>NC_085967.1:2325000-2933281 GCF_910591565.1 Cydia splendana
GACAGTCCGGTTTTTATTGACGTTTGATATCGTCTAGTCTATGGAATTACCTCATTCAGCCAATGATTTTAATAAGTTTTATCTTGTATTGTAAATAAAAGAATTTATGGGGTTAAATTAGTTGATATTGTTAGACCAAGACAAGTTTGCAACGATTTTGATAGCACACGCAGTACAAATGTTATTTTAAACATCAAACTTCTATGAAATTATGACGTGTAGGTAAATAAAACTTGCACTGCGTATCTGCGTATGCTATCAAAATCGTTGCAGGCTTTTCTTGGACTAACTTTAAATTATCTGATTTAACATTAGAGAATTTAAGTGAATACCTCTTAAAAATATTATAAAAACGATTAAGTAAAAGGTCTAGAAGATACAAAAATATAAAATAAGTTAAGATTTTTATTTCTTTCGCATTTTGCGAAATGTTAAGTTAATTCTAACACCTAGCAACTTTTTTCTTGTTGGTAAAGAATGGTACCAAATATCGTTCGTAGGCGGATTCATGAATAATACACTCCCATGTTCCAGGTCAATTTTAACTGCAAAAAAGAAAATATGTCATTTACTAATGTTGATTAAAAAAATCTACATTACATACCTTTTTGAGTAACGTATGACGTATGATTATGAATTTATGACAAATGTATTGAATCATAGACATGTTACCATAGTAACCACAGTGGTAAACTCGACTGAAACACCAGATTTAGTAACTACTGAGCCTAAACTGCGTAATTTGGGCAAAATATTCTATTAAAATATGGATTACTTGCAAATCAAAGACGGACAGTATACTAAAACAATATATACCATGGTAAGTCCATCAAAAACATATTTTATTCTATAGATGATCTATTTTGCCAATCATGATGAATTATTCATGAATCATGATTCATGACATCGAACAAGTATTAATTTATGAGTTTTATGACCCATTTCGTACCTTGTCACAGTGACAATCAATATGAAATTCGTCAGAGTTAGACCAAGAAAAGTCTGCAGCGATTTTGAGAGCACACGCAGTGCAAGTGTTATTTTAAACAACAAACTTCTATGAAATTATGACATATTAAATAACACTTGCACTGCGTATGTTATCAAAATCGCTGCAGACTTTATTTGGTCTTACTCTATAATAATTCGCTATGTTCTCTAGAGACCTCATACTATTGTCACTGTGACAAGGTACAAAATGGGTCATAAATTAAAACTTTCGACTGTATTTAGTTGCAACCATACAGGCGAGCAATACAATAAATTAAACATTGACGTATATAATCTCAGGACTGGCCTTACGGGCAATAAGAATGGGGCCAGTACAGCGGTGTGACACCGCTACAACGCGATTGGTTGATGAGTTCGCATCACGCAAGCGATTGGTTGATGAGTTCGCATCACGCGCGCGATTGGTCGCAACTAGCTGCGTTAGGCTGCGCGATTGGCTCGAATTGGTGAGTCACACCGCTGAACTAGTACCATTTTTAGTGCCCGTAAGGCCAGTTCATAGATATAATAAGTAAATGAAATTAAAATAATATCATCTCATCCTAGACATGCATATTTAATAAAGGTTTAGTTTCGTTACGCTTTCATTCAACGCTAGTGTAGCGAGCGCATTTACATTGTATTGTATTTGATTTGTCTTGATGATGTAAATATATGTGCATTTTCAACGGCACGCCTTATCTTCTAAACAGACAGGCATTGTTACGAATCCTCTCGTTATCGCTTCTTTTATGAAATTCAGCATTTTATCAAACTGAAATGAGCACACGGAAATAACGATAGTACCCTGGCTTCGTTACATTTGCGATAACGATAAATGATCTATGAGGCCATTCTGCCATACGTGCAGGTGTCGTTATGTCGTAGATTAGATTAACGACACGTATTTACTTAGCAGCTTTAGGGATTACGTTTATATTGCATAAGAAAGAATTATCCTATTCGGTCACTCAACTACTACCTAAATCATTAAATTTTACCAATGCAAATATAAAGTTAACGTATAAATCAACCGTATGCAATAAGCTAGGGTAGTTGTACCATGGCCCAGTGTGGGCTAACTGTTAACTGACATTTCGTAAACCTTATTGCATTAGGCATAAGAGTGTTGCTGTTTGTACTACTAGTTGTACCTGGTTAGGTATATTAGCCTGTCCGATTTCTAAGATCAAGTTCGCCATAGATTTACTATGGCGTACTTGATCTTAGAAAAGCGGACAGACTATACAATTTTGATCATCTAATTTTATCATGAGATATCATGAATATTTCAGATCCTATAATCAAATGATCTACATTCTACATATTCTATTCTGCAGAGATACTTTCAAACGGTGGCCTTGTGGTATAGGGTGTTTCATTTTTCCGAATTTTCGATTTTCATCTGACTTTGCTCGAATTCTTGTTCTAACTGATGGTAGAAGAGCCGGCCGCAAAATTTCTAACCGACTTGATACCACGATGAAATGCACAATGGTTTCCCAGAAAAGTTATGCTAAGTCCGAATTCGATAGTCTGCCACGGCGGAACTTGCCGAAAGTACGAAAAAGAAGGCCACTTCCGGTGCGAAAAAAGGGGCTGATTTAACCCATCTGATACCGAGATAGTAGTTATGGCAGCAGTTAGAAATTTACATGTAGACACAGAAAAGCGAAGTCTGCCACTATTTTTTTTGCCGGAAGTGCTTGGCAGACGCTCTCAAAGGTGACCATCGGGACCCCTAAATTAACCCATCTGATACCACCATGAAACCAATGCCAGTCGGTAGGTATGAACTCTCATGTCAGGAATATATAAGTCTGCCAAGGCTTTTCCTGCCGAAACACCATGGCAGACGAGATTATGTAAGCAAGGTCGCCATCGGTTACCCTACACTAACCCATCTGATACCACCATGAAACCAATTCCATTCGGTAGGTATGAACCCCCATTTTAGGAATATATAAGTCTGCCAAGGTTTTTCCTGCCGAAACACCTTGGCAGACGAGATTATAAGCAAGATGACCATCGGTTACCGTACACTAACCCATCTGATACCGCCATGAAACCAATTCCAGTCGGTAGGTATGAACCCTCATTTCATGAATATATAAGTCTGCCAAGGCTTTTCCTGCCGAAACACCTTGGCAGACGAGATTATGTTAGCACGGTGTACATCAGTTACCCTACATTAACCCATCTGATACCTCCATGAAACCAATTCCAGTCGGTAGGTATGAACCCTCATTTCGGAAATTTTTAAGTCTGCCAAGGCCTTTCCTGCCGAAACTCCTTGACAGACGAGATTATGTAAGCAACATCCGCATCCGTGGGACCGGTATACGTGATTACTGTAGGCTTATTTATTACTTTATGCTTTTACATATTTGTATATTATTATGTTATTAATGAAATATATTTATAATTTATTAAACCTATACCTAATACATTGGGAATTCATTACCTGCTTACGGCAGTAGTAGGGAGTAGTGGGTGAGTTCTGGCTCACTTAGCCAGGCCAACAGTCCCTCACCCTTTTTTTCCCTTGTTGAGGCCCTGCAACCTTACCTTGAACCCAACCTAATGTCATTGTAGCTCGAATCTAACCTAATCTATTTTTATTGCTTTTAGAAAATATTCTAATAACAATTATCTACTTTTGCAAAGTTAAATGTTGAATTCTTTATTTCGCAAAATGGAATTTTAATGTGACTATAATCAGGGGCGTATTTACCCTAGGGCCATCCGGGCCATGGCCCGGGGCGCCAACCTCCTGGGGCGGCATATGCCAACCCCCAGGGGCGGCATATGCCGCCCCTGGCGGATTGCATTTTGTTTTTCTTCCTTTACTTCTGGGGCGGCGAAACGTATTGGCCCGGGGCGCCAAATTTCAAAATACGCCCCTGACTATAATGTATGTGCAATCTACTTAGAAACTGGGTTTAGAAATATAAAAACACACATTTTATATAGGATAATAAGTTTATTCAAGTAATATTCTGAACATATGAGATATAGTAACATCATTACTTATTCTGTGTACAGTGGAGAAAACATGCAAGTTGACATTTTTCGTTTTAAAATAAAGATAAACTAAACAGTATTTGCCACAAACCGATGTAAAAAAAACTTTGCAGTTGTTGATTACAATACCATATCTTAAGGCCCCAGTACACAATGGGCCATCGCCGGCCATTCCAAGGGACGCATTTATGCGTTAGAGGGAGCAAATGATATTGCTATCTCATTCTACCGCATGGCTGCGTCCCTTGGAGTGGCCGGCAATGGCCCATTGTGTACTGGGGCCTTTACAATTTCTCTCCATGAACATTTTATGATACCCAACCAACCTTCCGGTTTTCGCCCGAATGAATTAAAATATTCACCAACACCATTGACATCAATATAAATGGCTATCCGATGTCAGCCAGGTTTAAAATCCGGATCTAAATTGATAATAAGCAATTTAAACAGGTGAACAGGTAGCTGAACAAACATTGGCATTTTGTTGGCTGCAAATACATTCGATTCCACGCCTATATTCATTTTACTCATATAGTGTTACACAGAACTCATTTGCTGTCAAGAATTACCGACAATTGTCGTGTTTCTTGTGACAATTGTCATTAGCTTCGCAAAATAAGTACTTAGTATTTGGCGATATAATGGAGTTTTTATTTTATTAACATGTTGGTGGCAAACAAGCACACCGCCCGTCTGATGGTAAGCGGTTACCGTAGCCTATGGAGGCCTGTAACGTCAGTACCAACTGTGATGTCGACAAGTGTCGCACCTGCCACCGTAGTGAAATAGAGGCCAGGCCCCAATTTCACATCGGTGACAGGTGCGACGAATTGTAAAATCACTATCGCTGACGTCACAGGCATCCATGGGCTACGATTACCACTTACCATCGGGCGGGCCGTATTCCTGTTTGCCACCATCATTGTATTATTTAAAAAAAACTTTATTATATCGGAAAAAACAGATATTTCTCCTGTGAAGTTTCTGACAATTGTCAAAGATCTAGAAGAATTGTAGGTAATTCTTGACAGGTAATGAGTTATGTCGGAATTTCGTGACAATTGCAGTGTTTCTGTGACAATTGTCATAAACTTAGCAAGAGAAATATCTGTTTTTTTTTCCGATATCATAAAGTTTTTTTTTAATAATACAATGATGGTGGCAAACAGGAATACGGCCCACCCGATGGTAAGCGGTAACCGTAGTTCATGGATGCCTGTGACGTCAGCAACAGTGATTTTACAATTCGTTGCACCTGTCACGTTGGTGAAACAGGGGCCAGGAGTTAAGTCAAAAGCTAGTAAACAGTAATCTCCTCCATAGTCCTCTCTAACTTTCAGGCAGTTTTATTAACTTCTTATGGTATCAATGTGGAGTATAAATAGTCTACTATACATATATCCCAAAAACTTTAACGTTTACGTTTTTAAATACAGGGTGACCTTAGCCATTGGACAAACCCTGAAATCTCACATAGGGTTACTTCTCAGAAATGCTCTAACGGTAATTTCTTTTTAATTAGAACAAAAGATAAAACATTAAATTATCAAACAAAAGTTAATTCCAATAATCGACAACAAAAAGAAACATACTGTATTAATCATTGGCAGTGCTTTTGACAATTTGTTTGAAAATGTGCGGCAATGATGACATTTGTCAAAAGTCAGAATCTTATTAATGTCATAAATAAAAAAGATAATCAAAACGGTCGAAGAAAGTTTTAATTAATTTAATTTAATGTAATAATTTAATAATTAATAATTAGTCTTATTTAAAGCTGCAACACGACTGATTAATTGACATGATTGTTCTCCCAGAAGGAGGTTCGTGGGGTGTTAGACTTTGGTACGGTCGTATAGAGGGCGGTCTCGTGACTTCAGAAAATTCCGACTTTTGGCCTACCGCTTCCGGTCAGAAAAATGTTCGACGGCCCGGCCAAACGGTGGGAGGTAGGTGGGGGGTGCTCGACCAAATGTCATAGAGGACCCTGGCAGTTTTTGACGCCGCCATTTTTTTTTCAAAATGTCTGACTTTTTTTTTTAATTTTTTCAAGTTTGTCCTAGTGCGCTGAAATTTTGGTCACGGAATCTCGGGGTCCTCTAGATTCGTATGGGAAAAAAAAATTTCGAAAAAATCCAAGATGGCGGAAAAAATGGCCCCTTTTATTTTGTATGGCAACTTTTAAACGGTGCGAGATAGGTGGGGGGTGCTCGACCAAATGTCATAGAGGGCCCCGAGACAAAATAAACTGCATTTAAAAATTTTCAAACGGGCCGACTTTTTTTATTTTATTTTTTCAAGTTGGTCCGAGCGCGCTGAGATTTGGCATGGCGAGAGATAGAAGCCTCTAGATTCCTATGAAAAAAAAAATTTTTGGAAAAAATCCAAGATGGCGGAAATAATGGTCATTTTAATTTTGTATGGCAACTTTCAAACGGTGCGAGGTAGGTGGGGGGTGCTCGACCAAATGTCATAGAGAGCCCCGAAACAAAGCAAACTGCATTTAAAAAAATTCAAAATGGCCGACTTTTTTTTTTAATTTTTCAAGTTGGTCCGAGTGCGCTGAGATTTGGCATGCGGCGAGCTAGGGGGCCCAGCATTACCATGTAAAAAAAATTTTTGGAAAAATCCAAAATGGCGGGCGACAAGGGCAAAATTCAAACTTCCAAGTAGGTTAAGCGAGCCCGAAGGGCGAGCTTCAGGCCGGGAGGCCGAAGGCCGACCCCGCGTAGGGCCGTCAGGCCCGGAGCTTCACCCCGAATATCCAAGCGTGCCCCACCCCCAGTAATTTTGGGCGAGGCCGAAGGCCGAGCTGCGGGAATGACGAACAAAGCAAAATCCTATACAAAAAGTGTGTTAAGCGAGCCCGAAGGGCGAGCTTCAGGCCGGGAGGCCGAAGGCCGACCCCGGCGGAGGGCCGAAGGCCCGGAGCCTCCACCCCGACTCCCAAAACGCGAGGCCGAAGGCCGAGCTGCGTGAATGCAGTTCCCCCAAGCGTTCTACAAAGTCAACTGTCTTGATAAGCGAAGCCGGCGGGCCGAAGGCCCGACGGCGAAGCGTCGAGGCTCGCGAAGGCCGAAGGCCGTGCTCCGCGTAGGGCCGAAGGCCCGAAGCGTCACACGAGAGGGGGAAGTTGGCCTACGGCCTTCGGCCTTCGGCCCGCCGTTTCGCTTGTCTAAGACACTTTTCCTATTGGGTCGTGTTTAAGCTCCAACTTCCCGCTTAAGCCCCGAAGCAAAACCAACCCTCCCAACTGTTTTAATAAGCGAAGCGGCGGGCCGAAGGCCCGACGCTGAGCTTCGAAACCCAGCGAAGGACGAAGGCCGAGGTCCGCGTAGGGCCGAAGGCCCGGAGCGTCCCTTACGAGTTCCCAAGCACGCGAGGCCAGGCCGAGCTGCGGGAATGTAGTGCTTTCACGCGGATCTTTTCGTCCTAGCAAAAGTACAACTTTATTTCTTTTTCCCTTTGGAAAACAAACTACTACTACTACTACTACAACAAAAACAACAGCACCAACAACAAACTACAAGAAGACCGCGGGGCCCTCGGGCCCCGCGCACAGGGCAAAATCTAGTCATACTATTTATTACCTCAGGAGCTACTAACACATACAGGTTGCTCCAAAGTAAAAAAATCGTAATTTGTTATGATACTTTGTATACTGGTTCTAAATACCATTGACGTGTAAAATTGTATTGATTTTATGAATAAATTATTGAATATTGAATATAAATAACCTAATGCATGGACACCCTGTATATCAACTTGAAAGAAAATGTTCAATATTTCTTTATAGTGCGACTCCTTAGCTCGATTTAGTATGGAGGTAGAGTCTGGTCTGACCCATCCTAAATCCTGTCCCATCCGGCAGAAAGCACGAAACTTGGCATGCAAACTTCAAACTTCAACATTTATTCAGCAAATAGGCCGCAAGGGCACTATTACACGCCGCTAAAGAAATTTTCACTTCAAAAAGTTTTGAGATGTAATGTGAAACCAAGTCGGTTATTTTAATCAGTGCCAGGGGGTGTTAAAACAGTATCAATAAGATATCTTTAATTTGTAATTCTAGCGAGTTTTAGCGGTGGGCAAAGTAATCCGGTGATTTGGCATCCATACCAACATTGCCCACCACCAAAAACGGATTAGGGTTGTCACTTTCATCTAATTTACCCAACTTCGCATGTAAAATAAGGTTATGTTTGTACACTAAAGTAAGTTTATAAATATATACTGTATTTAATTTGTCTTATTATCCTTTACTTAGATGTTTTATCCCGTTAACTAATGAAAAACACAGCAAAAATCATATTTTTGGCCATTAAACTATTGTAACAGATTTTCTCAAAAGTGACAACCCTAGCCTTTGTAAAATGCTTAGGCGAGCCTTATATGGAAATGAGCAAAAACGGGTAGGCAACATTGCCCAGCAAATTTATTTTAAAGTTTTTACACTTATCGCTAAGTTATTAACAGGGAATGGTAGGATTGCCCAAAACCAGTGATCCTTAGACATCATCATCATACGAGCTGTATTTGAATACCAAATTGACGTGGGCAATGTTGGCGAAAACTCCGGATATCTTTGCCCACCCTCTAAAACGCAAAAAAATGGGTAAAAACACGATAAAAATATTTTTTCTTCAAATAAACTGATGCGTTTGATCACAATGGACGTGCTGAGCAAAAAAAGTAATTACGATTTGTTTTTTTTTTTGAGAAATTCGTGTTTTTTTTTAAATGCGGGCAAAGTTGGTGATAATGACCGGTACCTACTCTTCGAAGGCCGCAAAAATATATGACATGCTCTTATGGTTCTACAAATAAGATCGTGTCAGATATTTTTGCGGCCTTCGTTGTGTGTTGTGTAACATAAATTGCAGGTGACTGTATATTAGGAATAATTATTTTATTTAGTTTCAACGAAAGTTTCAAGTTTAGTACGAAAATACTTCAGATATACAATATGCACAAAATGTAGACCTAATCGAAATAAAACATTGCTTTTTATAGTAAATTTTTTTTAAAACATTCGATACATAGGTATACATAACAATAACCAGGCCACAGCGGTATTGGCCTGTAAGCTTTATCTCGGTCTCCAAAGCCGCAAAAACTCGCTAGTACTTCGTGCTGGTCTAGCCGTTATTTTTTCTTGAAGATTTTCAGAGAACAGCACGTACACGCATTATACATATAGACGGAACGAACGGCATAATCATAATCATTTATTCGTCGCAATCCATGGTATTACAGATCTAGGTACAAGACTTTTAGGTATTACTTATACGAATTACATAACGCTTCCTGTTAATAGGCAATATTTTAAGATAAAAGTTCTATAATATATTACAAGATTACAATTGTCATCAAAATTAATTGACGTACAGAAGTCAAATACGTTTTTAAAATGACGCAAAATGAAAATTAATCCCAATCAGTAAAGGATGAGTCTTTAAACTTTTTTCATTTTAAGCGAGTTGGGGCACGCCGGAGGGAATATTAATGTAATCAGACCTATAGCCGCCAAGAACTACAGCTTGGGAACGATTAGTGAGGTATGATTTGACCCATCTGAGCAAGTCGCCATGAATTCCGAGTGCTTCAAGCTTCATGAGAAGTATAGCATGGTTGACACGATCGAACGCTTTTTCAAAGTCTGTGTATATCACGTCGACTTGACCGCCTCCTTCCATTTCTGTTAAAACATGATTCGTGAAGCAAGCTAGGTTGGAAACTGTAGAACGTCCCTTTAGAAAACCGTGCTGTTTATCCGAGATCCCACAAGAGACAAGGGGGTAAATTTGTTTAAAAATTATGGATTCAAAAAGCTTTCCTATGGTATTGAGGATAGAGATAGGTCGATAATTCTCGATATTGGACTTTGAACCTTTTTTATATATAGGAATAATGTGGGCCCTTTTCCAGATGGAGGGGAAAATACAGTCCTTTAAAGATCGTTGAAATAGAATGGTTAGTGGGCATGCAAGGCTCTCAGCACAAGAAGATAAAAAGATAGGTGGAACGCCGTCACAACCAGGTCCCTTAGTTTTATCTAGTCGCTTTAAGAAACTTAACACGATCTCGCAAGTTACATCGATTCCGGACATTGCATCGCACTGATTGCTGCTCATAGAACTATTGTTAAGGTTATAAGAGGAGTTTGAGGTATCAAAAACACTCTCAAAAAATGTATTAAACGCATTACAGATATCCATGCCACTGTTGTAGTGATTACTACCTAAATTGAAACAATTAGGGTAATTAGAGCCTCCCCGTTTAGATTTGACATATTTCCAAAAGAATTTAGGAGAGCGCTTGATGTAAGATTCGGTGTTGTTATTAAAACGCTGAAAACAAATCTATACTTATGCCTTTAATATTTGAGGAGTTCCCTCGATTCCTTATGGATCCCATCATTAGAACTCGAGCTTGACAAAAATGTGGCTTTAAAACTTGACTTGCTTAACAAACATAACGAAGAGGAAAAATCGCCAAACGTGAACTATGCGTGGTTGAAGAGTTCTGTTCTGGTCATCATCAGCAGTTCCACTTCATCAAATGCGCCAGTTTTTAATGAAAATCCTTGATTTTCTGATGAAAATACAAAAATGTCTATACGCATGCCTTTAAGATTTGAGGAGTTCCCTCGATTCCTCATGGATCCCATCATCAGAACTCGAGCTTGACAAAAATGTGGCTTAAAAACTTGACTTGCTTAACAAACATAACGAAGACGACAAATCGCCAAACGTGAACTATGCGTCGTTGAAGAGTTCCGTTCTGATCATCATCAGCAGTTGCACTTCATCAAATGTCACTTTTTTGAATGTGTATGCTTAATTTGATGATAAAAACCCAAAAATCACTATATGTATGCGTTTAAAATTTGAGGAGTTCCCTCGATTCCTCATGGATCCCATCATCAGAACTGGGTTTTGACAAAAACGGAACCAATCTGTATGCATGTACAATCAAAAAACTAATTTTCAAAATCGGTCCAGGAATGACGGAGATATAGAGTAACAAACATAAAAAAATAAAAAATAAAAAAAACATACAACCGAATTGATAACCTCCTTCTTTGAGATTTGGAAGTCGGTTAACAAACTAATATTAGCCCAAAATCTAAAATAAATGAAGTACCGATCACATAAAAAGTAAAAAATTAAATTAAGTAAATAAAAACAGGAAGGTATCATAAAATGTTAATGAAGAGAAATTGTAAGAGATGGTATTATGCCAACCAACAACTGCAAAGTTTTTTAACATCGGTTTGTGGCAAATACTGTTTAGTTTATCTTTATTTTAAAACGAAAAATGTAAACTTGCATGTTTTCTCCACTGTACACAGAATAAGTAATGATGTTACTATATCTCATATGTTCAGAATATTACTTGAATAAACTTATTATCCTATATAAAATGTGTGTTTTTATATTTCTAAACCCAGTTTATAAGTAGATTGCACATACATTATCGTCACATTAAAATTCCATTTTGCGAAATAAAGAATTCAACATTTAACTTTGCAAAAGTAGATAATTGTTATTAGAATATTTTCTAAAAGCAATAAAAATAGATTAGGTTAGATTCGAGCTACAATGACATTAGGTTGGGTTCAAGGTAAGGTTGCAGGGCCTCAACAAGGGAAAAAAAGGGGGAGGGACTGTTGGCCTGGCTAAGTGAGCCAGAACTCACCCACTACTCCCTACTACTGCCGTAAGCAGGTAATGAATTCCCAATGTATTAGGTATAGGTTTAATAAATTATAAATATATTTCATTAATAACATAATAATATACAAATATGTAAAAGCATAAAGTAATAAATAAGCCTACAGTAATCACGTATACCGGTCCCACGGATGCGGATGTTGCTTACATAATCTCGTCTGTCAAGGAGTTTCGGCAGGAAAGGCCTTGGCAGACTTATATATTCATGAAATGAGGGTTCATACCTACCGACTGGAATTGGTTTCATGGCGGTATCAGATGGGTTAGTGTACGGTAACCGATGGTCATCTTGCTTATAATCTCGTCTGCCAAGGTGTTTCGGCAGGAAAAACCTTGGCAGACTTATATATTCCTAAAATGGGGGTTCATACCTACCGAATGGAATTGGTTTCATGGTGGTATCAGATGGGTTAGTGTAGGGTAACCGATGGCGACCTTGCTTACATAATCTCGTCTGCCATGGTGTTTCGGCAGGAAAAGCCTTGGCAGACTTATATATTCCTGACATGAGAGTTCATACCTACCGACTGGCATTGGTTTCATGGTGGTATCAGATGGGTTAATTTAGGGGTCCCGATGGTCACCTTTGAGAGCGTCTGCCAAGCACTTCCGGCAAAAAAAATAGTGGCAGACTTCGCTTTTCTGTGTCTACATGTAAATTTCTAACTGCTGCCATAACTACTATCTCGGTATCAGATGGGTTAAATCAGCCCCTTTTTTCGCACCGGAAGTGGCCTTCTTTTTCGTACTTTCGGCAAGTTCCGCCGTGGCAGACTATCGAATTCGGACTTAGCATAACTTTTCTGGGAAACCATTGTGCATTTCATCGTGGTATCAAGTCGGTTAGAAATTTTGCGGCCGGCTCTTCTACTATGATAAGAAAATATTATACGTTAATAAAAATTAAAATCGGTAAACATTTAGAGGTTGCACAACTTCAACAAAGATTTTTCAAATAACCAACGACTCTACATCGGAGGGTAGAAAATGGTTTAAGCGGCTACCATCAAAGCGGAGAGTAGTGTGATACTGAACCTTCTACATATAAATAAATTGTAAAATTAGTAGTAAACTTGGATTTTGGTTACTCGATAAATGTTCTAATTAAGATTTTCCAGTTTTTCCACCTGTTTCCAAAGGAAAAGTGCTTTTATCGTGTTTTAGACGCAAAATTCAGTTTTCTCATTCGATTTTAGTATTAGATCATTATATTTTGTCATTTTAGAACATAGTTCATTTTCACGCAATGTATGGGGTTCTCACTCTACCTTTTCAACTTGTGCAACCTCTAAACCAGTGGTTCCTAACCTGGGGGTAATTACCCCCGTGGGGGCAAAACTGGTATTTTACGGGGGTAATAAGTTAACCTAATATAACAAACGTACACGTTTTATTTTTTATTACCATTGGGAGGAGGGGTAAAATCAGGTTCGCTAGTTAGTCATAGGGGTGACCGGACTGAAAAGGTTAGGAACCACTGCTCTAAACGTTATTCGATTCATTTGAAAATTGAAATAGATAGTTTTTAGTGTGGGGAGACTCCATTGGTGAGCAAAGTCAGGAAAAATATTACTACTTTTTTTTCTCCATACAAAAGTGAATCACCCTATTGTGGTATCTGTAAGCTTAAACAATCAGCTTCGCTGGAACGTGTTTGCAATTAATGCCAGCAAATATACTTAAGTCTGAAAGTTTTATCAATTATTAAGTACTTCTAAAGTAGTTTCCCTTAGTACTTTATTTGTTTATTTCTTATTGTTATGCGAAACGTTTAGAACTGGATTTGAAATTAATGCGCAATTATGAGCAATAGTAATGCTAATAAATAGGTCTTTGAGCATGATATTACAAGTTCTTACGTTATCGACTTGTTTTGATCATTAAAAAATAGACAATCACAACAGATCTTTATCTACGTAAATAGCCGGATCGTACTTGAGCTTGATTCAAATCAATTGATAATCTACTAGTACTTCCTTCGAAGGTTTTGACATAGGGATGTAGATAATATAGGAATATTGTTATAAAACACTCGAAATAGTTCATTCCAAATTCATTATCAAATGGTAATGCAATCTTACTTAACTATCTCGAATTCTCGAACATTATTCTGTCCGTTCTTCAAACTAGGATCGCAAACACTCAACCTATTCCTGGCATAAAGGACATACACATGTTAGACTTATCTGAATGCAATTATGAGTATCATGCAGTTATCAGAGGGTGCATTCACTCAATACATGCGCCAGACATTTCTTTACTTAATAGTACTAAAGTAAATCAATAATTGCGCAAGACACTTCATAGTAGACAGATAGCATCTTGATTTTACGCCTTTGATGTTACAGATAAAGGAAGCAAGGTACGAGGACGCCATAAAAGCGCTCAATGATGCTATCAATTTTAACCCAAACAGGGCTGGACTGTCCTTACTCGGTTACTGTTACTACAGGACTCAGGCCTTCGTCGAAGCAGCGAACTGCTACGAACAACTGTCCGCCATGCATCCTGACGTGCCAGAGTACAAGCTATACTTCGCACAGGCATTGTATGAGGCGTCAATGTTCGATGAAGCTTATAAAGTCAGCATGCAAATTACAGCTCCAGAGTTAGAGCGAACGGTTGTCAAACTACAATCAGCAATAAAATATGGAGAAGAAGATACCAGTGCTGCCAAAAGTCTGGTTGACTCTTATATTCAAGATGATGTGGACAAAGACATTAATCTCGGATGCCTATTGTACAAAGATAGCCAATACGAAGACGCACTACAAAAGTTTTCACGCAGTCTAAGTGTACTCGGTTTTAACGCACATCTTCATTACAATGTAGCACTTTGCTACTTTAAACTGAAAGAATATCCTCAAGCATTGAAACATATCACCCTAGTTATTGAAAGAGGTATTCGTGATCACCCTGAGTTAGCCGTCGGCATGCAAGCCGAGACTTCCGAAGTCAAGTCAGTAGGAAACACACTAACTCTTCACGAGACAGCACTGACTGAGGTATTTAATCTTAAAGCGGCTATTGAGTACCAATTGAAAAATGTTGAAGCCGCGAGAGAGGCTCTCAACGACATGCCGCCCAGACAAGAGCATGAACTAGACGCCGTGACTCTACACAACGTTGCTCTGACTTCTATTGATATAAAACCTACTGATGGTTTCGAGAAACTGCATTTTCTTTTGCAACAAGACCCGTTCCCTCCAGAAACTTTCGCAAATTTATTACTCCTTTATTGTAAGTTTGAGTATTATGATCTGGCTGCTGACGTCTTAGCTGAAAACGCGCAGTTTACGTACAAATATTTAACCCCTTACTTATATGATTTTTTGGATGCAATCATAACAAGTCAAACATCACCTGAGGAAGCTTTTCAGAAATACGAAGACATTGCATCCAAACACGCTGAACAACTGAGGAAGCTAACTAAAGTTGTTCAAGAAAGCAGGTCTCAAGGAGATAATGATCAGGTCAAGAAAGCTGTCGTGGAGTATGAAGAAGCCTTGGAAAGATACATACCAGTTGTGATGGCTCAAGCAAAAATTTACTGGGACATGGAAAATTACGGGCAAGTCGAGAAAATTTTCCGGAAATCTGTTGAATTCTGCAACGAGTCAGACGTGTGGCGCCTGAATGTCGCCCACGTCCTCTTCATGCAGGAGAACAAATACAAAGAAGCCGCTAGCTTCTACGAGCCTATCGTCAAGAAACAATACGACAACATTCTGGATATAAGTGCAGTGGTTTTAGCAAATTTGTGCGTCTCTTATATCATGACATCCCAGAACGAGGAGGCCGAGGATATAATGCGAAAGATAGAAAAAGAGGAAGAACAGCAAATTTTCGAAGATCCACATAAGAAGTTCTATCATTTATGCATCGTTAACTTAGTCATCGGAACGTTATATTGCGCTAAAGGGAACTATGAGTTTGGGATCTCCAGAGTGATCAAATCGCTGGAGCCGTTCAACAAACGTCTCGGCACGGATACTTGGTTCTATGCAAAGCGCTGCTTCTTGTCTTTTTTAGAAAATCTTTCTAAGCACTTGATTGTGGTTAAGGACAATACCATCAAAGATTGTCTGCAGTTTCTTGAAGGTTGTGAGACTTACGGTCGGCGAGTCAGTACTGTTATTGAGAATCCTTTTCAGGAAGAAGATGCGAATACAAAAGCTAAACAGACGGTGACCTACGAAGCCCGATTACTGCGATACATGTTCAATAAGTTAAGAAATATCGATGACTCTGTAACTATTAATAAGTATGAAGATTTAAAGTAACGTAAATTGTATTCACCTGGAGCTATCTGTTTTTTATCTGGGCCTGGTTTTCTCGCATCTTTGTGTTTTAGAACAAAAGGTCGCTCTTGACCGAACGATATAGAAGCGATGGGGTACGTGGGGTCTAATTCAGGTTCATTGTCTCTGTGTTCGCCCATGTGGTCGTTGCCATTTCTATACCTGAAATTATTAAAACATTTTATCTTCAAGTCCCCATAAAAAGTTTTGACTACTAGATTCTGATACTTACTTGTTTACTAGGACGAAGTCGTATTTAATCCCTTTTATACCTTCGAGGAAATTTCGTAATGCTAAAACGGGTGCGGGCCACGGCAAAGCTGGTATAGTTTTTCCAGAATATTTGTAAGTTATTCCTGGATCACCATATGCTACTTGCTGGCGTGGGAGAGGATACTCTTTGCCAAAAACCCTGGTTTAACAACACGAAATCAATATTTTATCCTACATTTTTAGTTGACTTTTTCGTCTTCGTGATTGGGCACTCCTACACTTTATTGTGATCGGGCACGGTAACGACACGATTTATCGTTACAAGACAACAGGGGATCAAAATGTATGAGAATTGTATGGAGTCATTTTTGTACTATCGTTGACGATATCGTCCACTCTTAGTAGAAAGTATCTCGCGAACGGATAAATATAGTATGAATTTTATGAGATGCTTTATTCGGCTCAGGCCCTAATCTAAAAGCTTTATAAACGGTGGATAAAGAAAATAATTACTTTATTTTTGCCAGATCTCCCTTAAAATATTCTAATGTTTTTTCCAGTTCCTTTAAGATGTTGTTAGCAATGCTTCTAGGTATGGCTACAGCGTAGTCTAAATCCAGTCCATCTTTGCGTATTGTTTTCCATTTAATCGAAGTAGTGTCAATTACGGGCAACAAATTCATTTGTCCTCTGTAAGTAATATAGGATTTTTACAATTAAGGTGTGGCAACATTTCAAACGTCAAACTGTTGACGTTTGTCGATGCACAAACAGACAAACCAAACATATACACATATAAGTACACACTCGTCGAGTCTTGGCAAAAAAACAACCGCAATTGGGAAAAAGCAAGAAAAGAGAAGCAAGGGAGCAGTATGTTATGTAAGTACATACTCGTTCACGGCCTTTCTACTCTTGAGGTCTCTTGACGAACTTATCTACAGCGGCATCACAGTTTCGAATTAGAAAAGCTTTGTACAAAAACGCAAATCCTTGTATAAATAAACATGCAGATGCTTACCTTGATTTTATTTGAATTTCAAGATTTGATTTCAGGCATTACCCACATATATTTCTTCGATTTAATCAATTTATTATTCGACTCGCCTGTCGTCTGTCAACGACCTTCTACCTACGTCAGATAAATGTTACCAGGACCAATGATTTAATATCCCAAATTGTATTATTTTTTAATAATCTAAAAATAAAATTATGACAATCTTCCCAATAGGTACAAATGAATTTATTCGTAAACAAACGGTACATCGTTACAAGCATAAATTTTCTACAAATCACAAGTACTCGTAGCATAGGGCAACGGAGGTGTTTCAGCGCAGGACGGCAGTTGTAAAGATATATTTTTGAGCAGGACATTTGTCAGGAACCCTTTGCTTGAGAAGGATTTAATATCGAGCCTTAACCTTGTAGCACTCGCGCTTAAGCTTGGGAAAGTTGGGATGTTAGCGGCCAAACTGAAAAAAAAAGATATAAGTTACGGACGAGTTGCTGCGTCCCTTGGAGTGGCCGGCGTTGGCCTATTGTGTACAGGAGCCTTAACGGTTGATCACCAAAACGCGTCTTTAAGCCCCCTCCAGACTATGCGCGTGAATCGCGGGCGCAGCCGCGAATGCGAGTGTGGAGTCGATTTCGCTGTCTGCGAAAATCGACGCCACACTCGCGTTCGCGGCTTCGCGCCGCGATTCGCGCACGAGTGAGGAGGGGGCTTTACAGAAACACACCGGGTAATTATTGATAATAATATTGAACATACGTGTGATGGTAATTGGAATTTGTGACGTCTACCCCCAATTTGATCGATATCGCTTTCTCGCTCTTACTTATGGGTGCGTCGCACAATGACCTTGGTGCGGTGCGATAGTGTGTTGCAAACATTACGAAGCGTCTTATAGTGATAACACACTATCGCACCGCACCAAGATCATCATCATCCCGCATCAAGGTGCGGTGCGATAGTGCGTTACGGCCATTAAGGCCGTAAAAGACTATCGCACCGCACCGCGACTTTGGAGCGGTTCTAGGAATAGCACGTACTGGCGTGGGCTTCCACACTATCGCACCGAACCGTCAAAACGGTGCGATCCTAGCTTACAGACTGCCGCGCACGTGGGCCAGTGTTGCCAAGTGTCCCATATTTCCGTGTTTTTCAACGAATTTTTGCAATGGAATCCTTTAAGATTGAATTTAAATATATGTGGTTCTGCTTTTTTAGAGGTAGATGAAGGACGTGAGGTAATATAATGCACCTTTTTCCATGAAAATCTTAAAAAGTCTTTTTAAAGCACTGCTTCCGCATTTTTGTTATTTCATCGACTGGCTACATTGCCGTCCACTGTCATAATTTGAAAATGACAGCTGTCAATCGGTGCGATGGAGCTTACACACTAGCAGGGGTGCGAAACTCCTGAGATCGGTCAAACTCGGCTCCGCTCGGCTCAGCATTGCTCCGAGCAATTATTAGGGTTGGCACCACTTGACTTCCTTCTGCGTGCACGACCACAGATAAGATAATCACTTGAATTTTGACAACCCTAAATAGCCGAAAGGGATAGTGCCATATATTAGAAAGGGATAGCATGATTCGACCCTGAACCGCTGTCAAACTTCGGTTTTGTAGGAAGTTTCCTTTCTGTACGGTAGTACTATTATTTATTCTGTGACACTAGGGAAATTGGTGCGGAGCGCACCAGTATTATTATTCCACTGTCATAATTTGAAAATGACAGCTGTCAAACGGTGCGATGCAGCTTACACACTAGGGAAATTGGTGCGGAGCGCACCAGTATTATTATTACCTGTCAGTTGGTGCGACGTGCATGCCCACCGCACCGCTATTAATAATAATTATGTGCGATGGAAGCTTACACACTCGATAAATGCGCCGCACCGCACCAAGGTCGCGGTCCGGTGCGATAGTCTGTTACTACTTTTACGTCTAATAGTGATAACACACTATCGCACCGCACCAAGGTCATTGTGCGACGCACCCATAAGTAAGAGCGAGAAAGCGATATCTCTTTCTCGCTCTTACTTATCGGTGCGTCGCACAATGACCTTGGTGCGGTGCGATAGTGCGTTACGGCCATTACGCTGTCGCGAGTTTCACATTTTTTCCCCATCACAAAAAGTGCACAGCGCCGCTAAAGAAGTTTTCACTTCAAAAATATCTCTGATTAGGTACCTACAATGCGATAAGGGCCAATAATTAGATTAGCTACCTACCTCTATCAAGCTAACATCTGTACATATAAGGGGTCATCCATTAATTACGTCACACGTTTAGGGGGAGGGAGGGGTCAAGAAAATGTGACATATTGTGACATGGGGGAGGGGGGAGACACAAACTTTGTGACGTCACTTTACCTTCATCAGTAACCGAAATTTTTTTTTTAATTATTTTATTCGCTGTACATTTAAATAACAAGTTTTTAAAACGATAATCGTTTTTATTCTTTTAATTTTCTTTCCTAAGCAGTTTTGGGTTATAAAATTACTAATATTTATATCGTCAAAAATATTTTGATAAAATATTAATAATACTTAGGTACTTACTTAATTCGATTTGGCGATTTCGTAGAAAAAATGTGACGTCACACTAGGGGGGAGGGGTTTGCCAAATGTGACCAAATGTGACAAGGGGGGGGAGGGGTCAAAAAACCTAGAAATTCGTGTGACGTAATTAATGGATGACCCCTAATGTTACTTATAGAAGGTGATTCATTCATCCTTTCCTAGCAGGTTCTCATTAAATCAGAGGGTTTAAAATCCCACCCACGCCAGTCGCACTGAACTTACCTTATTGTCTGATCCAAAAGACTATCTTTATCATGATATACTGAATATTCCCTTATCCTTCGTATGGTGTCACCATCATCCGAACGAGTTCCACTATCATATTCGTATAGCTTCTCAATAAAGCCGTCTTTATTTTTGGCAGTCCAGACAAATTCACCTGGCAGTCCACGTAGTTTGGGTCCACTGGACCCAAAGCTTGCGAAATTGTGATCATCTTCCAAAATTTCAGTCACCCTCGGGGTTACAAGATCACTGTTGGAAAAAAGCGGGTTTTCGTGAATGCGTGTTATTAAAGGTTTCGGTTTTTGCAAAAACTTGTTTATTTCAGCGGCGACGTCCGAATTTAGTAAGTTTTTCTTCGGATGCACAATGAAGCGGGTGCAATAGGCCTTTAGATCGTTATTTCTCGACCTATAAACGATATTAATCAACTCTACCAAATTTTTCTCTGCTTCAGCTCTTTCATTCTGCAGTTTCTTGATGGTGTATTTCAGCAAACTGTTTTCTTTTGCTGTTGTCATGTAAAGTTGCTGGAAATCAACGTAGCGTGATTTGTTCTCTTTCATTATTTTTTGTGTATCTTGGACGTAACGTAAAAGCCGATTTTTGGTGATGATCTCTAACTGACATTGTCGTTTGATATTTTTGTTCTCTTCAATGGTTGCCATTAGAATCTGGCCTAGAGCTTTACGATCACGCACAAGGTCTTGCAACCTTTTAAGTAATGATAAATTAGTGTTGTTTCCATTTTCAGCTTGTTTCATGTTGAGAGCATAGTATTGCAGCTTTTCCTTTAAAAATCTCCAACATTGGAGCATGGCAACACTTGCATAGTCGGCGGTTATTTTAAAACTGATTTGATTCTCGAGCAATTTAAGTGGTATATAAATCTTACTTTTGTAGTATGTAACCAACAAGGTTTTCTTATTGTATATGAACACAGCAACGGCGCCAGCCAAAATTGTTACATAATGTAGGTAGGCAATCCGATGGTGCTTATGTTTTTTTCTTAGATGCCGTTTTTGGGTTAAATTTTCAATTTTTACATCTTTCAAAATGGACTCATTGCTATATTTGTAAACCTTATATGATGTGACAGCAGTACCTGTTGAATTAGATAGCAATATATATATATATATATGTGTACTATGAGCTTCGGCCTCCTAGCCTATAATAGTCATATCAGTAATATAATGTGTCAGTAATATAATAGTCAGAGGGGCCTACCGCGAACCACGTTCGACGTGTTGCCTATCTGTCGCACTTGTAAATTCGTACGTAAGTGTGACAAGAAGGCAACACGTCGAACGTGGTTCGCGGTAGGCCCTCGGTAATGACCCTGCCTACGAAGGTATACACCAACTTGCCAGAATTTCGTTTGCCATAATTTCATTTGAAACGGACGACCGGTCTGGTCTAGTGGATAGTGACCCTGTCTGCTAAGCCGATGGTCCTGGGTTCGAATCCCAGTAAGGGCATTTATTTGTGTGATGAACACTAATATTTGTTCCTGAGTCATGGTTGTTTTCTATGTATATAAGTATGTATTTATCTATACAAGTATGTATATCGTCGCCTAGTACCCATAGTACAAGCTTTGCTTAGTTTGGGGCTAGGTTTGATCTGTGTAAGATGTCCCCTAATATTTATTTATTTATTTTATTTGCCATAATAGTCAACAGCCATTATATTGTTTCCCATAATTACATATGCAATACTTATTGTTTACTATATTAGTAACGTGCCAGAAACTTTGTTTCCCATAAAATCAATTTCAATAATATCATTTGTCATCATCATTGTAAGCCATAATTGACAACATTTCAAAAATTTCAATATCCCTAAATCGAAAACCATTTCGAGAGGGGCTCCTGTAGATTACAAAAAAATATATTTTATATATTTTTTACGATTTTTTGTATTCAAAATCTCTAAAAATAGTTAAAACGGAAATTGACGTCACCCAGCTGCTTCAGTTCTGCCACTACAAGCAAAGAAATGACTTCCGATTGGGTTGACATTGTCATTGTCATTGTCACTTCACTACCAGTGACACTTGATATTAGGTACATACATTCAGATGATCTTCGCAAATAAATAATGCCCTTGTAGGTACATGATCCCAGCCGGCTGCTGCACACCACTGAGCTTTATTGTCCGTCGGAACAGTAAAAAACTTCTTTTTCGCCGACAAACCAGTGTTGTTTTGGCATGTTTTGAAAAAACAATGTTTAATACGAGGCATTTCTAGAAACAAATATTATTGAAAACGGGATGAAAACCAATCGTTTGACTTGAGTTTTGAAGTTTGTGACACTTGTTAATTTGTGATTTTATTTTTAACGTTTGAAGTTATGTGACTCGCACTGTTGTCTATGCTCAAACGTAAATTAATTCAACGTTTTTTCCAGTGTATGAAACAGATCCGTGACGTCACGATTCTCACAAATGACGTTTGTTACATACGCCCTTTTGTTTCAAGTAACAATATAAATAGATTTTATGACCAAAATATAGGACTTACGCAAAATAAAAAAAATACGGGTACCTTAAATTAGTGCGTTTTTTCGATGTAGACAATAAAAAGTAGCACTTAAAAATATGAAATGTTGTCAATTATCACTAGCCATAATATATTTTTTTTACAGAAACCAAATGCTACTAGAAAAATGGGTTAGGTTAGGTTTGAACTGCGACCCTTACAGAAAAGAAATGCTACTGGAAAACTGGGTTAGGTTAGGTTTGAACTGCGATCCATACAGAAAATAAATGCTACTAGAAAAGTAGGTTAGGTTAGGTTTGAACTGCGACCCTTACAGAAAAGAAATGCTATCAGAAAAGTGGGTTAGGTTAGGTTTGAATTGCGACCCTTACAGAAACCAAATGCTACTAGAAAAATGGGTTAGGTTAGGTTTGAACTGCGACCCTTACAGAAAAGAAATGCTACTGGAAAAGTGGGTTAGGTTAGGTTTGAACTGCGACCCATACAGAAAATAAATGCTACTAGAAAAGTAGGTTAGGTTAGGTTTGAACTGCGACCCTTACAGAAAAGAAATGCTATCAGAAAAGTGGGTTAGGTTAGGTTTGAATTGCGACTCTTACAGAAACCAAATGCTACTAGAAAAATGGGTTAGGTTAGGTTTGAACTGCGACCCTTACAGAAAAGAATACTACTGGAAAAGTGGGTTAGGTGAGGTTAAATATTCTATTAAATAATATTATTACAATTAATAATATGGACAACAACACGTATGGCACTCGTACGTTCTGGAATCTAATAATCGGGTAAACAAAGAGTATGTCACATCATTTTTATGGTAAACAAACAATTCAGGCAAATGAAATTCGGGCAAATAAAATTCGGGCATATGAGTATTATTTTATATAATATTCGGACAAACAATAGACAACCCCTACGAAGCAGAGGGGTTACCGCGAAACTCGAAATTTCGATTTTTGTATTTCGCGGTAGGACTTCAGGACGTCCGGGGTTCGAATCCTGGTCTGGTAAGGGAAATAATTTGTGTATTTATCACAAATATTTGTTCTCGAGGTATGGATGTTATTATTATATGTCACTATACATCACTACACCTTATAAAACTAAATCCCCCGCCGCGTCTGTCTGTTGTATGTTCGCGATAAACTCAAAAACTACTGGACGGATTTTCATCCGGTTTTCACCTATCGATAGAGATTCTATCGCTAGGTATTATATAATACTTACCGTCGTCTTGTACCCATAACACAAGCCTTATTGACATTACTGTAAGACTAGTCCCATACCTAAATACCTAGGTATTTCTGCGTGAAATTGGATGATATCTATTTAATAATTTTTTTTTTAAATTGATTTAATAATATCGAAGGAAATATGTGGGTAGGTAAATACTCTTAGAAAAAATCATTTAGGCAATTTCTAACCCCAAAGCAATCTTAATTCTTGCTATAATACTTACTTAGATCTATGCTAGTCTTATAGTGGGCCAAATACATATCAAGACAGCACAGTCCCAGCCACATGGCAAAGCTTAATGCTGATAGCCATCTGATTGCAACATACATTATTTAAAAAAAGTTTCTCCTAACGATATATTTTATCACTACTTTGACATAATGTGTACTTTGCTGCCACCACTCCACTCTAATCAATTTAACCACTTAATTTTGTTATTCAATATTATGAATCAAATATTTTTACAAATAGGTAGCAAAATATTTGTCACAACTGACATAATGTATGTCAGTCAGTTATGTCTGTCACAAACAGAGATAATTTTAAAATGTCACTTGTTATATGGTCATTGTCAACCAGTATCTTGATTCATAGATATACTCTTTGATCTACATATTTTAATCATACAGCTCTGCATCTAATCTAGTATGATTTACCCCCTTATTCATAAAACTTTATGGCTTGATTTAGTTAAATTATGTTTTATCCCTTATCCCTTTCTTACAAATACAAAAGTCAAAATGACAGACAAACCTAATTCAGACCAGTAACGCACTTTATGAATAATGCCATTAGAATTTATCTTGACATGCCTCTATTTTACATGGATGGTGCCATAAACAACTAAATAGTTTATTTAACCCAAAGGCCATTCTATGATCTCACATTCTGTTAAGTAAACCTTACATATCAGTTTAATTCTAAAAGTAAATAAAAAAAATACATGTAACTACTTATAGCTTTTTAATCTAAATAATCTTCTAAGTCTCACTTGTATGGCTAAACCTAGCAAAGTAACATTTCTCTTGTACCACTCTATGTTATAAGTAATGTGCGTTTTCCAGTTCTTGTCCAGAAAGGCTTTGTAGAAGACGCTCATCTCATCAGCTGTCAAGTTTTGTTTTCCTTCAGGTAGGTTCTTTTTGAGGTAATTTTCTCTTTCCTGAAATTTAAAAGAATTTTAACAAAATCTTAAACAAAACCTATAACAATATATTTTATGCTGTAAAGCCGGGTCTCGCTCTGTGTGAAATGTTGTGATCAATAAGAGTAAGAACATGGTTAGGTTAAATGTTTGAATCAGAGAATGTTAGTGTTGCGTCTAAGACCTAATTTGTGTAGTATATTGAATTGAGGAGATTGAGACTGTTGAAAGAAACAAGCAGACTGTAGACTATTTTTAATTCTGGTAGTTACAAAGATAATTTAATTTATTTCAACGCGATGCGACATGTGAGTTACGCGAGCCGTTTTCGGATTCCGACCATCCCCCCGGCCCCATCTCGAGCTAACCGATCAGGTTACGGTGAACTCGTCATTGCTGATGCTGGGAGTTACTTTGAATCAGCGGCGGGTTTGCCGCCAACAGTCAGACTTTTAATACCCCTGGCAAGAATTGAAAACTTATAATGATCAACCTTCACGAGCATACCTGAAAGAATCTTGAATTGTGTTGTGTCCAAAAGTTGTGGTTCCATTTCTGTATTTCCATCCGGAGCTCCCTGTACCTTTTTTCTAAATCCGTCTCATTAGCAGGCTGTTTGTAAATCACCTTTCGTAAATTCGACACAGGATCAGGGGGTCCAACCATGTCACTGTTGATTTTGGTGGGATTCGGTGTTTGCATGGATTTTGCGTCATTTGTAGTACTTGTGTTCCTGGATATTAACAAAAGGCACGATTTATGCCGGTATATTCTACTAGACAACATTTTAAAGCATAGTGTGTGCTCCAAAGAGTATAATAATATATGTATAGTATGCTCTATTATGTAAAACCCTTAAAATCTCCAACCAAATCAAATTCAAAAGACAAGACAATCAAACATGACATGTCAATGTCACATCACAAGATATTCCAGATTCATGTTTACAGACTGTTCCATCTTTGTTCAAACTGTGTTTAAGATTTTTTATTATTTTGTGATGTATTTCATTAATTTAAGTAAATTAATTGTATTTTTAAAAACTTATTTAGTATTAATTAAAAATTCATGGTTATTATTTGATTTAAATGACTTGCACTAAGTATTTTATTTCATTTGAACGGCTTAATAGTTAGCCTAAATAGTTTATAATCTGTTCAAGGTATTGGTTAACACGACAAGAAATAGAACACTACATTTATATTACAAAAATGTAGCTTTTTAAACATTGCCTGAAATGTTATGGCTGTCAAATCAAGTGTCAAATTAGTGACGTTCTGTCATGTGAAATTTTATTCTTCACTGCCGATTTGCATTATGTAAAAGTGTATGAGAGCCCTTTTTATCTGAATTTGCAATTAACATACGACAAATATTGTGCATTTTCGAGCTCTTTTACACTTTTGTGCAATAAAGAACACACCGTAAATATGGCTAAAGGCAAGGAACCTGTCGACGAGTTCTCAGCGAAGTTGGACATGTGTCTCACGGACGGAGTTGTTAAAACCGGTAAGTAACTGAGGTTTTGGTAAACATTTTGAGCCTTGTAATTTGTAGCCTGTTACATAATAAACACGCTCCTTAATACAGAACTCATTCAGAGTGCAATGCTTTTTATACATATTTTTAAGTGCATTGTTAAAGTTTGGATCTGATCCATATGCCATACACCAGGTATTCAGGTATTTTGGTTTTAATTACCAGGTATTCACTCATTTGATGATCAATAGTTGTTAAGTTACAAGTGCAGACATAATGTAATGTGTACTAGTTTGTAATTTGTTACTGTTCTTAATTTTTTTGGTGATATCTTCCAGAAATATGTATTGTTTAATTTCTTAAACATAAAGTGATACTTAACTCAAAATCAATATCAAAAACCCAAGAAACCAAGAGTGTCATAGGCAGATTTTAAAGGGGTTTTTGTATATACCTATATATACTATGGATAATTGGACATCACAAGCAAAAGGGAGAGAGGGAAAAATAAAATAATACATAAATAATTCAGCCTATATATGTCCCACTGCTCCTCACAGGCCTCCTCTTGTGCGCGAGAGGGTTTGGGCTGTTCTTAACTAATTAAAAGTTAAAAAAACCTGATTATCTAAATCTCTGCTTGTCTGAATTTCAGGAGGTGGCTTGGTACTAGGATCCCTGGCATCCCTGCTATTCCTGGGCAGGCGGAAATGGCCCATCCTCACTGGTATAGGCATGGGCTTGGGTATTGCATATGCCAACTGTGAATTTCAATTAAATCCCAAGAAGTCATCTTCATAGAATATCACTCTATGGTTAACAGGTAAAATGATATTTACATGTTGTTTTGCTGTTTATGGATATGAATATGTGAGCATAATAAGACAAACCCAATGATATCCATGAGAAAGACTAATTAGTTTAAGCATTTTTATTTACATACATACACCATGCCATGGCATTAAATAATAATAATAATTAATATTTATTTATTTATTTAAACATACCTATCTCTAATATTGGAAACTTATAAAAGATGAGCAGTTTAATAATGACAGCTTTAGTTCCTATTGCTTTTCTATAAAATCTGATTGGATTGGAACTCATAATTTTTAATAAATGTTGAAGCGGACTGAAAACATACTCTGTCCTTATTCAAAATACACACCTTCAGGGACATTTTGGATACATGGACTCCAAAGCAACTCCCATTTTCCTTTTTTTTTTCATTTTGCACTGCACCTTGGCCGCCACATGCGGTTGCAGATGTGTATGGTTTAAGTTATAATGATGGTGCTGTAAAAAGTTCTTCTTCTCTGTCAAATTATATATCTTGTCAGAGCAGTCGTGGTCACGTTTCTATGCCAGTTCTCCCTGGCAGATGCTTCTCTGGCACATGTATTAAGTGGGATGTTGGTAAGGGCTTTTATCTGTTCTGTCCAACACATTGGGAAAGTCCTCTTGGGGAACCATATAATTATAATGAATCAATTGTTTGTTTCAGATAAGGGATTTAAGTTCAAACTATATACAAACACAAATGGAGCCAGGCAGCCTCCTTCAGTTCAGTAGACACTTATTTAGACAATATTGTAATTTTGTGTTGTTATGTTAATATGTAATTATTTAATTATGGAATAAATGCATTTTGTTGATGCTAGTTCATTTCATTTATTTTAAGTTTGCTAGTAATTTTTTTCTTTATAAATAGTGTGCAATCACCAATATAAACTCAATTTCTTAACTTGGATATTTCTTCACATCTAGTTAAGAGTTGTGCCATTCCCAAGAACATTCTCCATTGTGTATGGGAAACGCGCGAGATTATGTCTTATGGAAAACAGAGAACTTTCTCGAGAATGGTACAGTCACCTGCAATAATATGTTGCACAACGAAGGCCGTAAAAATATCTGACACGATCTTATTTGTAGCGCAATAAGAGCGTGTCACATATTTTTACGGCCTTCGGAGAGTAACATATTATTGCAGGTGACTGTACAACTCTACTTGTAGTAGTTAACCCTTTTCCAGGCATAGCCTCCTAAGACCCAGAGTCATTTTTGCAGTTTTGAATTTGGAACCTTTTATTCCGTTATAGTTCAAAATTCTATTTTAATTTGTTCTTTTTAAAGGAACTCAGGGCTTAGGAGGATAGTACAATCGATTACTTACGCGCCAATAAAATTTCAACCTTGGCAATCGGATTTAAGGTTTAAATTAGATTTGACTTTTGGAAAAAATAGCAAAAAAATGTTTAGTAAGTAGTAATTTATGCTACAATTTGTGTTTTTTATAAAACAGTTGCATAGTAGGTAGTAGATGAAGGTGCCAGGTAAATCACTACACCTTATAAAACAAAGTCCCCCGCCGCGTCTGTCTGTATGTTTGTTCGCGATAAACCCAAAGACTAGTGAACGGATTTTCATGCGGTTTTCACTTATCAATAGAGTGATTCTTGAGGAAGGTTTGGTGTTAGGTGTATATTTGTTAACACTTGCGAAGCCGGGGCGGGTCGCTAGTGTAAAATAAAACAGAAGTTTAAAGAACAATAAATTTATTGTACAAATCGATACTGGAATTAATTAAAGGATAGATTTAGTGTCACTTAAAAGTCTGTATACGACACGGTCAATTTCACTCAACTGAATATTAATTAATGTATATTTTTATCCGAATATCATCCCTATATGTAGTAATTAAAAATAAGCTTTTTTTAATAGTATTTCATTTAAGATATACCTATGTTGTCATATCAAACTGGTATAAAAAAACAGGGCTGGTAGACACATTTCCAAATCGTATACGGACTCTTAACAATAAAATAATTATATACGATAATTATATTTAGTATGAATACATGAAAGCTTCCAACAACCCATATACAGACACCCAACATGGTGGTAATTTAATACAATACAAAACAGTACAACATATATTACATTTATACCAATTAAGGCGCCGAACGAATTGTACGTACCGTTTTATTACAGTAATCACCAGTAAAAATATTGGCAGTCGCATTATATTTTTGCCATGGCGTGTGTGGTCAACGCTTTTAGTTCCTCCAAAACGCACTTCCCACATAATCTACCTTTGTCATCATGAAATACATCGTGACATACTTACAATAGGGATATACAATGTGGAAAGATAAGTCGGGCCCTGGAGGGAAACTACCTTAAATCCTTAAGCTGGCTCATTTTACTTAAAGGAGACATTCCTTTATTTTTAAAAAGAAACAAAACTGCATTCAAAGATTTTCTAAAACTAGCTTGCCTCGTCCGGGACTCGAACCGACTAAAAATTCAAAAAAATAAATCCTCGCAATTTTATTCTACTAGTCGATACAGTTAAATGTTAATGATAACATTTCTCCAAGAAACATTAGGTCTTAGACTCGTCTGTCGTACAAAATATCCATAAAATCTAATATTTAGTACTCAAGATTTTTTTAGACAAGCCAAATTGAAGAAAAAAAGAAAAATCTTTAAATGCAGTTTTGTTTCTTTTTAAAAATAAAGGAATGTCTCCTTTAAGTAAAATGAGCCAGCTTAAGGATTTAAGGTAGTTTCCCTCCAGGGCCCGACTTATCTTTCCACACTGTATATTTCCCACATACGGCTCTTCAAACATGTGTTAACAAAATTTTTGATGAGTAAGACTGACATTCGATTGTCATTTTTGAAATGTTGCCTGGTAAAGGGTTAAAACTATGTCAAACAATATCATTATATGAACTAAAGCAAGGACGCTGAGCACGAAGTTATTCGTACATTGACCGGCCATTTACTATTTCTATCGCAGCACGCGCGTTATTATATTGCTGTCCCGCCCATGCTGCCGGCGGTCAATGCCTCTGTGCGAGCGGTACAGTAATATGCGAGTGCGATAGAGATAGGAATCGGCGGGTCAATGTACGAAATCCTTCGTGCTTAGCGTCCTTACTTTAGTTTCCGATATTTGTGAGAGCCATGTCCGCCTAGATATATTTGATAGTGTATCGAAACCGAAGTACAATCCGTTCGCGCCAGCGTATCAAATAATGCAATGTGAAAACGATAACAACACCACATAAACATTTGTCTTTTTCTCGAACAAGGATCACCAAATGCATTGTCGAATTTGTCGATAGCTTTGCACAAGTGCTTGGAAATAAACTAGTGTAGCCAACTAACTAACATGCCTACTGGTAGCTGCCGCGGGCAAATACAACACATGGACAGTCTATCTATGCCAGTGGTGGGCAAACTTTCTTCATGGGGGGCCAGAAAGTTTAGGAAATTTAAGTGGAGGGCCCGAATTGTAGCCATTTTTTTTTTAATTTTGTGATAATCGTGAGCCAATGCCATATAGCCCATATACTAATTATTACATAGGACCGGCGGCGGGCCGGATAAAATCCATTCGCGGGCCGCAGATGGCCCGCGGGCCGTACTTTGCCCACCACTGATCTATGCTAACATGGCTTTGCAATGTTTAATACCATTTAGACCTTAGCCCTTTAGCATTCAATCCTTAGTTATTTTGACATAATTTTGGTTGTAAATCGATGGTTCAATATGTTAATTAGGGCTATAATCGCAAACCACTTAAGCGATAAAAAACATTGCCATGTTACCATTTAGGTATTTACACAATTACAATTCTTGGGCATAATATAAACAGTAGTTAATTATAATAGATAAAGGGGCATTTAAATAATATATCAACAATTAATAATTAAATACTTAACAATACATCGAAAGTTAAAACTATTAGAAATACACAATAATCATATTCGAAATAATATTTTGCTAATACTAATAACAATTTAGCTAGCACAACGGGCAGCGTTTATCGCGCGACAAATATCCATCTCTATCTAATTACCTAGAGTGCGAAATAAACAGGTGGTGCGTGACATAATTATTCCATGCTGGTTGTACACACTCGACGAGTGAGGCCGAGAACTGTGTACATTTGTACAACATACTGCTCCCTTCTTGTCTCGTCTCGACCTTCTCCGAGAGGCTCTCGACGAATGTGTACAGCCGGCATGACAGTTATGCTAGCCCTTTTGACATAAACTATAATTTGAAACCTACGTATATAAAGGAAGAGAGAAATAGTAGCTTAGATACATAAGAGTCAAATAGAATCGGCACTAAAATAAACCTTATTGGCATTATGTTTTCGATTTGGACGTGAGCCTAATAAATAGATCTAGATGAGCTAGGCAGACTCGAAATACAACCATTCGCATATATTTCCCTCTAGTTGTCCACCATACAAGAAAATATGGCAGTCAAGTTTGAATCAATGGTATTAGAAAATATAATTGAATTTGTTTCGTTTTAAAATCTTACTAATCAAAACAAAAACAACTCTGGTCCATTAATTAATGATTTAAATTTCCTTGGTGGTAATTGTACTAGTATGAGGATCTTACACCGCTATGTGTTATACAGGTGGCCCATTTAGATCGGTCAGTATTGGAAAACCTGAAACTATAAGACATACGACGATCTCTTCTTAGGAACCATGTCATCGATTTTAGTAACAAGAAGAACTGCATTCATACATTTAAAAAAATGTGTAGGCTTCCGCGAAAGGTACAGACGGTACAGTTAAGTCCGCCAGCGTTCTGTGTAAATAATTTTCAGTCTGCCTAGCTTCATACTATATTCTATTCCAATACTTATTATCTGCTAATAAATAATATTTGGTATAAAATTTTTGACTAGCATGGTACACCCGTGATTACAAATACCGGTACAGGCAAGAGAGCTTAATACTTTTGAATACTAATCGACGAAAATATTCTCTGAGCAATAGCTATGAGATAAAAATAACTTACATTATTTTTTAAGGAGAAAAAGTATCTTAACTGAAATTTTACTAGACGTGCGAATACTCAGATTATACTTTTATAAGACACAAAACCAGATTTAAAATACCAAGCATAATTTCAGTTAAAGATTTAATTTTAATCAATAATCAACTCTAAGTTCTAATCTTGAAAGACTAAAACGGTGAAGGCTGTGACAATTAATCGATTTATATTATTTTAATATCAACTTGACAATGATAATCATTGGTGATTGGTCGTTCGATATTATGGTCCGTTCTAAGCGCCGATACAACAATTGTAGGGTAAAACACCCTGTTATCGGCCATTTATTTATTTCAATAGCTTGTCAATTTCGCCCCGTGATGAGAAAGGTAAATTAAGATTAGATTATTAAGGTAAAATAAGAAGTATTAGGGTCGGTTGCACCAAACTGTTCGTATCGTTAAAAAGTTCGCTAAATTTTTATGTATGGAAAGTTTCATAGTAAAGCGCCGGGGCGCGCCGGCTGACGTTGATCAGTCTGTCAAATGTGGTTGGTGCAACTGGCCCTTAGACTACTTCTAGATAAGTCTAGAAGTAGTCTAAGGGACGACGAACAGTTTGGTGCAACCGACCCTAATACTTCTTATTTTCAAAAGGTCCACGTAGATAAGGTAAAACGTAAATATATGATAATGATTGAAATATATACATGAAATATGTGCTTATAAAGGAAATAAGGTATTTTTAAAAATTATTGGTGTGTAACCAAATTATTGACCAAGGCAAACGGTATCGCGGCACCATAATATCGTTTTGACAGGACTATACAATACACATTTGATATCCGTTTCTAAATTACCTTAATCAATATAAACTAACCGCATAATCTATTTATTAAGCTAGTTATTCAAAATTGCAAAACCGGTGCCTTTCAAATGTAAGACTAGCACCAAATACGATCTTTTATACTGGGAACGTGAATTTCTAAAATATGGTTTTACGTGAACCTAACGCACAGTCGCCAAGATTGTAGCCTGAGTGGCGAGCGTGCAGCGGAGCGGCAAGCGGCAAAATGTAACGAGTCAGGCCGCTCGTATGTGTTTACATATGTTTAATATGAGCGCCGCACGCCCCGCTTGAGTGTCCACTCAGTTGTATCAGAGGGAATAAGGTCATAAATATCTGAACACTAAATTATTGTAAAGGCGTTTTAATTCGTGTTCATGTATTTTTAAGATCCTTTACAGTACAAATATTATTGAAGACGACTGCACTGAACCATAATGTTACGTTTTTAAAAAATCTTACAAACCTGATCTAACTTACCTTATCTACGAATCTACATTTTTTTCTATTTACTTACGTAGGAAATTTATTTAAAATCAGTAGGTACTTAACTCGAAGTGCAGTGTATATCAACTATATGGCATATATTTTTATGATTGTGACGGTATGATAATCAAGCGTGTTTTTAAGGCATAAGACAAAACACGGTACCATAAAAAGTACCCAATAACCAGTTACTGACACTACAAATATGTTTTTGGCTCCAAAATCCCACTTACTGACCAACGTTTTCTATTATCTTCAAATACTCGTGTCAATATTTGGAGATGGAGAGAGAGCCAATAATAGATAGATTTACCCTACCTAATACTTATCACCGGTGCTTAACGCGAGCAAGGGACGCAATGTATTACCACGCAATATTTTGAAAATTAAAATTAAAAAATACCTAATGAATAATGAAACTTGTAAATCTGTAATATCTTATTTTGTATTTCACATAACAATGTCAGCAAATACTTCCCTATTTAAAAATGACTAGAATTGTTGTCCTTTACTTGATCTATTATGATTATGACATCATTGATTTTTATTTCTTTGTATGAAATTCCGTTTTACGTGTAGGTAAGAGTTCTTACTTCTTTTGTGGAGTTATACTTTCGATTATAATTTTAATAATGTCTGGTGAAACTGTTACTTTTTCATCTGATCAATTATAACCAGTGTTGAACAAAATAGTTATTCACAATTTAACCATTACATAGAACTTATATTTTAATATTACTTTTTTTAAACGAAATAATGGCACTAAGTTTTGACGCGCGGTGCCCCCTACTCTTATTTTCTCGCGTTCTTATTTTCAATGGTATGATATATGAAATTAATGACACTTCGACTATATTGTACTTAATACGCTAGTTATTGTGAGACAAAATAGCTAAAATACAGCTAATTTTATAAAAGTGCGAATCGATGCGAAGAGGGACTTCAGGTCAGTACATAATGTAGTTCTAGTTCTGAAGTGCATGATACTACAAGTCCATGTATACGCAAAGTACGTACACGACGCATGTACATATGAAAACAGTTTAATATTAGTTCGCTGACGACAAAATACCGTGGAATATGCAAGCATGCTCACTTATTGTAAACCTTATTGCAACGAAGTAAGGTCTATGAATGGTCACTAAATAATCATAATCCTGGTCACGGCACCAAATTGTAACGAGCATCCTATCAATTAATGGCGTCATTCATAAACGCGATACTGGCCTGAATTAGCTATGGATCGTTTGTCTTTATCTGTCATTGTGACTTATGTATTTGTAAGAAAGGGATAAAACATAATTTAACTAAATCAGGCTCGTAATTTTGTATGAATAAGGGGGTAAGTATTTAAAGTCAAAATAAAGATTAAATTTAATATGGAATAGGGAACCTTTTTATGAGTCTCTGGGCGGTTACAGTCTATACAGCACAACCGTGGTTTGAACCCATGATTTTTGACCACTTATGAAAGGTTAAGGTTCAAGTGCTTGTAATGATTTATCTGTTAATTGTTACGGATATTGTGCCTATGTTTGGACATGTAGTATTACGCTCCTTAAAGACCGTGTTATTATTAAATTTAAATGAGAAAACTTAGCGTAAATGGTAGCCATCTTACTTGACTTATTACTATAATTTGCCGGGCTAACTTCCAGTGATTTTAGTCTTCTTAGTGAATAATATTCTATAGCACGCTATAATTCGCCTATAAAATGTTCGATAATACTAGATTATTTTAAATATCATTCCTTAATGCACTCTATACATAAACTGCTCCCAAACGTCAGAATCGATTGTATCAGGGAACTAACCTAATGGCCTTCGCACTCCGGTTGGATAGCGTGAAGGGGTCTTAACGAACCTTTTATAGCAAAGGGAAAAGTTACACCGAAAAGTGTCACGTTGCTTACAGCTTTTTAACTTCGTATTCTAAAAAATTGTAAAATGTCGATGTTACCAGCATTCGTGTGTGAAATCTAAATCATAAATTAAATTATCAAAAACGAGTAAGAACGCTTTTTTATCAAACACCCCCTAGCGCGTAGTACTTACACATTTGTCCACAAGCCTATTCAGAAGGCAAAAGAGGATACTCAGTGTAACTTTAGTCTTCGCTAAAATAGGAAAGTCAGTACATTTCACATAATACAAATAAAATGGATACCCACTAGTTCCATGAAGCTGATTTTATGTTTACATTATATTTCTAAGAATTATACAGTTCCATGTAAAAAGTGCTACATACCCAAAAACATAAAACATAACCTATTATTTCGTATAGGTTATTTTTTTTTATTTGTGACATTATGATTAACTATATTATATTTTTCTTTCTGATTTTTCATTCGTCAAGTAGGATATCTGGGGACAGGAAGGAAGTAACATTAGACAAAGGAAATATTCCCCAATTATATGAACTTGGCTGACAGTCGTGTCCATTTTACGATTTTTGATGGATTTACTAGTCTTAGGGTAAAATTTTCAAATAGCTAGATTGGTTCATGGTCAAAAACGATTGTCTAAAGTAACCCCATCTGTCTCCAGGGGCCACACTTGACGTTACCTTAAGAAAAGGTAAAAAATGTGTTTTCATTTTTTATACTGGCATAAAGATGTGGTCTGGACACCCAATTTCAAAAAAGTTACTTCTAGTTTTCTGCGTTCAAGCATATATGTTCCCTTGGATGTGTACTTGCAGAGCTACGTTCAGACGGACTTCACTTGGAGGTCATGTCGGGCCAGTAGTTGATGTAGTAGCGGTGGGTGCTGCCTTCAAACAGTCGATCCAGCCAGTTCTCCAGGCCGTCTAGAAGGTTTTCTGTAAAATAATGTTAGTGAGAATTAATGTAGGTTGTAGGTGCCAAAAACTTTTATGCTAATAACATAGTTTAAACAAACCATAATTACAAAACTAATTTCCCCTCTTAGTTGGTTAGACTGTATTTTTTTTAGTAAAAACTAGTGTTAAAATCGGTAGTGTAAAAGTTGAACGATAGCACAGAATAAATAATAGCACTACTAGTAATAGTACTAGGTACAGAAGGCGTCTCTAACAAAACGCGTCTATTACGAGATACAAGCATAAGCGCCAGCAGGCGCCCATTCCGTAGCGGTGCGCGGCAACTACTACTGCTAGACACCAAAACTGGTGTGGCCGCATGTACTTGTAGCGACGCGACGAAATCGCGGAGTGAGCCACGCCTGACGATAGTCAACTGTCACGCCCGGTTGTGCTCCTCTACAGGTTGCACTTCGCAACCGATTCTCGTGGCATTTTGTGAGCAGGTTCGATAATTATAAGGGCTTTTTTGTCGATTCAACATTTCGCCATTTTAAAAAAAGCCAAGTCTACAGCTCACAGAGGTACTATATGTACCAAGGGAAGTACCTTGCAGCAATGGCGACGGCGGTGCCTCATCTGAGCTGGAGTCGCGCTCGGTGAAGCCGATGAATGCGCCCGCCTCGGGGTCTGCTGACGCGCCCAGCGATCGCGTCATTCGGGACATCCTCTGTAATGTAATGAAATAAGAGATCAGATCATTTTTAGATTAAGTCACTTATCAAATCTCTTTGTTTTTGTAGAGATCGAATGCCTATACAGAGTGTATTTTTAAATTGACCCGGTAAAGGCAGTTACTAGAGTATTTAGCATTGTTTTTTATCTTGTGTGACTTACTCTTTGCGTGGTTTATAAGACGGTAAGACCCTTAACACCGTTGTAATAATGTATATTTTCTTACGTGTCTTCGTGCCCTCAAGAATCGCCACGGTTTCTAGAATGTTTAACCTTATCATTATCAACATTAAAATAGAGTGGACATTACCTTGTGCGGCTTGGCGCCCTCGGGATGCTTGGCGTGGTATATGCAGAAGTAGTTGCGGTGTGGGTTCAGCGCCAGCACTGTGCCCACGCAGTTCCTGGCGTTGACTCGCAACTCTTGCCCTCATAGAGACAGCTGTATCGACGGGAGTTTGAACCTTATCCACGTTGAAATAGAGTCGACATTACCTTGTGCGGCTTGGCGCCCTCGGGATGCTTGGCGTGGTATATGCAGAAGTAGTTGCGGTGCGGGTTCAGCGCCAGCACTGTGCCCACGCAGTTCCTGGCGTTGACACGCAACTCTTGCCCTCCTAGGGATAGTTGTAATACGCGACGGAACCAGTCAATGTTTCTTTCTACTTGGAGATACGCGAAGAGGAGGGTTTTGTTTCTGTAAATTAGAAAAGATACGTTGAAGTAGGGCTTCTTTAATTCTTTCTCATGTTGGTAGGTCTATTTTAACTTTATTAAATTAAAGAGAAAGAGGTCAAAGTCACACCAATATAAAAAAAAATGTAAGGTACAAATTGTACAGACTATTTTTTGAACAGTCCGGTTTCTTCGTGATGTTATGTTATGACTTTCATGGTAACAAAATTATTATATGAATCTGCTTTTTTTTGCTAGCATAAGGAAGCGCAAATATTTAGTGTACCTTACGTGAAGAGCGTGTCATGTATTTTTTTAGCACATTTCGGTTTTTAACCCTTTAGTCCGTAGCGGCAACATACTTGCCATCATACTTAAAAAAAAACGCATCGCTACTTAAGAATTACGGTTCAAAATCGAATGACTAGAAAGGAATAAGAATAATTTATTGAGAAAACCTTATTGCTAATGTTACATTATGCGTGAACTTTTACATTTTACGTACATTGTTACGTGGGCCTGAACTAGGAATGTCAAATGGTTAAAGGGTTAAGGTATTATTGCAAGGGATATTAATAACGTAATTAACGCAAATCACATACGGAATGCAATCTTTTCAACCCATTGTCAGATATGATTGAAGGTTACAATTAGGTGACCTTACAGGCCACCTTATCTACTAGTAATAAAATTTACAAATTCATTGTAAGTGTACCTATTTTGTTTTGTCAGAGCACATTGACAAGAATATATTATCTCGCAAACGTTACGACATGCACGAGGAATGTTTTTCCAATAAACGTTGTTCTGTTGCCGGTTATTGTCCATTGTTCGGTTATTACTTCTCAAATAATGGACAATTGTTCCTTGACCTCAAACTATCTATCAATGAGAGGGCATTTCAATATGTCTGGACGCAGATATATTGGTATTGGCAAAGATAATAGAGTGTATAGAGGCGGATTGTCAAAGTAAATTATGTAGCCACTGTAAATTTACTGCCATCTTTCGACAGAAGATTAAAACTGTTAGAACGCCATTTGACTTTGATCCTTATTCTTTCACTGATATGTGTTCACTTGTAAATATTAATATTAACGCCATCTGGCGCATCAAAGTCAAATGGCGTTCTAACAGTTTTAATCTTCTGTCGAAAGATGGCAGTAAATGTACTGTAGCTACATAATTTACCATGACAGTAACTCTCTATTTCGAATTCTCTTTGGTATTGATTGGGTAGCGGACGCAACTGTGACGTTTTATGCAATTGTGACTAGTTTTTGGTAATTGACTTGATTAATTGTATTTATAATTTATGTTAACAATTCTTATTTAATAGCGGGACGGTAAAAGGCAGATAAAACCTAAATGCAAATTATACTAATAGGTACTCGAAAAACTTTATGCCGAGTCATCAATTCCAACATACAAGTATTTACTAAGGAAGTTTGAATCTAGTTACATTGTTAATTGGGTTGCATTTCATGTATCTAAAAATTGAATGATGAAAATTAATGCTAATTTCTATGTTTTAAGGTTGATATTCCATTGAAACGGAGTGTACATTGAGATCAAGAGCACTTACTTGCGGTACGGCCACACGATCTTGTGAAACTTGGACAGCAACTGCACTCGGCTCTGCATGTCCACGAGCAGCACTATAGTGCGGCACCCAGGTTTCAGCAATCTGTGGAACATTACAACGTTAGATTCAAGTTGACTTAAAGGTCTCGTAACCAGGCCATAAAATACAACAAAAAGAAATCTAGTGAACAGAGTTTACCGTAATACTCGTTGTACACGGGGCAGGAAGCAGAGAAATGTGTATAGAGTAAAAAGCTTTTCATTTGTCTTTATTCTTTAAGACGATGGACGCGATACGCGTCTGGAATGACAGTCAAAATTCAATTTTAAATTTAAAACCACAAGGTCGTTTTCGTCGCCGCTATATCTCATGAACCGTGATAGCTAGGCAGTTGAAATTTTCACAGATGATGTATTTCTGTTGCCGCTATAACAATAAATACTAAAAAGTACGGAACCCTCGGTGGGCGAGTCCGACTCGCACTTGTCCGGTTTTTTGATTGCCTAACTAACCTAACTTAAGACCTTCAACGCAAGCGAATTCGGGGGCAGTTGCTAGTTTTAATTGTTTTCTCGATTATCATAATTGGATAACCCTAACCTTGCATCCGACACATCACACCCACAATGCACTGGCTGTTAGCCAACACTTTCACATATGCACACGTATGTATGTGTTGAGAAGTTCCGTTTTTTACCCCCTTCCCTTCAAGATAGTTTCTACAATTCCAACATAAATGTACGAGTACTTAAATGTGTAACGTATACGTATATTTCTGATTTAAAAAGTACTATATATAAACAACATTTTAAGTGAGTTTGATAAGAGAGTGGCGTTTATTTAACTGTTTATATTTAGATAACATCTCGTAATCGTTACCAGTAGTTAATAGTACATCAAAGTAATCACCTAAAGATAAGTCAATGGTCTATAAATAATCGATCATTATAGAATCTTCGCAGTTGCCAATTTTTTAGGCGCGTGTCAGTCACATTAGATTATTCATAGCGTTAAAACATACCCTTTTTTATATTCTCTAGTTCAATTCAAGATCCGTAATGTATGGGTCTAATACGCGTAACTAAGTAACCTTGACAATCTATTAGTAAAGATAACATTATAAAGGCAGCACACATCGCGAGTGACTTTTTAAGCTACGCACGCTACACGCGGCCTCAGTACGTTGATGAACATTGACAAGTGTTGCGTTTCTTAAGATGGCTCCGTCTAGAGACAACGAGATCAAATCTTCAGCTCTGGAACTGATCGGTAACACACCTATAGTCGCATTGGATCGTCTATATCCCGGCCCTGGGCGTATCTTAGCGAAATGCGAATTTATGAACCCTGGGGGTTCTATCAAATGCCGATCCGCGTTGTACATGATACAGAATGCTAGGAAGAATGGTGACTTGAAGCCTGGGAGCCCAGTTGTCGAAGTGACATCAGGGAATCAAGGAACTGGTTTAGCTGTGGTGTGTTCAGTGCTTGGACATCCTCTGACTCTGACTATGTCTAAAGGCAACAGCGTGCAAAGAGCTATACATATGGAGGCGCTTGGAGCGAAATGCGTTCGAGTTCCTCAAGTTGAAGGTAGTTACGGAAAAGTGACTTTAGCTGATGTGGAAGCGGCTGAGAAAGAAGGCTTAAGGTTAGTTGAAGAAACCGGAGCATTCCTCGTTAATCAGTTTCATAATGATGCCAATGTTAATTCGCATTACGACTCAACAGGCCCTGAGATTTGGAGGCAGACTGGAGGGCATATAGACGCTTTTGTAGCCACCGTTGGAACGGCCGGAACTTTTACGGGTGTTTCTAAGTTTTTGAAGGAGAAGAATCCAGAAGTAGTGAGCTATGTGGTGGAGCCAGAAGGTGCTGAGCCGATAGCCGGAAAGACTATCACGAAGCCGTGTCATCTGTTACAAGGGTCAGGGTATGGGGCTGTTCCTGGGTTATTCAAGTTTGAGTACATGGATGGCACTATGAGTGTGTCTGATGAGGAGGCTACGCATTATAAGAAGCTGCTTGGAGAGAAGGAAGGTTTATACGTCGGTTACACTAGTGGGGCGAACGTGGCCGCAGCGGTGAAGCTTCTCAACTCGGGGAAATTGCCTAAGGACGCGTGGGTGGTCACCATGCTGAATGACACGGGGTTAAAATATACTCCTGTCCCGGAGGAGTTGACAAAGTGAATGTGCTTGTGAACATTTAATGGTTACGATTTAAGGACGTGTTGCGGTAATATATGTATTTAGTTAAAATAAAGTGATAACTTGAGTACCGTGTGAAGTTTAGATCGTGTTGATATAAGTGTCCTTTAACCCTTCGTATGCCCGTCAAAAAATTGTGTCTGAATTAATAACTTTTAAATCATAAATTACAGTCCAAATTGTCTGGGACGGACGGGACAAGGCATACGAAAGGTTAACAATCTCTTTCGCAATAATAGTTAAATTAATCACTAATTTATTTCATATTTTTTGCGAGAATGCTCCTTAAAATCCGACAGTAAGGTGTAGTATCGTAATAAGTATATGTACAATGTTGCAAAAGAATAAAGATAACTTTCAATTGCCCGAGAACACGTAGGTTGGCGACGTTGGCGTTGACATGGGCTGACATGATATTAATAATTAATAATTAATTAATAATTAATATTAATCAGTTCTTGACCCTAAAATATTGTAGGCGTTCAAAACTCGTTCATGGTATTAGAGAAAACCGGCCAAGTGCGACTTGCATGGATGAGTTGAAAAAGTTGCTAAGGGTTCCGTACTGTTTTTTTTTTATTAGTTGTTATGAAGTATAACTTTCTTGAGAATCATTTCGGTTTTGAGGTTTGTATACGTCTACAGAGCTACATAAAACAAAAATAAAATGTTTTTGTATAGGCTACGCATTGATCTTAATTTTATTGGATTTAGATTTTTTAAACATGCAATTTTAGACATACCATCGCCCACACTCTTAATTGTACATCGGTGGACCTTATGCCTTTTGGAATAAGGTCCACCGATGTACAATTAGGGGTGTTGCTGTTTGTACATACTGTTTGTGAACTTCAACGGTCTCGACGGACGAACGTATAATTTAAATGTATTTGTATAGTAATAGTACGGGACCCTAAAAACAGACAGGCGAGTATAGTCCAATGTCATGCCTTTTATTGCAAAGGAATAAAGATAAGCTTCCCTTTTAGAGCACGTAGTGGTAGAAGAGCCGGCCGCAAAATTTCTAACCGACTTGATACCACGATGAAATGCACAATGGTTTCCCAGAAAAGTTATGCTAAGTCCGAATTCGATAGTCTGCCACGGCGGAACTTGCCGAAAGTACGAAAAAGAAGGCCACTTCCGGTGCGAAAAAAGGGGCTGATTTAACCCATCTGATACCGAGATAGTAGTTATGGCAGCAGTTAGAAATTTACATGTAGACACAGAAAAGCGAAGTCTGCCACTATTTTTTTTGCCGGAAGTGCTTGGCAGACGCTCTCAAAGGTGACCATCGGGACCCCTAAATTAACCCATCTGATACCACCATGAAACCAATGCCAGTCGGTAGGTATGAACTCTCATGTCAGGAATATATAAGTCTGTCAAGGCTTTTCCTGCCGAAACACCATGGCAGACGAGATTATGTAAGCAAGGTCGCCATCGGTTACCCTACACTAACCCATCTGATACCACCATGAAACCAATTCCATTCGGTAGGTATGAACCCCCATTTTAGGAATATATAAGTCTGCCAAGGTTTTTCCTGCCGAAACACCTTGGCAGACGAGATTATAAGCAAGATGACCATCGGTTACCGTACACTAACCCATCTGATACCGCCATGAAACCAATTCCAGTCGGTAGGTATGAACCCTCATTTCATGAATATATAAGTCTGCCAAGGCTTTTCCTGCCGAAACACCTTGGCAGACGAGATTATGTTAGCAAGGTGTACATCAGTTACCCTACATTAACCCATCTGGTACCTCCATGAAACCAATTCCAGTCGGTAGGTATGAACCCTCATTTCGGAAATTTTTAAGTCTGCCAAGGCCTTTCCTGCCGAAACTCCTTGACAGACGAGATTATGTAAGCAACATCCGCATCCGTGGGACCGGTATACGTGATTACTGTAGGCTTATTTATTACTTTATGCTTTTACATATTTGTATATTATTATGTTATTAATGAAATATATTTATAATTTATTAAACCTATACCTAATACATTGGGAATTCATTACCTGCTTACGGCAGTAGTAGGGAGTAGTGGGTGAGTTCTGGCTCACTTAGCCAGGCCAACAGTCCCTCCCCTTTTTTTCCCCTTGTTGAGGCCCTGCAACCTTACCTTGAACCCAACCTAATGTCATTGTAGCTCGAATCTAACCTAATCTATTTTTATTGCTTTTAGAAAATATTCTAATAACAATTATCTACTTTTGCAAAGTTAAATGTTGAATTCTTTATTTCGCAAAATGGAATTTTAATGTGACTATAATGTATGTGCAATCTACTTAGAAACTGGGTTTAGAAATATAAAAACACACATTTTATATAGGATAATAAGTTCATTCAAGTAATATTCTGAACATATGAGATATAGTAACATCATTACTTATTCTGTGTACAGTGGAGAAAACATGCAAGTTGACATTTTTCGTTTTAAAATAAAGATAAACTAAACAGTATTTGCCACAAACCGATGTAAAAAAAACTTTGCAGTTGTTGATTACAATACCATATCTTAAGGCCCCAGTACACAATGGGCCATCGCCGGCCATTCCAAGGGACGCATTTATGCGTTAGAGGGAGCAAATGATATTGCTATCTCATTCTACCGCATGGCTGCGTCCCTTGGAGTGGCCGGCAATGGCCCATTGTGTACTGGGGCCTTTACAATTTCTCTCCATGAACATTTTATGATACCCAACCAACCTTCCGGTTTTCGCCCGAATGAATTAAAATATTCACCAACACCATTGACATCAATATAAATGGCTATCCGATGTCAGCCAGGTTTAAAATCCGGATCTAAATTGATAATAAGCAATTTAAACAGGTGAACAGGCAAAGATCTAGAAGAATTGTAGGTAATTCTTGACAGGTAATGAGTTATATGTCGGAATTTCGTGACAATTGCAGTGTTTCTGTGACAATTGTCATAAACTTAGCAAGAGAAATATCTGTTTTTTTTCCGATATCATAAAGTTTTTTTTTAATAATACAATGATGGTGGCAAACAGGAATACGGCCCGCCCGATGGTAAGCGGTAACCGTAGTTCATGGATGCCTGTGACGTCAGCAACAGTGATTTTACAATTCGTCGCACCTGTCACGTTGGTGAAACAGGGGCCAGGAGTTAAGTCAAAAGCTAGTAAACAGTAATCTCCTCCATAGTCCTCTCTAACTTTCAGGCAGTTTTATTAACTTCTTATGGTATCAATGTGGAGTATAAATAGTCTACTATACATATATCCCAAAAACTTTAACGTTTACGTTTTTAAATACAGGGTGACCTTAGCCATTGGACAAACCCTGAAATCCCACATAGGGTTACTTCTCAGAAATGCTCTAACGGTAATTTCTTTTTAATTAGAACAAAAGATAAAACATTATATTATCAAACAAAAGTTAATTCCAATAATCGACAACAAAAAGAAACATACTGTATTAATCATTGGCAGTGCTTTTGACAATTTGTTTGAAAATGTGCGGCAATGATGACATTTGTCAAAAGTCAGAATCTTATTAATGTCATAAATAAAAAAGATAATCAAAACGGTCGAAGAAAGTTTTAATTAATTTAATTTAATTTAATAATTAATAATTAATCTTATTTAAAGCTGCAACACGACTGATTAATTGACATGATTGTTCTCCCAGAAGGAGGTTCGTGGGGTGTTAGACTTTGGTACGGTCGTATAGAGGGCGGTCTCGTGACTTCAGAAAATTCCGACTTTTGGCCTACCGCTTCCGGTCAGAAAAATGTTCGACGGCCCGGCCAAACGGTGGGAGGTAGGTGGGGGGTGCTCGACCAAATGTCATAGAGGGACCCTGGCAGTTTTTGACGCCGCCATTTTTTTTCAAAATGGCTGACTTTTTTTTTTAATTTTTTCAAGTTTGTCCTAGCGCGCTGAAATTTTGGTCACGGAATCTCGGGGTCCTCTAGATTCGTATAGGAAAAAAAATTTCGAAAAAATCCAAGATGGCGGAAAAAATGGCCCCTTTTATTTTGTATGGCAACTTTTAAACGGTGCGAGATAGGTGGGGGGTGCTCGACCAAATGTCATAGAGGTCCCCGAGACAAAATAAACTGCATTTAAAAATTTTCAAACGGGCCGACTTTTTTTTTTTTTTTTTTCAAGTTGGTCCGAGCGCGCTGAGATTTGGCATGGCGAGAGATAGAAGCCTCTAGATTCCTATGAAAAAAAAATTTTTGGAAAAAATCCAAGATGGCGGAAATAATGGTCATTTTAATTTTGTATGGCAACTTTTAAACGGTGCGAGGTAGGTGGGGGGTGCTCGACCAAATGTCATAGAGGGCCCCGAAACAAATCAAACTGCATTTAAAAAATTTCAAAATGGCCGACTTTTTTTTTTAATTTTTCAAGTTGGTCCGAGTGCGCTGAGATTTGGCATGCGGCGAGCTAGGGGGCCCAGCATTACCATGTAAAAAAAATTTTTGGAAAAATCCAAAATGGCGGGCGACAAGGGCAAAATTCAAATTTCCAAGTAGGTTTAGCGAGCCCGAAGGGCGAGCTTCAGGCCGGGAGGCCGAAGGCCGACCCCGCGTAGGGCCGTCAGGCCCGGAGCTTCACCCCGAATATCCAAGCGTGCCCCGCCCCCAGTAATTTTGGGCGAGGCCGAAGGCCGAGCTGCGGGAATGACGAACAAAGCAAAATCCTATACAAAAAGTGTGTTAAGCGAGCCCGAAGGGCGAGCTTCAGGCCGGGAGGCCGAAGGCCGACCCCGGCGGAGGGCCGAAGGCCCGGAGCCTCCACCCCGACTCCCAAAACGCGAGGCCGAAGGCCGAGCTGCGTGAATGCAGTTCCCCCAAGCGTTCTACAAAGTCAACTGTCTTGATAAGCGAAGCCGGCGGGCCGAAGGCCCGACGGCGAAGCGTCGAGGCTCGCGAAGGCCGAAGGCCGAGCTCCGCGTAGGGCCGAAGGCCCGAAGCGTCACACGAGAGGGGGAAGTTGGCCTACGGCCTTCGGCCTTCGGCCCGCCGTTTCGCTTGTCTAAGACACTTTTCCTATTGGGTCGTGTTTAAGCTCCAACTTCCCGCTTAAGCCCCGAAGCAAAGCCAACCCTCCCAACTGTTTTAATAAGCGAAGCGGCGGGCCGAAGGCCCGACTCAGCGTCGGGCCTTCGAAACCCAGCGAAGGACGAAGGCCGAGCTCCGCGTAGGGCCGAAGGCCCGGAGCGTCCCTTACGAGTTCCCAAGCACGCGAGGCCAGGCCGAGCTGCGGGAATGTAGTGCTTTCACGCGGATCTTTTCGTCCTAGCAAAAGTACAACTTTATTTCTTTTTCCCTTTGGAAAACAAACTACTACTACTACTACTACAACAAAAACAACAGCACCAACAACAAACTACAAGAAGACCGCGGGGCCCTCGGGCCCCGCGCACAGGGCAAAATCTAGTCATACTATTTATTACCTCAGGAGCTACTAACACATACAGGTTGCTCCAAAGTAAAAAAATCGTAATTTGTTATGATACTTTGTATACTGGTTCTAAATACCATTGACGTGTAAAATTGTATTGATTTTATGAATAAATTATTGAATATTGAATATAAATACCCTAATGCATGGACACCCTGTATATCAACTTGAAAGAAAATGTTCAATATTTCTTTATAGTGCGACTCCTTAGCTCGATTTAGTATGGAGGTAGAGTCTGGCTAATAAAAGATGAACCTGCAAAAATGCGGTCCTGGTCTGACCCATCCTAAATCCTGTCCCATCCGGCAGAAAGCACGAAACTTGGCATGCAAACTTCAAACTTCAACATTTATTCAGCAAATAGGCCGCAAGGGCACTATTACACGCCGCTAAAGAAATTTTCACTTCAAAAAGTTTTGAGATGTAATGTGAAACCAAGTCGGTTATTTTAATCAGTGCCAGGGGGTGTTAAAACAGTATCAATAAGATATCTTCAATTTGTAATTTTTAGCGAGTTTTAGCGGTGGGCAAAGTAATCCGGTGATTTGGCATCCATACCAACATTGCCCACCACCAAAAACGGATTAGGGTTGTCACTTTCATCTAATTTACCCAACTTCGCATGTAAAATAAGGTTATGTTTGTACACTAAAGTAAGTTTATAAATATATACTGTATTTAATTTGTCTTATTATCCTTTACTTAGATGTTTTATCCCGTTAACTAATGAAAAACACAGCAAAAATCATATTTTTGGCCATTAAACTATTGTAACAGATTTTCTCAAAAGTGACAACCCTAGCCTTGAAATGAGCAAAAACGGGTAGGCAACATTGCCCAGCAAATTTATTTAAAAGTTTTTACACTTATCGCTAAGTTATTAACAGGGAATGGTAGGATTGCCCAAAACCAGTGATCCTTAGACATCATCATCATACGAGCTGTATTTGAATACCAAATTGACGTGGGCAATGTTGGCGAAAACTCCGGATATCTTTGCCCACCCTCTAAAACGCAAAAAAATGGGTAAAAACACGATAAAAATATTTTTTCTTCAAATAAACTGATGCGTTTGATCACAATGGACGTGCTGAGCAAAAAAAGTAATTACGATTTGTTTTTTTTTTTGAGAAATTCGTGTTTTTTAGGGTTCCGTACCCAAAGGGTAAAATGGGACCCTATTACTAAGACTTCGCTGTCCGTCCGTCCGTCCGTCCGTCCGTCTGTCACCAGGCTGTATCTCACGAACCGTGATAGCTAGACAGTTGAAATTTTCACAGATGATGTATTTCTGTTGCCGCTATAACAACAAATACTAAAAACAGAATAAAATAAAGATTTAAATGGGGCTCCCATACAACAAACGTGATTTTTGACCAAACTTAAGCAACGTCGGGAGTGGTCAGTACTTGGATGGGTGACCGTTTTTTTTTGCTTTTTTTTTTGTTTTTTTTTTTTTTTGCATTATGGTACGGAACCCTTCGTGCGCGAGTCCGACTCGCACTTGCCCGGTTTTTTTTAAATGCGGGCAAAGTTGGTAATAATGACCGGTACCTACTCTTCGAAGGCCGCAAAAATATATGACATGCTCTTATGGTTCTACAAATAAGATCGTGTCAGATATTTTTGCGGCCTTCGTTGTGTGTTGTGTAACATAAATTGCAGGTGACTGTATATTAGGAATAATTATTTTATTTAGTTTCAACGAAAGTTTCAAGTTTAGTACGAAAATACTTCAGATATACAATATGCACAAAATGTAGACCTAATCGAAATAAAACATTCCTTTTTATAGTAATTTTTTTTTAAAAACATTCGATACATAGGTATACATAACAATAACCAGGCCACAGCGGTATTGGCCTGTAAGCTTTATCTCGGTCTCCAAAGCCGCAAAAACTCGCTAGTACTTCGTGCTGGTCTAGCCGTTATTTTTTCTTGAAGATTTTCAGAGAACAGCACGTACACGCATTATACATATAGACGGAACGAAAGGCATAATCATAATCATTTATTCGTCGCAATCCATGGTATTACAGATCTAGGTACAAGACTTTCAGGTATTACTTATACGAATTACATAACGCTTCCTGTTAATAGGCAATATTTTAAGATAAAAGTTCTATAATATATTACAAGATTACAATTGTCATCAAAATTAATTGACGTACAGAAGTCAAATACGTTTTTAAAATGACGCAAAATGAAAATTAATCCCAATCAGTAAAGGATGAGTCTTTAAACTTTTTTCATTTTAAGCGAGTTTTGATTTAAAGGAACATAATACTTAAATTCGACTGTAATCGTATTGTTTTAAGATAGTTTACTGAGGTTTTCAACCATTATGACCCGTAAATAACAGCAAATCAAATTTAAAGGAGACGCGAGCTGATATTTATACTGCGTCAAGCAAATCTTGTCAGTAGAAAAAGGCGGCAAATTTGAAAAATCGCGGGCTAGCAACACTGTGTTCGAATAATTCCAAAATCGCGTGTCATCTGTGTTTTATCTGTGGCCAACTTGTTTGTTGACATTCTGAATCGTTTTTATTTCAAGAGATATTTCTGCAGTGACCTGTGATATTTTCTGATATTTAATAAGATTGTGCATTACCTTAAGCAAAGCTAAGCCTGCAATGTATAATCATACTCGTTGATAGTAAACATTACTAAAATTTTAGGTTATGATAAGTACTGGAAGAACATGGGAAGAACTTGGGAACTTTTAAGATTATGTACGGTTTTTTTTGTTTTAGGGTTAAAAGGCATAAATAAAATTAAAACGCATGCCTAAATCTATCCAATAAGACCACACATTGTGTCCTGGAAACCGTCCATAGGCCCGCATATCTTAATATTTTCAGCGACTGATTCGACTACATAATTTACAAAGGTAAACTTTTAAAACAGTATTAAGAACTTTGATTATATCGCCGTTCTTTCGCAACATTACCTAATCCTTACATATGTTTGTTGCAGGATTAAATCTCGCCCAATATGAGGCGTTCGTAGTAGGTAGTTTCTCTTCAGAAGTTCAGTCAGACAATACTTACCTACGGCGGTTTATATACGTGTACAGCGCCACCAAGACGAAAAATAAATTTATTATTTAAAAATGTAACAAAAATATTGAGAGCTTAAATATTGATGAAATAGATTACTTATTCTTGTATAAGTCGTCATCATGTTAGTCATCAAGAAAATATATTATTTAGGCTAATTTGTTTCATGCTCTCGGCTACTGCACATATATACCTATGGGAAATCCTAGTTTATACTTGCTGAAACAGGTACAGTCAGCAGCAAAAGTTACTAAGCGGGCCAGGTGTTCAAAATGATCTTGATGCGACTTTATTATTAAGAGAATAAGAGTGTGTCAAGGTAATTTTGAATACCTGGCCCGCTTAGCAACTTTTGCTGCTGACTGTACCTATGTATCTTTTTAAAAGAAGTTTTATGTCACTTTACATACCTGTTTGTTCAATAAAAGAAAATAATGTAGTCAGCATTCATATGGAGCACTAGACGCAGTGTAGGTATAATTTTAGAAAGATATTTTCACATTTCCAAAATGACAAGTCTTGAATAGCTTAATGTGCAAGTTAATCAAATTTCCTAACAGTATTCTCCTGATATATAAATGCCTTGTTTAATTATCAGCATACCAAATATAATTTAGCCAATATGTGTAACATTTTTAGCCCATACACAAAACAGCAGCATGAGCAAAATGCTACCAAACTAGCATATAAAGAGTATCCCTGAACTATAATTATACATACCATACACAACATAACAATATTATAATTGTGTTATATTTCTCAAAGATATTTCCTAAACTTTAGCCTGGCAAACACAACTAGCCAGTTAGTCAGATCCAAGAAAATTATACTCATAGCTTTAGCATAAGACAAAGAGTATGATTCCCTCTGTCTTTAGACAGTCAGTCCTGGGCCAAACTACATAAAGAATCTATTTTATGCCTGCCACAGAACCCTACAAATTATAAATTGAATAGAAGAATAGAATTTCTTAGCATGTCACGTATAACGTGAATGTTAAATAGTTAACGCTCGCAAAGTTATTTGTTGCCTTAGATATCTTTATTTTATAACTACTTAAGCTCATCGAATAATAAAAGTATTTGTATTTATAGTAAACAAATACTTATATTTTGTAACCTACTATTAATTTTTATTTATACTCTCATACGTATAATAATAAAATAACTATTCTTTCTTCAACGCACAGACAGATATTCTACGCTGTGATAGGTATTTTATATATACGTACGGCCGACCGGTCCCGGCCGCTGGTCACCCCGCCCTTCCGTCGCGCACCGCGGGAGTCCCCGCGCTCGCGGGCGCCGCGGCTCGCGGCATTCCGCTCTCAGCATTACTACGCACAGGCTGCGTCTCTTTATATTAAATCCTGTTCGCGGAGCGATCGCTACTGCGCGGACGTGTTAAATATTTAATTTGAATTTTAATTAAGTACATTAAAATCAGTGATTCCCATATTGGGTAAGTGTTGCATTAATCATTTTAACTTGCCTAAGTTGTTTTAGCCAATTGATGTAACTTAGCAACCGAGAAATACCGCTAGCTGTAACCTTTGGACTTTCTTTGTCTAGATTGTACACGTGTTAATATTCGAGGCTATCCATACATTTCCTTTAAATTTCTTCATGTTTAATAGTGGGAAACATTTGTATTGATTAATGTGAATCAGTAGTGCTGTAGAAATAATACTAATTTCATAATTTTAGACCATAAGCTTTTCTCCTGCATAAAAGGGCTGTTGTTTCTTCTATCCTTACATTTCTATTTCTTTCTTTTCCGCTTGTTCTTCGCAAGATGATTTTGCCCGATTTAATTGCGTATTGCTTTTGCTTATAAATAATACCTAAGATGTGCTAGAGCGCTTGTTTTTAGAAAATAAAAGATATCTGCTTAATTCGCAACACATGTAGGCGTTGTTTATAAGGAAAGGTTCGCTTAATAAATATAATCACTCTCTTACTGTGCTGCACCGCTTTCCTCTTGTAATGTTACGAGTATCTGATATTGCTACAACCTAATACTAGCGTTACCTGCGGGTTTGCTTGCGCAATTTATTTTCAAACCGCTATTTTAATTAAATTAGTACCTTGTCTGCCATACTGTAGTATGATTATGCCAGTATCTGATGCTCGTTTCACCGCACCGCTTTTTCATGTACCTGGACTGCCCATCACACTAAATGATTGCTTCATTGTAAATAAATACCCACCCTTGTTAGTGCTAGCGTGTGATGGTTACCAGTCCAGGGCGAATATTGATCACAGGCCTAATTTTACTATTGGACGCGTTCCAGGAACTTTCTACGGGGTTGGCATTTATGCCACCATGACCTTGGGCTTGATGAAGCCTTAAGTCAATCTCCACCACGCTACGCACATCCGAGGGACGTGGGGTATTGTACTGGAAGACCGGCCAACTCTCTAGTAGACAGACCCAGAATCTAGGCTTCGAACCCACTCTTGTCTTAGTATAATTTTTAGAATTAGTCTTAACTAAAATAGGATTAACGCCTTAACTTATTAAATAAAATCTTACTTTACTACTCTAAGCTATAAACTTAATTACTAGGCTCAAACTTAATCTAAACTTAATACCTACGACTTACTTATATATAAAAATTGAACCTTATCTTTAAACATTAAACGAGATAGTGTATGTTAGAATTAGAGTTAATTAAATAAATTGTTATTTATATTTAAATATTCTTGATTATTTACGTCCCCATAGTATCTCCCCAGGTAATAAACGCTTAGGTGATATATTTAGGTGACAGTTTGGCGCCCAACTGTTTTGTTTTAGATTTTGGGTCTACCTGAGGGTTGGTAAGTTTTCTTTTTATCAGCATTATTGGTGTTGGTGTGTGCATGTCGCAGATTAGTAAATACGCAGTTATATAAGGTGTCATTACTTTAGTTAAGTATTATTAAATCGTTGTAATTTCATAGTCTCATTTCCTAGTATTTATCACGCTCAATATATACTAAATCTGATTTTTGCAATACTTACCTACACTTATATAGTAAAAAAAACAAGAATGTCTCGCCCAATTAAGTACTTACAATTGACTAAGTCAGAATTAATTTACGAGGTAAAAATACGGGCAGAGGAGCCTAAGGATAAGGTGGAGGAGTTAAGGCAGCAAATATCTAAGCTTGCGATTAGGTATCCAGCAGAGGACATTCTCGATTCTTGTTATGAGTTTGATGATGATATCGCCGGTATAAAACACACTTTAGCTAAAGCAGCAATTAACGTAGCTTGTCTCAAACAAGACCCCCATCAAAAGAGTTTACTCGAACGTACCCAAACTTACCTTAACCACATTTATCACAGGCTTAATAGAATTAGTCTACTTCAAGCTGCACCTGAAAAATCAGCCTTGCTACACGAGACACAGCAGTTCTATAACGAACAATGGTCGTCCCTTCAGGAAATCTTGGCATTATTTCCTCAGGTTGTCACTCAACCTGCCTCTATTAAATGCAATACAGCCCAAGTTACTCCTAGCTTTTCAGCCCAGGGTAACTTAACTGACGATTCCAACGAACCTCCCACTGACGCTGAAGCCTCAAATGCAGACGGTATAAATAATTATAACATTAAAGTTACTTGTGACCGCGGTCTAAGCTCAGATATATCTAAACTCAAATATGACGGCAAGTCTTGTGTTCGAGCTTTTATTGCACGCGCTAAAGAGTTCCGCCTTGCTAAAGATGTTACCGATAAGAAGATGCTTTCATTGGCTACAGAAATATTTACCGGGGATGCTTTACACTGGTATCGCAGTGTTAAGGATTCTGTTCATTCCTGGGAGGACTTGTTAATTATGCTAAAAAATGATTTTGATGCAGCCAATTTTGATTATCTCATGCGTAGGGAAATTAGTAACCGTAGCCAGGGTCCCACGGAGTCAATCACTGTTTACCTAGCGATCATGCATGGCATGTTTAGCAGATTAGATACAATGCCCAGTGAAAAAGAACGGCTTGAGATTATTTTGCATAACATACGCCCTTGTTACTCGAGCGTTCTTGCTACTTGTCCCAACTTAAGCTCGCTTGCAGACTTGCGCACCCTTTGTAGGAACTACGAACAAATTAAAGCTCGGTCAGACAATTTTAAAGAACCACCTGCGGCTACTTCAACTACACTAGCTCCGGAGTACTCCTACCAGCCTAGGAAGGACGTTACAAAGAGTAGCCCAAGGGCCGGCCCTACTAACTACCAGACCCAGCCCACTGCAAGCTACTCACAAACGTTCGCTAAACCTAGCTTCAATAAAACTCTAAACGTTTCAGCTGTTACAGACAACAAGTACTGCTACCGTTGCCGTGTCAATACGCATTCAATGAGGGAATGTACAGCAGAGCGTACTATAATCTGTTTTAAGTGTGGCCTTCAAGGTTACCGTTTTCCTGACTGCCCGCAGTGCAATCCCTCAAAGAAGAAGGAAACTTGTGCCATCGAATCGTCTGTTGAAACGGTTTCAAAAAACTAATTGATGAAAATTGTTGCATATCACGACACGAGAATTCAGATTGGAAAAATTGGCTCGTGACCATTCGTCATTTCTTTAATACTTATAAGGTTGCAACAATTTTCAATTCAAAACCCACGGACGATCCTCGACCATTCATTAAAGTAACTATTACTCCTGAGCTCGAAATGTACGGCCTCTTAGATTCCGGGTCCGCTTTAACTATTATTAGTAACGAAACTTATATGCATCTCTCTAAAACTAATTCAGACTTAAAGTTAATACCTAATGTAACAAACATCACTGCAGAAGGTGGCAACAAGTTACACTGTCTGGGTTATGTACCATTACCAGTTAGTTTCAAAAACAAAACCCATGTATTGAAGGTCCATGTAATTGTCAATTTAGAAAATTCTCTCATCCTCGGCATTGACTTTTGGAAAGCATTCAAACTTCTGCCTGATTTGCTAGACAACATTGATTATCTTTCCCCTAATGAATCTAAGTCTACTGAAATAGCTTCTATCCGTCAGGATATACACCTGCATTCCTACAATAACCTTGAACCCTCGCAAAAACTAGTAGCAGATGAAATAATTACACGTTTTAATGACATTTCGTTCGAGAAAAGGGGTCTTGGTAGAACATCTTTAATAACCCATCGTATAGATACTGGGAATGCGGAGCCCATCAAGCAAAGGTATTACCGATTGTCACCTGAAAAGAAACGGATTATTGCTGAACAGGTCGATGAAATGTTGTCGTTAGGAGTTATTTCTCCTTGTGAAAGCCCTTGGTCTTCTCCAGTTTTAGTTGTACGTAAGAAGGACGGTAAGCCGCGCTTTTGTTTAGATAGTCGAAAACTAAATTCGGTCACAAAGAAAGATGCTTATGGTTTACCTTATGTCACAGAGATCCTAGACAATTTAAAGAACGCAAGGTTTTTGACTAGTATTGACCTCTCTAAAGCATTTTGGCAAATACCTATCCACGAGGCAGATAGGGAAAAAACTTCATTTTTTGCGCCAGGTCGTGGAACCTTTATGTTTAACGTCACAGCTTTTGGTCTCACTAATGCTCCGGCAACGCAGCAAAGATTAGTAGATTCCCTTTTTATGCCAGACTTTGAGCTTAAGGTTTTTTGTTATCTAGATGACATCATTGTCATAAGCGAAACTTTTGAAGAACATGTCTCTATCCTTGGGCGTGTCCTTGATAAACTTAAGAACGCTAATCTTACAATTAATGCTGAAAAGAGTAGATTCTTTAGGGACTCTTTAAAATACCTTGGTTACGTTGTCGATCAACAAGGCCTGCGGACGGATCCAGACAAAGTCTTAGCTATGGTAAACTATCCGGTTCCAACTAGTAAAAAGGAAGTAAGAAGCTTTTTAGGTGCTGCTTCCTGGTACCGGCGTTTTATACCGAATTTTAGCACCATAGCAGGGCCTCTCAATAAACTTACATCAACTAAGAAGTCGTCACCACCCTTTGAATGGACGACTGACGCGGCTGCCGCTTTCGAAACTTTGAAAAAATGCCTCGTCCAGGCACCTGTCCTAGCTTGTCCTGATTTTAACCATCCTTTTGAAGTCCACACGGATGCCAGTAACTACGGCATTGGCGCTATGCTGTGTCAGTCTATAGGTGGTGTGGAGCACCCGGTTGCTTTCATGAGCCGAACACTTACAGGTCCTGAAAAAAATTATAGTGTTACGGAAAGAGAGGCCCTTGCTGTAATTACGGCCCTTGAGCACTGGCGGTGCTACCTAGAGAATGGACGTACTTTTACGGTATTTACTGATCATTCTGCGCTCAAATGGTTCCTCTCCTTGACAAACCCTACAGGCCGCTTAGCTAGATGGGGTGTTAGGTTATCAGCTTTTGACTGTATTATTAAGCATAGGAAAGGGAAAGACAATGTAATACCAGATAGTTTATCTAGATGCGTCGTAGCTGCTGTAACAACCTCTACTACCCCACCTGACACTACTGATGACTGGTACTTGAGCATCTTCAGGGGTTGTTTAAACTCTCCGGCCAGTTATCCGAACTATTTAGTAGAAGGGAATAAATTGTACAGACTTATGAAATACAAGAATCCTCTTACCTCTGAGTTCAATTGGAAGGAGGTCCTTTATTCGGAACAACGCGTAGATGCGCTGTCTAAGTGCCATAGCGAACCAACTGCTGGTCATTTCGGGGTTTTCAAGACATACAAACGCGTCAGTCTTTCTTATTATTGGCCTAAAATGTACGTGGACATTGTCAATTATGTCGCTAATTGCGAGGTCTGCCTTGCTCATAAAGACCCTACCCACGGAACCCTTGGTAAAATGGGCAGGCCTAAAGACTGCCGCAGGCCTTGGCAAGTAATTTCCGTAGATTTAGTTGGACCTTTGCCTACTAGTAGGAAACAAAACAGTTACATTTTTGTGGTAATGTGTTGTTTCTCAAAATACTGCCTCATGTTTCCTTTACGTCGTGCTACAGCTGAGGCTACGTCTAAAATACTCGAGGACAACGTGATCCTAGTACACGGGGTACCTCAAACTATTATTCTAGACAACGGGTGTCAGTTTGCTAGCCGGGAGATGGATAATTTATTTAAAAAGTATAACATACCAAATGTCCACTTCACTCCTAAGTACACTCCCCAAATTAACTCGGTTGAAAGGTACAATAAGACTATTGTCACCGCCTTATCAACATTTGTGGGAGAAGACCAGAGAGCATGGGACGTTAACCTTCCAAAAATCCAGTTCGCGATGAATACTTCCACAAATGAAGTAACTGGCCAAACTCCAGCGCTTCTCGTGTATGGTCGTCAACTTGTTACGTGCGGGTCGCATTACATAGATAATGACAACCCAAACGAGTTGATATTTGCTCCCAGAGAACCTTACGCAGAAAATCTTGGACATTTAGCCGTAATTTTTGACCGTGTACAGACAATCTTATGGCGAAGTCACCAAAAGAATGCTGCAAGGTATAATACTAGACGCAAAGATGTTGAATTTCAGGTCGGGGACATAGTTTTCAAACGAAATTATTTCCAAAGTGACAAGGGCGCTTACTTCAGCAAGAAGCTTGCACCCAAGTTTCAGAAATGTCGAGTGAAGGCGAAACTTTCCCCCTTAGTTTATGTAGTAGAGGACATGTCAGGGCGTGATTTAGGTGCCTGGCATATTAAAGATTTTAAAATATCTAATAAGGCCTATACACCCTGATTTGACATCCCCGTGTAGGGACGGGTGAAAGAACACGTCTCCCTACCGCCGCCAGAAAGCGTGACGTAAGAGCCGTCTGATCTGAGCAGCTGCGTTCGTAAATTTTCATAGAAACAGGCTGTAGTTTATAATTACTTAGTCCTAGTTAAGCAATAGTTAGTTATTATGGCAATTTTTTTTTGCTTTGGGTCACCCTGTTAATAAGCCTTCACCAGAGTCATTCTGTCCCTTAGAAGAATGCCCCAAACTGAAGCGGGTGGTGACTTCAACGTCTAGTTTTAACCATTAAAACATAGTGATTTAGGCGGATTTTTATTAGGAAAAATCCTATTCCGAAGAGAGGGGGTACTGTCACGTATAACGTGAATGTTAAATAGTTAACGCTCGCAAAGTTATTTGTTGCCTTAGATATCTTTATTTTATAACTACTTAAGCTCATCGAATAATAAAAGTATTTGTATTTATAGTAAACAAATACTTATATTTTGTAACCTACTATTAATTTTTATTTATACTCTCATACGTATAATAATAAAATAACTATTCTTTCTTCAACGCACAGACAGATATTCTACGCTGTGATAGGTATTTTATATATACGTACGGCCGACCGGTCCCGGCCGCTGGTCACCCCGCCCTTCCGTCGCGCACCGCGGGAGTCCCCGCGCTCGCGGGCGCCGCGGCTCGCGGCATTCCGCTCTCAGCATTACTACGCACAGGCTGCGTCTCTTTATATTAAATCCTGTTCGCGGAGCGATCGCTACTGCGCGGACGTGTTAAATATTTAATTTGAATTTTAATTAAGTACATTAAAATCAGTGATTCCCATATTGGGTAAGTGTTGCATTAATCATTTTAACTTGCCTAAGTTGTTTTAGCCAATTGATGTAACTTAGCAACCGAGAAATACCGCTAGCTGTAACCTTTGGACTTTCTTTGTCTAGATTGTACACGTGTTAATATTCGAGGCTATCCATACATTTCCTTTAAATTTCTTCATGTTTAATAGTGGGAAACATTTGTATTGATTAATGTGAATCAGTAGTGCTGTAGAAATAATACTAATTTCATAATTTTAGACCATAAGCTTTTCTCCTGCATAAAAGGGCTGTTGTTTCTTCTATCCTTACATTTCTATTTCTTTCTTTTCCGCTTGTTCTTCGCAAGATGATTTTGCCCGATTTAATTGCGTATTGCTTTTGCTTATAAATAATACCTAAGATGTGCTAGAGCGCTTGTTTTTAGAAAATAAAAGATATCTGCTTAATTCGCAACACATGTAGGCGTTGTTTATAAGGAAAGGTTCGCTTAATAAATATAATCACTCTCTTACTGTGCTGCACCGCTTTCCTCTTGTAATGTTACGAGTATCTGATATTGCTACAACCTAATACTAGCGTTACCTGCGGGTTTGCTTGCGCAATTTATTTTCAAACCGCTATTTTAATTAAATTAGTACCTTGTCTGCCATACTGTAGTATGATTATGCCAGTATCTGATGCTCGTTTCACCGCACCGCTTTTTCATGTACCTGGACTGCCCATCACACTAAATGATTGCTTCATTGTAAATAAATACCCACCCTTGTTAGTGCTAGCGTGTGATGGTTACCAGTCCAGGGCGAATATTGATCACAGGCCTAATTTTACTATTGGACGCGTTCCAGGAACTTTCTACGGGGTTGGCATTTATGCCACCATGACCTTGGGCTTGATGAAGCCTTAAGCGCTACCTCCGATGGCTCAGCTACCGTCGTGAGCTGCCTCCGTGTTGACCTTGGATGACCTTGACCTTGGTTGACCTTGACTCTTGGCCTTAAGTCAATCTCCACCACGCTACGCACATCCGAGGGACGTGGGGTATTGTACTGGAAGACCGGCCAACTCTCTAGTAGACAGACCCAGAATCTAGGCTTCGAACCCACTCTTGTCTTAGTATAATTTTTAGAATTAGTCTTAACTAAAATAGGATTAACGCCTTAACTTATTAAATAAAATCTTACTTTACTACTCTAAGCTATAAACTTAATTACTAGGCTCAAACTTAATCTAAACTTAATACCTACGACTTACTTATATATAAAAATTGAACCTTATCTTTAAACATTAAACGAGATAGTGTATGTTAGAATTAGAGTTAATTAAATAAATTGTTATTTATATTTAAATATTCTTGATTATTTACGTCCCCATAGTATCTCCCCAGGTAATAAACGCTTAGGTGATATATTTAGGTGACAAGCACCATGAAATAAAATAGGTACCAAGGGTTAAATTAGACAAATTACTGTTAAACTAAACTAAAAATATTTAGTTTACCCAAGAAATGTTTATTGTAAGTTAATTAAAGTTATATAGGGAAGATAAGGAGTTAACTCCTTATGTTTGGAAACTTAAATTACACATTTTGTAACAAATCTGTTTTATGCTTAAGATGCAATAGATGACTACAGAGTATTATGATGCTTGGTTGAAGTGACCAGGTAACCTTGGTAACTTCATATTTTTTCAATGAATGCCCTGAATTAAAGTGTAGGTAAGTTAAAAGTGACCCTTATCTTCTCTTACATTTAAATTAAATAAGCACCCAAATATCATTTGTTTTATTTTTATTATGTATATTGTACAATATATACCAATCAAAATATTACACAGGTAGGTATGTGATATTGATCCAGAAAAGTACACTAATTTACATTAACAAGTGGCATATTATATTGTAAGTATCAAATATTCCACAATTTCCATTTTGCTATGATTAAAATTGAATTCCAACTGAGAAATCTAATAAAATATTTAAATCCAGTAGGGCATCTACCTGCGGAAGCAATGATTTTATTCATACATTCTAGTTTAATGGCATCTCTTCTTTGTGATTGAGGATCGTGACCAATAACTATGTCCCTCCATTTATCGCGAACAAGGGCTATGTGGGCTGCCCTCTGCATGGAACCACATGCTTGTTTTATGGAATCCGACCATCTTGCAGGGGCTCTTCCTCTAGCGCGCTTGCCTTCAACTTGCCCCAGTATGATGTCACGTTCGAGGCTGTGGTGTGGCGACCGCATTATGTGCCCAAAGAATCTAAGAGCCCTCTCCTGGCAGATTGTTGAGAGTCGTTTGGTGATTTAGAGTTCTCTCAGAATGGTTTAATGGCATAGTCCGCTTCTAATTGTAATTTGATATCTTCAAATTTGTTAATCATTTTGACTAACATGGCTTTTAAATTGTCCGTCCATATAAAATAACAAATTCTAAAATTTTCAATAAGCCGCAAGTGACAATTTGAATTGACGTACGTAGGGCGCGCTCAGCGGAAAAAAAATCATATTCGTTTTGGTTCGACGTACATTGCTGCTTTTCTTAGCGCAATACTGCTCTTTGAGTGTTGCCCTACTTTAGTTTGCTTTACATTGCTACTGACAAGATTTGCTTGACGCACTATATGTACCCTATTTTTTGAAATACAATTTATCTACTGGTATACTTTCTCGTGTGCGTATATGATTTAATGTCAAATCAAGCTGTCATTTTTATTTGAAGAATTATACGTGTGCTCCGGTGCAGCCCCAGCGGGCATCTGACTTGAAGAAGAATTTTGAGTGATGTCGTCAATGTATGGAAATTGTTCGAAGGTTTACATTTGAGATTGAATTTCTGTGTTGTCTTTGTGAGTAAAAATATAAATCTTGAATTGTCTAGCTTTCAAAATCACACAATAATTCAATTACTGTCAAAGACAAAATTGTTTTGCTTCTTTCTCAAACGGAACTCCATATTTTGATATTTTGATACTTTTAGTGTCGATTTGTAGAGAATAACAGCAAATTAAAAATATAATGGCATGAAGAGTCGGTACACGGTTTCTTCGTGAACAAATTTACGTGTAATAATAATAATTATTGCACAGACATAATCTCGTAGCCTTGCACAGACATAATCTCGTAGCCAGAATTATTCACCAGCAACTTGCTCTTCTATATGGCCTTGTGGATCGCGAAGTACCGTACTACAAGTACTTACCTGCGCCTGTTCTCGAGAATGGTCGTGCCACGCTCTATTGGGATATTGGGATCGATCTATCATCACAGACAGGACTATTGTAGCCAATAAGCCTGACATTGTGATAATAGATCGATCGCAACGTCGGGCCGTGCTCGTTGACATCACCATCCCCCATGATGAGAATCTCGTGAAGGCCGAGAAGGACAAGTCCAGTAAGTACCTAGACTTGGCTCACGAGATAACCGCCATGTGGGATGTTGATTCGACGGTCATTGTCCCGATAGTCGTTTCAGAGAACGGTCTAATAGCGAAGAGTCTCGACCAACATCTTGAGAGACTCTCGCTAGGTGGTTGGATCAAGGGTCAGATGCAGAAGGCGGTGATCTTGGACACGGCGCGGATAGTCCGCCGGTTCCTCTCTCTGCAGCCCTGACCACCGGTAGCTTGGGCCTTGCCCCGCTGCTGGCGGCACCCTAGGTTAGGTTTTTTATAATGTGTTTATATGTATTTTTTTATCGTTTTGTAAGTGTTTTTATATTTTACTTTTATACTCACATTGTAAAACCCTAACCTAAGACCCTAATTGAATAAAGATAATATAATTATAATATAATATATATTATAGTGGTTTTCCGGGTCAAGGTCCGGGTCCGAGTCCGGGTCCGAGTCTGAGTCCGAGTCCGGGTCCGAATCCGTGTCCGAGTCCGTGTCCGGGTCCGAGTCCGAGTCCGGTTCCGAGTCCGGTTCCGAGTCCGAGTCCGGGTCCTAGTCCGAGTCCGTGTCCGAGTCCGGGTCCGAGTTCGATTCCAAGTCCGGGTCCGAGTCCGGGTCCGAACCGGATCCGGGTATGAGTCCGGTTCTGGGTCCGAGTCCGGGTCGCAGTCCAAGTCAAAATCGAAATTAGAAATCACCAAACGTGTACTATGCGTCGTTGAAGTCAGAAGTTGTTCTGGTCATCATCAGCAGTTCCACTTCATCAAATGCGACAGTTTTTAATGTAAATGCTTGATTTTATGATGAAAATACAAAAAAAATCTATACTTATGCCTTTAATATTTGAGGAGTTCCCTCGATTCCTTATGGATCCCATCATTAGAACTCGAGCTTGACAAAAATGTGGCTTTAAAACTTGATTTGCTTAACAAACATAACGAAGAGGAAAAATCGCCAAACGTGAACTATGCGTGGTTGAAGAGTTCTGTTCTGGTCATCATTAGCAGTTCCACTTCATCAAATGCGCCAGTTTTTAATGAAAATCCTTGATTTTCTGATGAAAATAAAAAAATGTATATACGCATGCCTTTAAGATTTGAGGAGTTCCCTCGATTCCTCATGGATCCCATCATCAGAACTCGAGCTTGACAAAAATGTGGCTTAAAAACTTGACTTGCTTAACAAACATAACGAAGACGACAAATCGCCAAACGTGAACTATGCGTCGTTGAAGAGTTCCGTTCTGATCATCATCAGCAGTTCCACTTCATCAAATGCCACTTTTTTGGATGTATATGCTTAATTTGTCGATAAAAACCCAAAAATCACTATATGTATGCCTTTAAGATTTGAGGAGTTCCCTCGATTCCTCATGGATCCCATCATCAGAACTGGGTTTTGACAAAAACGGAACCAATCTGTATGCATATACATACAATCAAAAAACTAATTTTCAAAATCGGTCCAGGAATGACGGAGATATAGAGTAACAAACATAAAAAAAATAAAAAATAAAAAAAACATACAACCGAATTGATAACCTCCTTCTTTGAGATTTGGAAGTCGGTTAACAAACTAATATTAGCCCAAAATCTAAAATAAATGAAGTACCGATCACATAAAAAGTAAAAAATTAAATTAAGTAAATAAAAACAGGAAGGTATCATAAAATGTTAATGAAGAGAAATTGTAAGAGATGGTATTATGCCAACCAACAACTGCAAAGTTTTTTAACATCGGTTTGTGGCAAATACTGTTTAGTTTATCTTTATTTTAAAACGAAAAATGTCAACTTGCATGTTTTCTCCACTGTACACAGAATAAGTAATGATGTTACTATATCTCATATGTTCAGAATATTACTTGAATAAACTTATTATCCTATATAAAATGTGTGTTTTTATATTTCTAAACTCAGTTTCTAAGTAGATTGCACATACATTATAGTCACATTAAAATTCCATTTTGCGAAATAAAGAATTCAACATTTAACTTTGCAAAAGTAGATAATTGTTATTAGAATATTTTCTAAAAGCAATAAAAATAGATTAGGTTAGATTCGAGCTACAATGACATTAGGTTGGGTTCAAGGTAAGGTTGCAGGGCCTCAACAAGGGAAAAAAAGGGGGAGGGACTGTTGGCCTGGCTAAGTGAGCCAGAACTCACCCACTACTCCCTACTACTGCCGTAAGCAGGTAATGAATTCCCAATGTATTAGGTATAGGTTTAATAAATTATAAACATATTTCATTAATAACATAATAATATACAAATATGTAAAAGCATAAAGTAATAAATAAGCCTACAGTAATCACGTATACCGGTCCCACGGATGCGGATGTTGCTTACATAATCTCGTCTGTCAAGGAGTTTCGGCAGGAAAAGCCTTGGCAGACTTATATATTCATGAAATGAGGGCTCATACCTACCGATTGGAATTGGTTTCATGGCGGTATCAGATGGGTTAGTGTACGGTAACCGATGGTCATCTTGCTTATAATCTCGTCTGCCAAGGTGTTTCGGCAGGAAAAACCTTGGCAGACTTATATATTCCTAAAATGGGGGTTCATACTTACCGAATGGAATTGGTTTCATGGTGGTATCAGATGGGTTAGTGTAGGGTAACCGATGGCGACCTTGCTTACATAATCTCGTCTGCCATGGTGTTTCGGCAGGAAAAGCCTTGGCAGACTTATATATTCCTGACATGAGAGTTCATACCTACCGACTGGCATTGGTTTCATGGTGGTATCAGATGGGTTAATTTAGGGGTCCCGATGGTCACCTTTGAGAGCGTCTGCCAAGCACTTCCGGCAAAAAAAATAGTGGCAGACTTCGCTTTTCTGTGTCTACATGTAAATTTCTAACTGCTGCCATAACTACTATCTCGGTATCAGATGGGTTAAATCAGCCCCTTTTTTCGCACCGGAAGTGGCCTTCTTTTTCGTACTTTCGGCAAGTTCCGCCGTGGCAGACTATCGAATTCGGACTTAGCATAACTTTTCTGGGAAACCATTGTGCATTTCATCGTGGTATCAAGTCGGTTAAAAATTTCGCGGCCGGCTCTTCTACTATAGGTTAGCGTTGACGAACGTTGACTGACATGAATAATTAATATTCTGAGCCTTATATTGTTAGCAATCTAAATTCGTCCATGTACTCAAAAACCGGGCAAGTGCGAGTCGGACTCGCGCACGAAGGGTTCCGTACCATAATGCAAAAAACGGCAAAAAAAAAAAACGGTCACCAATCCAATTACTGACCCCGCCCGACGTTGCTAAACTTCGGTCAAAAATCACGTTTGTTGTATGGGAGCCCCACTTAAAACTTTATTTTATTCTGTTTTTAGTATTTGTTGTTATAGCGGCAACAGAAATACATCATCTGTGAAAATTTCAACTGTCTAGCTATCACAGTTCGTGAGATACAGCCTGGTGACAGACGGACGGACGGACGGACGGACAGCGGAGGCTTAGTAATAGGGTCCCGTTTTACCCTTTGGGTACGGAACCCTAAAAACAACAACTCATGGCGCAAAATAATGGTTCTCTGGGCCGGTTCTATACGTAGTAATAATATTTCAATGGCAAAGGCAATATCTCGAACACTGACAGTATTTGAATTGGTGGTATTTAGTTATATAATTGTGACATGCCTATTATGTTAACTTTTCAATTATTTCAATCTGACGTTTTATATTTGTTTTAATTATTTTTTATATAATTGACCATTCTATGGCGAGGAACCCTACAGATTATAACAGTATATTTCTGATCATATTTACAGATTAAAATGTCATATAAACGTTAAAATATTTTTCCCCAGTTTAAATGTTTTAAAATTTGAAGTTGTTTAAGGAAATAGGCGAAATAGGACCTTTTATAAATGGAACTGTTTTATATTATATAATTTACCAGTCAGAGATTACCAGTCAACCATAACCAATAATCAGTTATCAGTAAAAGCCGCTAAACGTTTATCATATAAATATGATTTGATTTTTATGCCTATTCATTTAATGATAATACTGATAAGAAAAGAACGGATATACAAGGTTATTACATTAAATTACATTAACTTCTTTTAGTTATAATAATATGGAATATAACCGCCATGTGGGATGTTGATTCGACGATCATTGTCCCGACTATGATCTTTTATACAAGATGTGTCATACACGTTCTAAAATTGAAGCACTCACCTTGTGTCATGTGGACAAGTTTGTCTCAGTCTGCCTGACGCAAGCGCGAAGGTGAACACCGGTTAATACTTTTCCACAAATAACGTGTATTAAGCAACAAAATGCCGACCTGCGTTATGTTGAAATGCTCAAATTATCCGCGGAAGAGCAAAAAAATTGACGGCGTCACATATCATTGGTAAGTAAAAGCTGACATAATCCGTTTTTCTTCGGTTTAATCTTGAATGAAATAAACCCGCCCGCCATTTTCGCCGGCTGACAGAAAGAGATAAGTTTATGTTCTTACCAGCGAGAATGACAAGGACGCACCAACTGCGTTCATAGATTATCATAGCAGACGCGTCATGGTAAGTTGCATTCATTGTTTGGTGCTTGTAAATTTCAACTTAAATATTAAAGTTTTTTTACTTGAACGCATTTTTTCTTGTAATAGAAGTACAACAATAGGCAAATTAAAGATTATTATTGGCCATATTATTGTGCGGGTCGCGTCAATTAAGTAAATAGGTATATTGCTGTTTATACAAAGATTTTACTTTAATTAAATTGCAATAACATGAGATCAATCAAAAATAATATGTAATTGAAAGAACTATAACTACTAATTAAATAGGGTACAAATCGTTTTGACAGTTCTAAAAAAGTAACTGATTTGACTTACTAGTCTAAACTTTAATTTCAAAATTCATTCTATATAATTTTATGTAAGTTTGGGAATAAAGGTGTTTAAAGAACGTTTCATTACCATTAACCTATTTAACTTAATTAGGTATTTCATACCCCGCCTAAGTAACCCACAGTGTCTCGGGTAAAGAAAATAGTCTCAAAGTGTACAATAGGGTGGAGCGAAATCCAAAATTCTGTATATGTATATTTTTAATAAATTTAATTTATGCTTATTTTTTTCATAACAAGTTTTATTCATTAAATAACATCTTTTTCTTACAGATATACTCGATTCCTATACTTATTTTTGTTTATAACGTATATTTTTATGAATCGGTAAAACCACGCAAATAGGGGTTTTATGGAAAATGCCCTTTAACCCGGATATTGTGCACAAATTGGAGTTTACAACCCATAACAGAATCGTGAAAACTATTTTGAACATGATAAGATAATAAAAAGAATACTAGTATAAGTATATATATGTCTAACATACGTCTGAACATGACCCAAAAAGGGCGTAAGCGACGCCGAAGGGCGAAATTTGACGCTTATTTAAACATATAAGTAACCCTTTTTTTGCAGTAAATCGAGACTTTTCGTAATCAATAACATCGTTACTTTGACACAAGAATGTCTAAAAAAAATAACCCATATATTTTTTTTACACTGTAGCATTTTCCTTGTTTTGCTTGAAATTGCTGTTTAATATGAAATTTTGAAATTATATTATTTCATAAATATTGAAAAATGCACTAAAATTTTGGTAATAACTTATTAATCTTATTATACGCTTATTAAGTATTATATAATTTCGATAAAATGTACACATATTAGTGAAATAGTATATTTTAATAATTGATGAAAATTTACCTTTATTAATTTCTTTAGTGGCTGAGTAGAGGGCTAAAAGTAGTGTTGATTTTGAAACTTGATATAATCACTATAATCATGATAAACTGCAACTTTTGGTACCGGTTCCACATTGATAATCATTTTTTTATTTTTTTCCATACAACGACGCTCCACTCTAGTGTACAATTATTATTCTATTCAAAAAACAAACCTAACAAAAGTAACAATGATAAGTATAATATAATATCTTTTATTTACATAACTAAATGTGAAAACTGTTTACTTCGGTAGCGAGTACATTACTATAGCTGGTCAAGCAGATCTTGTCAGTAGAAAAAGGCGCGAAATTCAAATTTTCTATGAGACGATATCCCTTCGCGCCTACATTTTTCGAATTAGCCGCCTTTTTCTACAGACAAGATCTGCTTGAGCAGCTATAGGTACATAGAACTGCACTAATATGATTTGCACCTTCTGTCTAACTTTAAAATTTAAACAGCTCTGCATATTTAATTAGTTTTATTATTTAATACAAAGTTTTGAGTGTAATTATAATATTATTTATTAACTATTGACATCCAACTATACATATTTACTATAAGAAGACGCAAGATATGGCCCCAACAAAGAATAAAGTAACTACGAATACGGCGGCGGTTAACAGGTTGGTGGATAATATTTCAAACTTAAATAACGAAATATTGAACATGAAAGGAGAATTATTAGCTTGCCATAACACCATCCGTGAGCAACAAAAGCTACTTACTTGCCAAAACGAGAGCATCCAGAAGATTCTCAGGGTTATAACCGGCACTAATAACACAGCACTACCGGACTCACAAAACGTCTCACTCAACGAGTCTGGCCCTTTTGGCATGATCTTCCTGGGTGATGACCAGCCCCCTGTTGCTCCGCCGCCGCCTTCCATCCAGCTTCCGACCCAAGAACCCCCTGTGGCCTCCACCTCAGACCAGGGCCGTTCTAGGCTAAGGCGTAAGGCTCTCACCGCAGCCCATAAAAACAGTCCACAGGGACCCACTGAGGTAACGTCCCCTCAAAATGCCTTGCCGCTGCCGGTACGGCCACCACAACAGCAAAAATTGGCGAAGTCACCGGCAGCCTCTTCTCCGAGGGGTTCTCTGCGTGTAACACCAGCTGTGTCAACAGATCCTGGAGCGATACACTGCCCACCATCTGTACCATTGTTAGCTGCTGCACCACCACCAACTGCTGTATCATCAGCCGTCAATCTGCCCGCGAAATCGGCTGTAGCTGGTCTTCGCGCTGCTGGTCCCCGCATCGTGAGTCTCCATATTTTCAACCTTAGCGAGGACACCACCCTAGACGACGTCATTCGACATGTCCAGACCCAAATCAACATACCAACGCCAGTATGCGAACAGCTGGTCGTCACCCGCGGAAAGTACGCTTCTTTTCGCCTTGATGTACCAGCTAATAAACAAAAGGTCGCCAGGGACCCTAAAAATTGGCCATCTGGAGTTTCAGTGCGTTTATTTAACACAGTCCAGCCAAAAAACGTATCAACAAGACACGAGATAACAAAGACACTAACTGACGAAAACAAAAGGTTTCTCATTATTGGCGACCATAATGTGGATTTTTTATTAGACTCTAGTTTAAAACGACGCACTAATGATGTATTAAGGGCCTATGGATGTCGTAACACTGTAACGTTTCCCACTCGGGAGACTGCGGATTGTGCGACGTCCATTGACTGCGGTTTAAGCAACATTGCGCCCGACACGCTCTCAGTGACACCGTTGGTTACTGCGATAAGCGACCATACCGCTCAAAAGTTTGAGTTGACTACTGAACATAACAAAAAGTCAAATGAGGTGATTGAGCGCCGGTTATTTAGTGCAAATTCATTCCATTCATTTTATACTGACATTGATAATTATGATTTTAATTTTATTTACAATATTGACCTTGACATTGACTATAAATTTGCTAAATTATTTGAAATTCTGACATACTATATGAATATTCACTTTCCATTCAAGAAGATTAGGCATAAAAAACATAACACTGTACCGTGGTTAAGTGATGATTTAGCGGAGTTAGTTCGCAAGCACAATGACCTTCACGAAATAAGACGCCAGAATCCCAACAACCCCATATTAACTGACTGTATTGAGCACTACTCTTCTATAATTAAGATCACTGCGTTACAGGCTCGTCGAGCTCACACTGAGAGTAGGTTGGCTTCTAGTAGCAATAAAGCCAAAGAAATATGGAAGGTTGTCAATGAGGAGGTAGGCACAAAAGTAAGATCGAACCACATATGTCTCCGCGATCCTAACACCAATATTGAAGTGAAGAGTAGTGAGTTGCCAGACACGTTTAACACACACTTTTTAGGGATAGGGTGCAAACACGCAATAGGAAATGATATGGAGCAATCAACACGCTATCTTGAGAGGCACTTAGAAACTACCAATGTACCATCTTACACTCTGCCGGTCGTCACACGTGATCTATTGACCAGGACGTTACATTCAATGTTAAAAAAAGGTGACACTGTCGATGCTTTTGACATTTCGCCAAAAATTATTTTGTGTCTGTGGCCTGTTATTGGCGACATACTTGTCATTCTCATAAATACTATTTTTGAAACTGGTACGTATCCTAGCGTGCTAAAAAACACAAGAGTGTATCCAGTTTTCAAGGGTAAGGGTGACAGGTGTGACGTCAATAACTATAGGCCTATTACAATAGTACCCACCATTTCAAAAATGGTAGAATCTGTCCTATCGTCTCACCTTATGACTCATATAGAATCGAATAACCTGCTCACCGAAAACCAATTCGCTTACCGACAAAAAATGTCGACAACCACCGCGACATACAGGATATTCGATTCTATCATGACAGGGTTAGACGATAAGGATAAGATTGCCGCTATACTGTGCGACTTGTCAAAGGCATTTGACGTCATAAATCACGAGTTATTGCTTAAAAAATTGAAAATGTACGGAATCAAAGGCAGTGCCCATGAACTGTTTACCTCATTCTTGTCAGACCGCAAACAAGTTGTGAAATTACTCACTGATGGCAAGTCAATTCAGTCTGATGCAGGAGATATAAATATTGGTATTCCCCAAGGTTCATCCCTTGGAAATACCTTATTTTTGTTATTTGTCAACGACCTGCCATCGAATATTGGAGCTGGCTTGTCTGTATTGTTTGCGGATGACACAACTGTGTTAGTTGGTGCAAGCTCTTATGACCAACTGGCTTTAAAAATTCATGATGCTTGCAACCAATTGGAGGCATGGTTCTCAGCAAATGGGCTATTGCTTAATTATACTAAATCAAATATTATGTTGTTTTCTGGTCGAAAGGTTCAACTGCCACCGTGCATGGCTAACTTTCCGATGCCCATGTGCGAAAAGAGTAAGTTCTTAGGGTTTATGATTGACAACACTCTAAATTGGAAGTGCCATGTAGACAACCTTTGTGATCGATTGGGTGGTGCGTCGTTTGCGTTGAGAAAACTGAAACCACTTATCTCAGCAGAAGCCTTAAAGCAGGTGTACTTTGCGCATTTCCACTCTATCATGGCATACGGCTCACTGCTTTGGGGCAATTCAACAAATGCCAAAAGAGTTCTGATAATGCAGAAACGCGCAATACGTACACTTGCCGGTGTGAAAGACAGGCACCCTTGTAAAGAGCTTTTTGGTTCTCAACGTATAATGACGCACTACTCACAGTACCTGTTCGATGTACTGATATATGTAAGACAGAATCTATCCCAATTTGCACGCATTAACTTTCCGGGCAAACTGCTTCGAGCTGCAGGGCGTCTGAGAACAGTTCCCCGTCGCATGGCACTTTCAAGAAAGAACCCACGAGTAATCGGCCCTACTTACTACGAGCACCTACCTACCGCTCTGAGAAATGAGCCGTGTGACGAAACATTTAAGCGCAAATTGAGAAACCTTTTGTTGGATAACCCTCTGTACTCTGTAAATGAGTACATGGAATTGAATTTGTAACAACATATGTAATTTTATTTATTATTAAATTGTAGATTTGTATTTTAAACATGACATTTTGTTCTTTTGTGATATTTTTATGTTTAAATTCGACATTTTAATGACAGTTACAAATTATTTATGTTGACATCGACTTTAATGTTAACTTGGTTTATATTCAATTGTTTGACATGTTTTTCTTTGTACATGACGATCCTTATTGGGAGACATAATTTTATTAATCTTAATATTTTTTATTTTTAAATATATAATGTAATTTTTGACGATCATGATGAGAAGATAAACATAATTTTGACGAATGTAGCAAATTTATAGTGTAATTTTCATCTTGAAATAAAGAAATCTAAATCTAAAATCTAAATCTGTCAACCATCTTATTCTTTGATATTTTTTTTTTGTTAATAAGTTTTACGTTTCGCGCCATCTTCACTGTTTGCCGTCGTGTTATGGTGGTATCACTGATTTACCAAATTCACGCGCAAGTGACAAACACTAGCCGTCTCTCTTTTACTTAGGTATTCATTTAATTGTGCCGTCTCTTTTACGCATTTGCGTATGAAGTTGTAAACAAATTGTAACTGATGCTGCCGTGACGTTGGCAGCATTGGTTGGCATCATTTTTTTCGCTTGATATGTTAGTGTATGACATATCTTGTATAAAATATCATTGTGTCCCGATAGTCGTTTCAGTGAACGGTCTAATAGCGAAGAGTCTCGACCAACATCATGAGAGACTCTCGCTAGGTGGTTGGATCAAGGGTCAGATGCAGAAGGCGGTGATCATGGACACGGCGCGGATAGTCCGCCGGTTCCTCTCTGCAGCCCTGACAGCGGGGCAAGGCCCAAGTCGGCACCCTAGGTTAGGTTTTTTAATAAAGTGTTTATATATTTTTTGTAAAGTTTTGTAATTGTTTTTATATTGTATTCGTATACTCACATTGTAAAATCCTAACCTAGGAGTCAAGTTAAATAGAGAAATATAGAATGTATCAAACACTAACAGTAATTAAGGATGGTGTGTAGCAAAAATTAGTAAACCCACATCCATTTTGCAATAAAATGTCAACTTTAAGCGTCAATTTTTTGAGTTGAAATCTTATTGCAAAATTAATGTGGGTTGACACATTATTGCTTAACAGCATCCTGTTTTGAATGATTGACGGTTAGTTTCACTAGGCTTATATCGTGAACCGTGTACAAGATGCATGCATGTAACATGTAACTAAGTCGAAATATCGGGAGCTCGAAAACAATACAGATGGTAATCATCACGGTCCATATACCCGTCGATATAAGTCTATATCAAACAGTAATATCGTGGGACAGGTGGGGTGTCTTGTAAGGTTGAATCTTTAAATCTTAACATTGAATACTTTTATACAGAGCTTTAGAAAAGTCGAATTCCAAAGGTATAGGGTTTCCAAAGTTCAAATAATTGTTAAGATGCAAGGGGGCAATTTAGACTGCGGGGTAATTTAAACTAATCGAAATATCCTCCATGTTTTACATATTATTGCAGCCTCAACTCTGACTGCGGTTCGTTGTTGTTCTTAGCGGTGCCGTTTCACTGACACCTCTTAAGCATCGTCAGTATGCTAGTGTACCACCTTGTGACATCAATAATATATTAAACACTCACCGGACGAGTCCGTTGTATTTCTCCGCCCTAAGCACGTGCAGCCTCAACTCTGACAGGGGTTCGTTGTTGTTCTTAGCGGTGCCGTTTCACTGACACCTCTTAAGCATCGTCAGCAGTGGCGTGCACTTCATAAAGGCAAAAAGGCACTGCCTACCCTACTATAATTCCGATGTCTATCCTCTTAAACTACTTAATTTAATGTATACTTGATCGTACTATCAGTAATCGATCGTACTATAAGTAACTTAAAACATTCTAAAAATTAATAAGCGCTCCATCTACCGGTTAAGCTTTGTCATCAAGTCATCATCTATAATAATTCTACGCGACGAAGTTTACACCACGCGGCACTAGCGCCGCTACGTGCCTTGCACGGCAAAGACAGAAAACATTTCCGTCTAAATCTTTCTATGTGTGCCTTCGTCGTTACGCGGTTACAGTGTAGTGGGCCTTCCTATAAGTACGAGCACACAATTATACAAGTAACGCACACATTTAGACGCAATAGGCAGTGTCTTTCGTACCAAACCTAAACGAATGACGCCCGAAAGTTTCCGAATAGTTCCGATGTTTATGTGACTATTTTAAAAAGTAGCATTTGCTATGGTAATTTAGTGCAAATACGAGACTATTTTTTTATTCGTTTACAGTATTTGGTTAAGTTTATTTTCATTTTTTATTCGGTCGCCATTGTTTGTTTGTTTTGGTGAGTTTATGAGATAACAGTTAACAGTTGCCGGAAATTATAAAGTGCGATTAGTGAAAAAATTGATAATTTAACTGTGAAAGTTGTGGTGGGTGTGTGTGTGTGCAAACTATTAAAATACCGCTATAACAACAAACACTAAAAACAGAATAAAATAAAGATTTAAGTGGGGCTCCCAAACAACAAACGTGATTTTTGACCGAAGTTAAGCAACGTAGGGCGGGGTCAGTACTTGGATGGGTGACCGTTTTTATTGCCTTTTTTTGCATTATGGTACGGAACCCTTCGTGCGCGAGTCCGACTCGCACTTGCCCGGTTTTCTGATATAATTTTGCCTACCCAGTCCCAAATCTCTGTGCACGCGACTGATCGTCAGTATGCTAGTTTACCACCTTGTGGCATAAATAGTATATTAAAAACTCACCGGACGAGTCCATTGTATTTCTCCGCCCTAAGCTCGTGCAGCCTCAACTCTGACTGGGGCTCGTTGTTGTTTTTCTTGGCACTGCCGTTTTGCCGGCGTCGCTCGCTTCGCTGTTGTTGCACGGACTCTTCTTCTACGCGGCTGTAATAAATAGCTCAATTAGCATGTTTGTTATTAACCTTTCATGTGTGTGTGGTAGTCTAAAATCGTGGGTTCAAACCGCGGTTGCTCGGGAGGCTGAAGATCGCGACCACTAGAGGAAAACCCTGGGTGAAGGGGTAGTTGCACATGATGAAGCGTGGTTTAGCCTTCTTCACACTAGGCGAGAACTGAGACACCAGCGCGCCGCTCTCCCACCTTCGTCACCGGACACGGCATTCTCCTGCTAGCTATATGCATGCGGTCGCGGCTGCCGCTCTCGCATTGGTCTTAATAGACATTTGCGGAAGTGCCGCACTCTTATGGACGCTGTTTAAACCATCATCTTATTGATAAAACCGATATCTTTGTCTAATGTGTATTGCGTCTCACATTTTGCTTAATGAGAGAGTGAGTGATTCCACCTGGTATTCACCACCCTACGTTAGTTGATCGTATACTCACATGAGGTACGCCATGAGGTACCCGGCCGCCAGCACCACGGCCACGCTGCCCTCCTAAGCTAAAAAGCGGTATTTGCATACAGTTTTCTTTGAAAATAAGGCCTTTTAGCTTAGGAGGGCAGCACGGTGCCGAGCACGGACGCTAATGACAAGGCCTTCTGTGTTCCCTCTAACACCAGCACACGAGCTGTAGATCCTACTCACATGAGGTACGCCATGAGGTACCCGGCCGCTAGTACTACAGCGACGGTGCCGAGCACGGAGGCGAGCGACACGGCCTTCTGTGTTCCCTCTAACACCAGCACACGAGCTCTAGATCCTACTCACATGAGGTACGCCAGGAGGTACCCGGCCGCTAGTACTACAGCGACGGTGCCGAGCACGGAGGCGAGCGACACGGCCTTCTGTGTTCCCTCTAACACCAGCACACGAGCTGTAGATCCTACTCACATGAGGTACGCCATGAGGTACCCGGCCGCTAGTACTACAGCGACGGTGCCGAGCACGGAGGCGAGCGACACGGCCTTCTGTGTTCCCTCTAACACCAGAACACGAGCTGTAGATCCTACTCACATGAGGTACGCCATGAGGTACTCGGCCGCTAGTACTAAAGCGACGGTGCCAAGCACGGAGGCGAGCGACACGGCCTTCTGTGTTCCCTCTAACACCAGCACACGAGCTGTAGATCCTACTCACATGAGGTACGCCATGAGGTACCCGACCGCTGATACTACAGCGACGGTGCCGAGCACGGAGGCGAGCGACACGGCCTTCTGTGTTCCCTCTAACACCAGCACACGAGCTGTAGATCCTACTCACATGAGGTACGCCATGAGGTACCCGGCCGCTAGTACTACAGCGACGTTGCCGAGCACGGAGGCGAGCGACACGGCCTTCTGTGTTCTCTCTAACACCAGCACACGAGCTCTAGATCCTACTCACATGAGGTACGCCATGAGGTACCCGGCCGCTAGTACTACAGCGACGGTGCCGAGCACGGAGGCGAGCGACACGGCCTTCTGTGTTCCCTCTAACACCAGCACACGAGCTGTAGATCCTACTCACATGAGGTACGCCATGAGGTACCCGGCCGCTAGTACTACAGCGACGGTGCCGAGCACGGAGGCGAGCGACACGGCCTTCTGTGTTCCCTCTAACACCAGCACACGAGCTGTAGATCCTACTCACATGAGGTACGCCATGAGGTACCCGGCCGCTAGTACTACAGCGACGGTGCCGAGCACGGAGGCGAGCGACACGGCCTTCTGTGTTCCCTCTAACACCAGCACACGAGCTGTAGATCCTACTCACATGAGGTACGCCATGAGGTACCCGGCCGCTAGTACTACAGCGACGGTGCCGAGCACGGAGGCGAGCGACACGGCCTTCTGTGTTCCCTCTAACACCAGCACACGAGCTGTAGATCCTACTCACATGAGGTACGCCATGAGGTACCCGGCCGCTAGTACTACAGCGACGGTGCCGAGCACGGAGGCGAGCGACACGGCCTTCTGTGTTCCCTCTAACACCAGCACACGAGCTGTAGATCCTACTCACATGAGGTACGCCATGAGGTACCCGGCCGCTAGTACTACAGCGACGGTGCCGAGCACGGAGGCGAGCGACACGGCCTTCTGTGTTCCCTCTAACACCAGCACACGAGCTGTAGATCCTACTCACATGAGGTACGCCATGAGGTACCCGGCCGCTAGTACTACAGCGACGGTGCCGAGCACGGAGGCGAGCGACACGGCCTTCTGTGTTCCCTCTAACACCAGCACACGAGCTGTAGATCCTACTCACATGAGGTACGCCATGAGGTACCCGGCCGCTAGTACTACAGCGACGGTGCCGAGCACGGAGGCGAGCGACACGGCCTTCTGTGTTCCCTCTAACACCAGCACACGAGCTGTAGATCCTACTCACATGAGGTACGCCATGAGGTACCCGGCCGCTAGTACTACAGCGACGGTGCCGAGCACGGAGGCGAGCGACACGGCCTTCTGTGTTCCCTCTAACACCAGCACACGAGCTGTAGATCCTACTCACATGAGGTACGCCATGAGGTACCCGGCCGCTAGTACTACAGCGACGGTGCCGAGCACGGAGGCGAGCGACACGGCCTTCTGCGTGCGCAGCGCCAGCGCCGCGCGCTCCGCCCACTCGCACACCAGCAGCATGGCGCGCCACAGCGGACCGCGGGCCGCTTCGTCCAGTAACTCCTATAACAAAACATACGTTAAAAATGTTTCCGAGTAAATCTACCTTATCTCGTTACACTAAGGTTCAGTTTCGAACGATGATTCTAACCTGTACATGTGCCTCATAAGCCATCATCTCCGTAGGCTTCATTAGTCGCTTGACCAACTGTTCCAACGCTCGTTTCGTATCGTTCAGCCTCGCCTGGTACACCACATTGGTCGGTTCGCTGAAGTCGTCACAATGCCCGTTGGAACACACGGGCCAGGTCTCGTTGAGCCATTCGTATTGTATGCGAGTGGCTTCGCGTCGCCATAGGATGACTACTCGGTGCTCCATTTGAGATGTGTCGCTGCCTGAAATATGAATTCATATTAGTAAATTTGTTCATTATATATAGTTTATTCAGATTTGTATTCATTCAGATATCGTAAGCTTTTTCGAATCTTTTAGGAGAAAAAAAGTGGCCTAATATTCCAATATGTTACTAACCTTCCATAACGTCACGATTATGTAATATATAAGGAACATACCAAGAAAAGAACCTTAGCCAGGTTTTTTGTTTTAATTCTAGGTACAGCAAGCTTCAATTACGTTCATAAAATGGGCATGCACTTCTGCAACATATTATAAATGACCTTGTAGGGTTGTTACTCCTTGGTGCCATGACCAGGATTTTCATCGATTTATCGATCCTTTCCATCGGATCCTTATTTTCTCAATTAAGCTTTACAAATTGACCAAATCCTTACCTGAACCATTAGCCAGCGCCTGCACGAAGTTAGGCTGCGCGTGCATATAGACATATGCGTAGTGTAGTCTCTCGGGCGCCGTTCTCGCCAGCCGCCTCAGCTCCGAGCGCGCCGCTGTGGCCGCCGCGCCGGCCGAGCACAGCAGCACGCAGCACAGGCGGCGGCGGTTGGGCCGCCATTCCACGGGGCATACGTTTTCTAGGACCGCCTGGAAAATATTATTATATTAGAAAAGGGTTTGAGAGATTTTATGGCAACTACTACCAATCAAACATTATTGAGTATTTTATTATCTTTTTCAAAATATTTTTACAATTTTATCTCGTATTGCTCGTATTCTCGTATTTTGCTCGTCGTCACATTTTTGTTAAGTATCCAAAAATTAGGTACCTGCGACGATAGTCTCGGTAGCGTCAGCAACTGATTAGCCTCTATCAGTTCCCGCAGCGTCTTCGTAGGTATTTCTGTCGTGCTGACGGTAGCCGCCGGTTCTGGACTGTCCTCTTTCAAAAGCACCATGGTGTCGATGTGCCGCTGGACTTTGTAGCGGGCGGTTACGTTGGTAGAGTCACGTGCTGTCATTGCGACGAAACTAGAAAATAAGATTAGTTTGTTATCACTACAGCGCTTGTTATTTTAATGCACCTACAATAGAGGCAATGCCCGGTTTGTAAAAAAAAGTTTAGACTAAATTGTTTTTAAATTTAGGACAAATTGGAATTCAGATACAGCCAGTACATAGATCGTCGACTATCGTGTAGGTACGTATCTTCCATTTGAATGAGTTAACCAGTTTGTGACTTAGACCGTAATTTGTTAGTCACATTCGTCTCTTTCACAACCGAATACACACCCGAAAGAAACCCGGTCTCTATAATGGAACGCAGTCAGCAGATATCGAAGCCGCATGGTAGGCTGCTCCTCAAAGATAAGCGCTTTGACCTTGTTGTCTTCGAAGTCTCCAAGCCAGCTGGTCAGAGAAGAGTCAGTCACTCGGGGAACAAGCTTGTAGGGAAACTTCCAGCGGATCCATTCTGTAACAATGACAATATCATTTATCTTTTGAAGATAAGACTTCTTCCTCGTCATCTTTTTCTGTCGCGCAGTCAGCATCAAATAGATAATGATGGCCAAGTGGCCAAATATATCGTAACACACGCTCGCACGCACGCGCAAATATACGCACGCATGCTCGAGAATCATAATCAATGAATGAACGAATGATGATGAATTAGGAATGGTGATTAATGAATGATTAAAAATTTCAATATCTTTAATGTCAAAAACACATGTCAAAATATACAATCTTCTTTCTTCTTCTCTTCTTCGAATTAATGAATGACGATGATGAACGATTGAATAAATTATAGTGTACGAATGACTGACTGAAGTATTATGAGTATGACTGAAAGAATGACTTTATCATTTGGTGGAATTTATTTAAAGCACTTACCTAATATCTTCGGCATGGAGCTGAGACTTTCCTTATAAATGTAAACATGTTGTTGGAGAACCAGTGTAAGGCACGGCACCCCGTGCACGCCTATCCTCCTAACCAAGCTTGCTTCATGCCCGGCGTGCACCGTGGCCGCTGTCACACCGAGAGGCTGCAAGGCTTCGACTAATCGCCGCCAGAAGGCCGCCGCTCGTACGCAGTCGAAGCACCAGTCGGTGTAAAAGAGGACTAGGGCTGGAGTGTGGACTGATTTCTCCATTATGTTATTTTCGAAATGCCTGCAAATAACAGATGACATTTATATTAAGTATAAGGTTGTTAACGGCGTAAAGCTTATCTTAAGTGGTGCCATGACCGGGTGGTCTAGTGGTCAGGACATTAGCCGCGTAACCTGCAGCCTTGGTTACTTTCTCCTTAGTATATGACTGTAGTAGTGTGACTACTTAAAAACACAAATCAAAAATATTAAATAAAATAATTAGATTTGTACCTAGTCATATATATAGTAAAATAGGTTGAATTTGTTTCTTGGCAAAAACACTCATCTTATTGAATAAGTACAATTTCAATGCTTAAGCTGAAACTTAAATAAGTGGCAGACTCCAGCCAAAACCTAAAACTAAATTAAATTATGAAATAAATGAAAGACTTACTTAGCAGTGACTGAAAGCTTATGAAATAATGTGATGTCTTGGTCTTGAGTTCTGAAGTGGTTTCCGAAGAACTCTTCAAATGGGTCAGTGCTGCAAAATGAAATATTTACTTTTATTTATCATCATCATTTTATCAATGGCCTGTAACATCAATAAAATTATGGTTCAAATAGCGTCCTAACCTAGAGCCTGCTAGAGTCAGGCCAAGCTAAGTTGGCAGCAACTTTGATAGCCCAGACTCTGCAAGTAAACGTCATAATTTCATAGAAGTTTCAAATTATTAGTTTTTTCAAATTTTTGTTAACTTTGGAACTTAAATGTGGAACTAATTATTTACAATAAGCGGACTTAATGATAATGACTAAAGGCATTTCAGTATTTGTAAAGACACCGTACATCTGTAGTGTCTATCATATTGAAGTTGATTGTAGAATGATTCATCAGTTCAATGTTTCAGAAGCGATCCAGTCTGAGTAATGTTTGTTTACCAAGCATTTAATATCCGTTAATCAAAGTGGCGAAGGAAGTAAATATTTGGAAGAGAGTCAATTTAAAACCCTAATGGACTATTAACCTGAATTACTGTAAAAATATATTACTTTATAAAGAGACTTGCTTGTTTGTGGGTATGTTTGTTTGAATGAACTGGAGAAAACTATATAAAATGGAATTATACTAAGAAATATAACTGAATGTCTTAGAATAGAGTTTTAGTTACCAGTTGAATTTAAGTCATTGTATCGGTGATAGGCATGGGTTCATAAACAAGCTAGTTAGCTGTTGTCTAACTAGTGACCAACAGACATTAAGGAGTGATATAAATTATTTCTAAATCTTGCTGGTTCGGTTGACTGCTAGAGAATGCACTTTAGCATTCAATCCATGTTTTGTACGTTTTTTTTTGTCAATAAATAAGTTATATCAGTAAAATAACTTTTCTTTAATACTAGCCATTGAATTTCCTACACTAAATGTCAATAAAACTTCTAGAAACAAATATTTTTTCAATAATATTTCAATAATAATATTTACAAGCATTGTTAAAATTGTTAATAACACAGAATTTTGAGGCTTTTTTCTTTATAATAAAGTGAGAAATGAATATGGTGAAATTTTCTAGTTTTACTTACAAAAGGTACTCTTGATAAATAATACATTTTTAACAGGCCTTGGGTTTCTAGCATTCTCAAAAAGCAAATAGTGTTGCTTGCAAGAGTGGAATGCTTCATTTCTCCTTTTCACTTTTAGCCATCAACTAGTCATACATTATATCTAGCCAAATTGTTCACAAATACTAACCTGAACCGAGCATAAGTACTGTAATCATGTCTCTGCTTGTATAGGTGTTCATCTTCATTTGTGATTCCATATTGATCATAAGCTTGCCGTCGCTCTGTGTCTGAGAGCAGCTCATATGCCTGTTTGATTTCCACAAAGCGAGACTCCGCATTTGGGTGGAGGTTTTTATCAGGATGCCTGAAAAAACATCAATATAAACTGACGACCGGTCTGGCCTAGTGGGTAGTGACCCTGCCTGCGAAGCTGATGGTCCTGGGTTCGAATCCCGGTAAGGGCATTTATTTGTGTGATGAACACAAATGTTTGTTCCTGAGTCATGGGTGTTTTCTATGTATATAAGTATGTATTTATCTATATAAGTACTTATATCGTCGCCTAGCACCCATAGTACAAGCTTTGCTTAGTTTGGGGCTAGGTTGATCTGTGTAAGATGTCCCCCTAATACTTATAAAAAAAAAAAACTATAGTTTGTCAAAGGACTGTCACATTTCAATCATAGACAGAGAGAATCATACTATGTTTGACTTACACTAGTACTAGCACCCAAAACAAAAGGATGAGTATAGTTTTCCTGGTTCTTACTGACTGACAAATTGGTTTGACCAACTATAAACAATGTAGTTCCTTCTCCTCATAATAGCAATTTAGTAAGTATTTTGTATGAATAAATTATGTGTGATATCACATCCATGGGTCTTACACATAACTTCCAAAGATAATATCACATCCCGGGGATAAATGATCAAACACATAAATGTAAGAATGGTAGTTATCATTATTCTTTGCTTTTTTAACACAATGTTGATAAGATTTTAATTCAAATCAATCACCTTACTTTTTGGTATAGAGTATTTAAAATAATAAAATAATTTATAGAATAATAAATGTTTGTGGGGAAATGAAATGCACAGTTTGTAGTCAATGCATTTGGTGCATATTTATTGCCCCTATATTTAACTTCTTGACAACAGTATCGAGCATAACAAATATGGGTCAAGCTCATGCCACAACAGATGGATCTAATTTAAATGTTAACTCACAGAGCACAGATAAATATTCAATTTCTTATAACAGTATGGTAACTACCACAAGATATCATACAAACTATTTGAATAGGTACCAATATTTACGGATTCGTCGCGCCATTTGTTTATTCATAACTTATTGATCCAATCACAAAACAAAACCAGGTCAGACCCGTTCACAATAAGGTAGACGCTGTATGATATTGATAATACTATACTTATAGCAACGTAAACTCACCATTCCTTAGCCTTTTGCCTGTAAGCCTTGCGAATTTCCACCAGTGTCGCTCGGCGGGAGATCCCAAGGATCTCGTAAGGGTCACCGATCTTCTGGACCAAGACCAGCGGGCACAACGCTGCCACTAACAGCACCCACAGCCATCGCCTCTTCCAGCCCTTGTATATCCATTGCATATTACCACACTGTCCCGACCACAACCCTCAGGAAGCTACCTCCGCACTATTCATAGAACTCTCATACCGACGCTTTACACACGCTGACTACACACATGACACACCAGAAAATAACAGAGGAATTCATGAAACTCTTATCAGTCATTAGTCTTAAAATAGAACACAGATGGCTGAAAATTTGTAAAATTGGAAAAATCTCGCGAAAATTATAAAATGTCAACCGGGGTTGACCATAGACAAGATCCTTTAGTTTCTTAAATTTCCTGCAGAGTGCAATGACTGCAATGCGATTGGAACGATCGACCAAAGAACGAACGAATATAAAAGTCAAAGTCATGTCAAAGTTCATAAGCAACAGCGGAATGGCTGTAGGGCTACCGCCAATACCGAAAATCGTCAATTGCGGGCATTTTTCTCTGTCACTCTAATTACGCCTTCATTGGAGTAAAAGAGTAAGATCCCCGCAATTTGCGAATTTCGGTATTCGCGGTAGCCCCTCTGGAATGAATGGTTCGGCCACGTGTCTTTGACGTTTTCCAGCTGGCTGTCACTACTGTCATTATGTTATGTCACTTTCTTCACGTCACTTTTGCCGTGTGGTCATGTCGGTCAGTCAGTGAATATCCTTGCGTAGTATTGTTTTAATTTGTATTGTTATAGCTTTAGCAGTCGGTGCTTAGCTAAATATTGGTTTTTAACAGTTAAATGCAGTGTATATAAAATCATTTTATAGAAATCTGTGCTGTTAACCAGGAGTTTTATAGCGTAAGTATATTTTGCAGTTTGATATCTTAACTTAGCAACTGAATTAAATGTGGTGTAATAAAATACAAAATATATGGTAAATAACTTAATAGTCCCTATAATTATATGGCTTATTGGCATTTTTTTTGTCTCTTCTTTCTCTCTTACTCTTAGCGTACCTTATCAAGTGTCAAGTTACTCAAGTTACAGAGTACCTAGTGTGGAAGACTAACTTTTTGCTAATCCATCAATGTATTTTTGCCATGTCACTATTGCTAGTCATGACTGTGTTTTATTATCTTGTAGGTATAATTACACAATTATTATCTTTGTTAGATGTTGCTTGGTTTACATACATAAAAATATGTGCAATATAAAATAATAAGGAAGTGAAATATGCATAAGACGCGAGTTGGCACAGTGGCTGTTAACAGCCACTGGGTAGAAAGCGGCGCACACCTCTCGACACCCCTGAGCCGCTCACACCGGTGTTGCCCTTGAGCCATCCTAGATGTCGCTTTTTGTGGGGGCCCATCTTGTGAGGGCGAGTCACCGTCTGCCGGAAATAAAATTGCATACCGTTTTATTAGGCAGGCGTCCGGTTTTTTACCCCATAGCTCAGTTCTTAGTCCATCGCTTTCACCCAATAACCTAGTTCATTTTAGATTCCATCAACTCTCAATAGTCCTTACACCCTGGCGGGTGCTGCCTCTGCGTGCGTCCCATGACACGGGCAAGGGCAGCCTCCGCTCGGTGTACCCCTTACATTTCATTAAAGTGTCAAAAGGGCCTCTACGTGTTGGCTTCGGCTCCGCGCACGCCTCCCAAAGGTCCGGAACACCATTGTTCCGTGATGGGAAAGACATACAAATAATAATAAACATTTTAATTTACATAACAACATTTACATTGTTTGACTTGTGTAAAGCACATAGCACTATGAATACTATTATCTTTCTATTTTCAATAGTAGAGTTCAATAGTATCAAGATAACCTTGAAATTATCTCATGATTACTTCACAAATAGGTAATAATTACCAGAGCTTCCTACGTCATAACTTTGTAAGTCCCTGCATACTCAAGTTCAAATGATATTTATTACAATTTCCCAATTCAAAAGCACTAAGATTACCTAGATCTTATGAGGATAAATAAACTTAACATAGTAACTGATGAGTGTTACCATAGTTACTTGTAACTTTATTAAGTAACCACCAAATATCTAAATCTTGGGATAGTATTTTGAAAAAGATACTTTTTCTTGAAAACATGATGCATAATCCTCTTTTTTTTCTTTATTAATTATATTAAACATTATTATATATGAATAGGTTTTTATCATAATATATTATCCCCAACAACAAGCCCAGTTTTTCAGGAAAATGATAATATAATCATTATCTTCGTAATATGTTCTGTTTTAATAATATGCAGAGCAATCTTTAACTTTAAATATGTGAATGATCAATTTTAATATATTAAATAAATATGTTCAGTGTTCGCAATTCATGTTAAAATGGAATGAATCGAATATTAATAAAGGAAACAATAGCCTCATTAGATAGACAACCAGATTTACAACCAACACATGTTTTTCTAATATATACTCATGGACAAATTTAGAGGAACGCAAGAAGAGACACATAGGTATTTAACGTAATTTCAAAATTAGTAATTAAACTTTTTTTTGCGTTCCTCTAAAGTCCATGAGTGTAGTTGTAATAAAAACATAATTTTTATTCTATTAATATTGAATAAATTTTGATTACTAATTGATCATTAGCTAAAGGGAGGGTGATGGTGACACTGCATAGGAAGGTGTCACATTCAACCACAAGTTTAAATTCTTAAAAATACATTTTGGCATGCAGTACCTAAATACCTAAGTTCGTCATCATTCAAAATCCAGTGGTTCTTAAACTTTATTGTGATGGATCCATTATAGTTAGTCCTGTTACAGAGGCTGTAGAAGTTGCGAATTACGATAGTTTCGCGTCAAAATAGGACAGTTCTGAAGTTCTATTTTGAAGTACATAGATACTAACAGCAACAATCTTAAATGACCACATGTGGACCTTATTCCTTTGCAATAAGGTTTACGAATTGTCAGTTAACAGTGTTGATGATGGTACCACAGTGCAACATCAAGAGCTGCTGCAAATTTCCCCCCCCTTTTCGACCTCTAAACGACCTTCTCAATCACGCGCGTTTCCGAACTGTGACGTCACTCGTGGGTGTGTGAGTGACGCGCAAGTGTCAATTTCAATTTGTTACTCGTTTATACTTATTTGTAGGAAGCACAGCGCAGTTTGAGAGCAGTATCTGACGTAGATTCGAGTAGGTGCGAGGATGTTTACAGAAATTGAAATCGTGTTCAATTTGACTCAAGAAACATACCTTTTACCTGTCTAAGGGTGGTATTTCACCTATCCAATTTCTTTGTCCAATGTGTATTACGTCTCACATTTTGCTTGATGAGAGAGTGAGACGCAATGACATTGGACAGATGAAATACCGCCCTAGTAACTCAAATAAGCATAATAGGTAATTAACGGCAGGAAAACAGTGATCAAATTGCAGTTTTGCTCACCATAATGAGAAAAAACCGGGCAAGTGCGAGTTGGACTCGCGCACGAAGGGTTCCGTACCATAATGAAAAAAAAAACGGAAAAAAATGCAAAAAAAAAAAACGGTCACCCATCCAAGTACTGACCACGCCCGACGTTGCTTAACTTTCGTCAAAAAAACCGGGCAAGTGCGAGTTGGACTCGCGCACGAAGGGTTCCGTACCATAATGAAAAAAAAAACGGAAAAAAATGCAAAAAAAAACGGTCTCCCATCCATGCAATTGCAGTTTGGCGAGGAATATAATGTTTATAAAAGTGTTGTGTACTTTATGATAAATAAATTAAAAAAAAAAAAAAAAAAAGTACTGACCACGCCCGACGTTGCTTAACTTTCGTCAAAAATCACGTTTGTTGTATGGGAGCCCCATTTAAATCTTTATTTTATTCTGTTTTTAGTATTTGTTGTTATAGCGGCAACAGAAATACATCATCTGTGAAAATTTCAACTGTCTAGCTATCACGGTTCGTGAGATACAGCCTGGTGACAGACAGACGGACGGACGGACGGACGGACGGACGGACGGACGGACGGACGGACGGACGGACGGACGGACGGACGGACGGACGGATGGACGGACGGACGGACGGACGGACGGACGGACAGCGAAGTCTTAGTAATAGGGTCCCGTTTTACCTTTTGGGTACGGAACCCTAAAAATCACGTTTGTTGTATGGGAGCCCCATTTAAATCTTTATTTTATTCTGTTTTTAGTATTTGTTGTTATAGCGGCAACAGAAATACATCATCTGTGAAAATTTCAACTGTCTAGCTATCACGGTTCGTGAGATACAGCCTGGTGACAGACAGACGGACGGACGGACGGACGGACGGACGGACAGCGAAGTCTTAGGATTAGGGTCCCGTTTTACCTTTTGGGTACGGAACCCTAAAAAAGTTACTTCTTTATCGCTAGACTAAAAAATAGAAACTAGCTTTTGCCACAGACCCAGAATTTCGCTTTTTGCTTACTCGAGCGGTCGCGATTCATAATTAGCACTCATAGCAAAATACAAATAGTCTCCTTTGTTGCATAAAGACATATGTCTATTTACAAACTGTAGGTACCACCGCCCACACTGTTAACTGTACATCGGTAGACCTTATGCCATTTGTAATAAGGTCCACCGATGTACAGTTAGGAGTATTGCTGTTTGTAGGTATGTTACGTTACGCAAAGCTCTAATTTTAAAAACCCATTTACTTTACTTATCATATTTGTCCTCTCTCTTTTTACTGTGGCAAGCCAGGGATGTGATTGTTTTCAATTACAAAAATTTAAATCGTGAAACAATAACTCCACTCTGAAAATAAGCCTTTTGACAATTGCAGTAGGTAATATTTTTGCTTGGTGCCATTTGGTGCCATTGCAATCGCTTACATACTCGTAATTGCCAACCAAATTAGCTTGAACCTACGGTTGACCGTACTTGTTTTGTGCAATAAAGTGTTTTACTACTAGTACTACTTATTACCTACTACAAAGGGGTCATCCATTAATTACATCGCACGTTTAGGTGGGGGGAGGGGGTCAAGAATATGTGACATGTTGTGACCTGGGAGAGGGGGAAGTCACAAACTTTGTGACGTCACATTAACTTCATCAGCCATTTAGGAACGGTAATCATTTTTATTCGTTTAATTTTAATTCTAATCAGTTTTGCGACTTTTGCGTTATAAAATTGCTAATATTTCTTTTGTCAAAAATATTTTGCTAAAATATTAATCTCGATTTGCCGATTTCGTTGAAAAAAATGTGACGTCACACCAGGGGGGGAGGGGTTTGCCAAATGTGACCAAGTGTGACAAGGAGGATGGAGGGATAAAAAAACCTAGAAAATCGTGTGACGTAGGTAATTAATGGATGACCTCAAACCAGTGAATTAAAGTATGGCGCCATCTATTTTAGCCTATTTAGTTGATAGCGTTCAGCAAGTCTGATACCTACGCGATTTTTTTAGGTGACTTTGATACTCGCCAGCGCTCGCGCACCTGTGGCAATACACGTCCTCATAAGTAAAAGTAATAGAGGTTGTGGCGATTTATTCTCGGGTCAGTGTTAAGTGATCTATTTATACGCAAATATGAGGAAGTCCTGATTCGTTTGCTGACATTACATAAAGGTTTACTTTTTATAGGCAAAATAATGGCGTTATTCGTAAAACCAGTAAAACGCATTAATGCCTGATTTAGCTGAGTCGTTTGTCTTTATTTTGACATATATATGTTTTTAAAAGAAAGGGATACAACATAATTTAACTAAATCCGGCCCGTAAAGTTTTATAAATAAGGGGGTACCTAAAATACCTAAATATATCTATTACATATAATAAAGCTGAAGACGGTCGAAAGTCTGTAAGTACATGGAAGATATTTGAAAAAAAGTTGGCTGGGGATACTTAGAATTGATAACAGAACACGTTCCAAAAGTTTTTAGAATTTTTGTCTGTTTGTCTGTTTATCTGTTTGTCTGTTTATTTGAACGCGCATCACGTGAAAACGGCTGAACGGATTTTGATGAAAACTTTACTAATCTGTCGAGAAAATCCCCGGCCAGGTTATAGGCTATAAAAATTCAACCCCTAAAAGGGGGGGGTAGCCACAACACGAATTGACTTAAGTTTGCCCCTGAATCGTATGGCGCTACTTAGGAAGGAGAGGCAAACTTTTTTCAAATATGTGCTAACACTATAGAGTACCCTGGTAAACTAACAGATGGCGCTGAATTTAATACGATGTCACATAAATAAGTCACCGAGGAAGGATTTTGCCAAATTAACTCTAAGTTTAGAAGACCCCTTTTCTAAAATTTCAATCAATCGTACGGATATCAACAAATTTAATTGAATAATTGTGTTGATTTAATAATACAACAAAATTAAACGACAGTAAATTAATTACCCCTCATTGCACAAATGCACAGTGCCATCTTTTGGGGAGCTGATTAAACATTAAGTAACCAAGAAAACTAAAAATGGGTTTACACAGTTACGAAGTGGTAAAATAAACACACATATCAACACGCGTATAATTGCATAAAATTATTTATTTTCTCCGTGGTGAATTATACCTAATCGTAATTATATCGCATCCATATCAAATACGTATCGCCTCCTTAAGCACTTAATAATGGCCACGAAGGTGGGTACTTTGAAAAAAAAAACATTGACCTCTGTCATTTGCAGTGCCGGATTAACCCTTTTAAGCAAAATAAGCACTTGCTTAGGGCACCATGTCTAGGGGGCACCAAAAATTATCGAAAAATTTTCGCGCTCGCTTCGCTCGCGTTTTCAATAACATTCTAAAATGTTTATGATAAAGGTGACATTCGGGTGGCGCCTGCAGCAGCATTAGGCACTCTGTTGCAACGTTACTGCTGCAGCACTGTCAATTTTCGTGATAAAATGATGTGACTGATTTCTACACTAAAAGTAAAAATGTACAACTATCTATCAAATTGCGTTTTTTTATATCGAAAAATTGTCGCGCTCGCTTCGCTCGCATTTACAATAACTTTCTAAGATATGATAAAGGTGACATTCGGGTGGCGCTGGCAGCAGCATTAGTTACCTACTCTGTTGCAACGTTACTGCTGCGGCACTGTCAATTTTCGTGATAAAATGATGTGACTGATTTCCATACTAAAAGTTAAAATGTACAACTGTCTATCAAAATGCGTTTTTATATCGAAAAAATTTCGCGCTCGTTTCGCTCGCGTTTTCAATTACTTTCTAAGATATGGCGACTGCAGCAGCATTACTCTGTTGCAACGTTACTGCTGCAGCACTGTCAATTTTCGTAATAAACTAATTTCCATTCTCAGCTGTAATGCGACAATGAACGTCACTCAACTTACCAAAAAAATTCAATGTAATCTCGATGACCCTAGGGAGAGTGGGCACCATGGTCTAGAAATGCTTAGGGCATCAAAATATCTTAATCCGGCACTGGTCGTTTGCGGAGTCAAACGATTTGGGACTAGCATTTAATATGCATTACTATGCCTTCCAGAAAAAAATCCAATCATTCGCGAAAGTCACGCAACGCATTGAGGTTACAAGGGGCACGTGGTCTTCCTCAGGAGTGTGAAGAAGATCACGTTGAGTGGCGCTCTAGCCAGGCAGGCCGCTTCGCTTTCGCTCGCGCGCGTATACCTTACTGTATCGTCCGATATACATCTACTACTCTGTCGTTTAAATCACATTGATTTTGGAGTGTAGTTTTATTTAGTGGTACCTAATTGTAAAAATTTTATCTGGACTGCAGTCCTCTAGCATATCCATCTGTCAACTTTACTTCAAGTTCCGCCTCCAGGGGAGAGGGAGAGAAATTAGGATTAGAAATTAGCCGCTTACTGACACAGACCAAGGCGGAGCCGCGGGCACAGTTATAAGTATAAAAAAAACCGGCCAAGTGCGAGTCGGACTCGCGTTCCAAGGGTTCCGTATATTACACAATTTTTAACAATCAGTGCCGGATTAAGATGGATGGATGGATGGATGTTGATGGCCTAAGGATTTCTAGGTGCCCCCTCTCCCTCGGGTCATCAAGATTACATTGATTTTTTGGTAAATTGAGAGAAGTTCATTGCCGCATTACAGCTGAGAATGGAAATCAGTCACATTATTTTATCACGAAAATTGACAGTGCCGCAGCAGTAATGTTGCAACAGAGTACCTAATGCTGTTGCAGTCGCCACCCGAATGTCACCTTTATCATAGCGTAGAAAGTAATAGAAACGCGAGCGAAGCGAGCGCGCAAATTTTTCGATATAAAAACGCAATATGATAGACAGTTGTACATTTTTACTTTTAGTATGGAAATCAGTCACATCATTTTATCACGAAAGTTGACAGTACTGCAGCAGTAACGTTGCAAAAGAGTAATGTTGCTGCAGTCGCCACCCGAATGTCACCTTTATCATACCATATAAAGTAATTGAAAACGCGAGCGAAGCGAGCGCGAAAATTTTTCGATATAAAAACGCAATTTTAGTTTTAGTCCCAACCAGGCGCGAATCCAGGATTTCATACAGAGAAGGGATGGGACAGTTTTCTATCAGCATAGCTTCGCATAGGGCTCGATATTTAAGGGTCTCAGCGAGGTTGTTTTCATGCATAAAATATGCAAGAAAGCAGAGAGCTTGGAATTGAATTGGCGAAGTGGGAGAAAGGCAGTAGGCCCAGCTGCGAAAGAGGAAAGCTTGGATTTGGATCCACGCCCAAGTGTAATTAAGGCAGAAGATCAACTTTGCCGTAAGGCAGAAGGCCTCGCATAAGACCTAACGCCGAACCGCAAAAGAGTGGGTTGAAATCGAATCTATGCATGTAATCACGACTCTTCTACTGCTACCGATTGTTTCCCAAAGAATTACGCGCCATTATTTTTGCAAATTAGCTTTTGGACAGCTAAAAAAATCGTGTGGTAAAAACGATGTGTCTGTCCCTAATTTTAAAATTTGTTCACCTTTTTCAACCTGGCATTTTGGTGCCCTCCCTGAACGTGGTGCCGTAAGCACGTGCTTGTTTTGCTTATTGGTTACAAAGTCTTTATTAATTCAACCATTAAAGTCGACGAGTACAAAAGACTTTAAGCTAGCTCTCAATTTAACATTTTTTTTAAACATTATTTTTAATTTGACCTTACAATTACTCGTAAGTAGGTAAGACCGTTAAATATTTAAAATGATTATCTTATCAGAAAATTATCACCAATTACTCTAAGAAAACTACTACTCTAAGTAATCCGGCACTGTTAACAATGTATTTTTTATGTGAAACGTGAGTGAAATCTCTTTAAAAAATCCGTAGGGGTCGGATTAAAAACTGTAATTAAGTCCGACTCACGCTTGACTGTACATTTTAAATAGGTTTTCCTGTCATCTATAGGTATAGACCTATTTTATGTATTTTTTTCAAAATTTTAGACCTAGTAGTTTCGGAGATAAGGGGGGGGGGGAATGGTCATTTTTTGCCTATTTTCTTGAATAACTTCTAAATTGTTGATTCGAAAATTATAGAAAAAAAATATTTGAAATCCTTACAATAAGCTCTTTCATTTGATATGTAACATGATATAGTTTGAAAAATTTTTTTTTTCATTTTTTCATTTACCCCCCAAAAGTGGCCCCCATGTTTAAAATTCATTTGTTTACGTTACATGTCCGTATTCGGGTCACAAACTTACATATGTGTACCAAATTTCAACTTGATTGGTCCAGTAGTTCCGGAGAAAATCGGCTGTGACAGACGGACAGACAGACAGACAGACAGACAGACAGACAGACAGACGCACGAGTGATCCTATAAGGGTTCCGTTTTTTCCTTTTGAGGTACGGAACCCTAAAAAGTTATAAATATCTTTAGGTTTCGAATATCGGTACAGTTTAGTGATGTACCGACTATTGATTTGGCCGACTAGCCGACTAGCCGACTAATCGGCGCTCGAATGGCCGATTAGTCGGCCGACTAGTCGGCTAGTCGGCCAGATCATTAGTTTCGTATAAGTTCCGGTGAAAAACAATAGTTTTGCTCCTTTGATTGCGCTATTCATCATATTAGCTTGACTAAAAGGTGTTCTCCACAGGTTCAAAGACCTAATCACAAGAATCCTCGTTCAATTTCTGTCTTTCTTTTATTTTGCGATCCTGAGCAGACCGTCAGTACCTACAGCTTGTAGGAGTATTTTCAAGGCCCGTACGTATTCGCCAGTTACGAATCTATCTCCTGTGGTCAGCGTCTTTACGAGCAACGTGCCCTGTCTAAGTCTCAAAAATTTGCAATAACATTAATAGTTCCCCATGGCTCCACCATAAAAAAAAAACAAAAAATTAAAAATAATAAAATTATTTTACTATCGAACTTGCCCATGAAATTACACGAGAATCAGTTGAGTTCGATCTGTAGAGGAAAACACCAGCTCACCAACATACGATAACGATCAAACGGTCAATTATATGGAAAATAGTTTTCGTTTGCAGCCTGAATAAGTATTTTAGTAAAATAGACATAAAACATATGGTAAATATTGACTGCTGATTTCTTTTTTTTTCTGTTTTTCTTTCACTAATAAAGTGCCGACTAATCGGCCATTTTTGCCGACTAGTCGCCGACTAATCGCCGACTACAAATGTGGCCGGATAGTTGGCTTTCCCGACTAGTCGGCGACTAGTCGGTACATCCCTAGTACAGTTGTTTAATGTTATATGTAAATAAAAGAGTTTGAAATCACAAGCATCGATTTAGACCACAAGCTATATTCATGTAGATACCTATATTACCTACCTATGTCCTAAAACTAACGATTCATAGCTAATTCAGGCCAGAGGGCCTACCGCGAACCACGTTGCCTCTCTGTCCCACTTGTAAATTCGCACGTAAGTGTGACAGGGAGGCAACACGTCCAATGTGGTTCCCGGTAGGTCCTCGTAACGCGTTTAAGTATAACGCCATTAAACTTTATTGCACAAACAAAGAAACAATGTACAAATGGTGGACTTGATGCCAAAAGGCAATCTCGTTGCGTACTTCCCTCTGAAGTGGACCTCTATGGGAAAGGGCCCTTAGGTATTTTAGACCCAGATCCTGGGCTTAATGAGCGAATCATCATCATCATCATTCGAATTACAAATCACCCTTAATTGGCAATTGATCGACATTATCTCTTTGCATGTTTCACCGATAGTCGGATAACGGTGACGATAATGTTTTCGTTATCAGTATACAGTTAATCATAGTCATCTATGATTAACTTAATTATTTACGTAGGTATCTATATAATTTTAATATGCTTATCATGTACAGTGGCACAAAACATACATAGGTACAAACACATGGAATATTAAATGCAATAGCATTTCATTTTGATTTGCCTCACTGTTCATGATAAGCACTTACATATATCTATCTATTATGTATATCATATATCGTCGTCTAGCACCCACAACACAAGCCTTTTTGAGGTTACTGTGGGACTAGTTCGATTCGGTCTGTTCTGATCTGATCATCATCAGCAGTTCCACTTCATCCAAATGCGACAGTTTTTAATAAAAAGGCTTGATTTTCTGATGAAAATACAAAAATCTCTATACGCATGCCTTTAAGATATGAGGAGTTCCCTCGATTCCTCATGGATCCCATCATCAGAACTCTAGCTTGACAAAAATGTGGCTTAAAAACTTAACTTGCTTAGCAAACATATCGAAGACGACAAATCGCCAAACGTGAACTATGCGTCGTTGAAGAGTTCCGTTCTGATCATCATCAGCAATTCCACTTCATTAAATGTCACTTTTTTGAATGTATATTCTTGATTTGTAAATAAAAACACCAAAATCACTATATGTATTCCTTTAAGATTTGAGGAGTTCCCTCGATTCCTCATGGATCCCATCATCAGAACTGGGTTTTGAGATTTGGAAGTCGCTTAAAAACCATCGCCGCCGTTTTTTAACCGACTTCCAAATCTGAAAAGGAGGAAGTTATCAATTCGATTGTGTTCTTTTTTTATGTTTATTACTCCATATCTCCGTCATGACTGAACCGATTTTGAAAATTCTTTTTTGATTGTATGTATATGCATACAGATTGGTCCCGTTTTTATCAAAACCCAGTTCTGATGATGGGATCCATTAGAAACGAGGGAACTCCTCAAATCTTAAAGGCATACATATAGTGATTTTTGTGTTTTTATCAACAAATCAAGCATATACATTCAAAAAAGTGACATTTGATGAAGTGGAACTGCTGATGATGATCAGGACAGAACTCTTCAACGATGCATAGTTCACGTTTGGCGATTTGACCTCTTCGTTATGTTTGTTAAGCAAGTGAAGTTTTTAAGCTACATTTTTGTCAAGCTCGAGTTCTGATGATGGGATCCACGAGGAATCGAGGGAACACCTCAAATCTTAAAGGCATGCGTATAGAGATTTTTGTATTTTCATCAGAAAATCAAACATTTCAAGCATTTTCATTAAAAACTGTCGCATTTGATGAAGTGGAACTGCTGATGATGATCAGAATAGAACTCTTCAACGACGCATAGTTTACGTTTGGCGATTTGTCGTCTCCGTTATGTTTGCTAAGCAAGTTAAGTTTTTAAGCCACATTTTAGTCAAGCGCAAGTTCTGATGATGGGATCATGAGGAATCGAGGGAAATCCTCAAATCTTAAAGGCATGCGTATAGAGATTTTTCTATTTTCATCAGAAAATCAAGCATTTTAATTAAAAACTGTCGCATTTGATGAAGTGGAACTGCTGATGATGATCAGAACAGAACTCTTCAACTACGCATATTTTGGCGATTTCGATTTTGTGGGTTAGGTTAGGATAGAACTGCGACCCTTAGAGAAATGAAATGCTACTAGAAAATTGGGTACCTAAAGTTAGGTTAGGTTAGAACTGCGACCCTTACAGAAACGAAATATGCTACCAGAAAAAGGTGACGAAGTGGATAACTATATCTGGTGATCAGACCAGCCTAAATTATATGGCATTTCAAACTATTTTGAGTAGTCGGTTTTTCTGTTAAAGATTATTTACCGTCAGCTTATCCATATGATAACATTAATAACTATCGTACTTAATTATTGCCGACTGACATTTTGGGAAGCAAATTTCAAGTTCTCAGATAGATTTTATCCCAAAACACAATTTCGGCGGTGTCTGATTAGGTAAGTATATCTCTACTTCCGGTTAAGGCGAGGCGGGGTATGCCTAGACCGATTTTCAATTCGTTTTTGTATGGAACAAACTTTGTATAAGTACCAATTTTTAACAAGCAGATACGTCTGCGAGCGATACTCCAAATTTTATATTAAAGGAAAAAATGGAAAAATTAAGTCCTGCCGGAAGCGTATGTGTTTTTCCATTTTTTCCTTTAATATAACATTTATTATTTGTGTTACCTTTACCGCAGCATCATCAAGGCCTGTAATGTTTATGGCAGACTATTCGTGTCAATGTTGTGTGACTTTACAATTAATAGTAAATGATAAGATAAAGAAACCACGATAGACAATTGAACCGAAAATACGTCAGTTGCGCCATAAACGTTGACTCGCCACGTCGCTTCCATCTGGCTTTTATCAACCCTTGCAAAGTGTCTGTTACGGATTGTTAACGGTAGGAAAATTGACCGTATTTCATAATATGCCAAGGATTTTCATGATCTTGATTCGGTCAAATTGTGTTTTGTGAAAAATAAATTAAAGCCAGCTTGAAATGAATGTAGTGCCTTTGGGTATGGTGCTTTACGCACACTAGCGTATACAGAGTAACTTCGCGCCTGGACTCTTACTATCTAAGGCGAATTGCCTTATTGTAGTTGGAGCTGGTCGGGGAGGAGACCTGGGAGGCGCACGGATCTTCGCCGTCAGCCTTGTTCTCACTTCTCTCCCGAACATGAGCTTGTAGGGAGTATCTCCTGAACTCCCTGGCGTACCTCGAAGTATACTCTTAACTTTTCGAATCTTCTGTGTTATCACGCCACTAAGTATAAAAAAAATATTTTTAATACAAACTGATTTTCTTCTTCAGATTTCAAGATGGAGGCTCTCTCAGACGTCCTACAGCCGTACAAGGAGATCGTCGGCACGATCGCGGCCGTAGTCACCATGGGGCAGATGTTCTCTGGCTCATTCATGTGCTGGGACTTCTACAAGCAGGGGGACACTAAGGGCGTGCCACTTTTGTGCTTCGCCGGCGGTCTAGTCATGTAAGTATTGCACAAACAGCACTCTTAAATGTCCATCGGTGGACCTTATTCCTTTTGTAATAAGGTTTAAGAACTGTCAGTTAACAGTGTGGGTGATGGTACAAGTAGTGCTCCGAGGAATTGTTTGGATTAATCCCTGCCGGTTCTTTCCGCCATCCGCTTAACGCGATAATATTTCCGTATTCACCACTTAGATGGTTGGCAGTCCTCAGCTGTGCGTTTCTCCAGAAACTTTCTCGCACAGCTAAACTGTGCAGGATAGATCACTGTCGCCCGCGGTATCTCCGAACCGATACGACCTTCAAACCTTCAATTTACTAAAGGAAAAGAGCGTACTCCTACCAAGAAGGCCGGAAACGCACTTACAACCCCTCTGGTGTTGCGAGAGCCCATGGGCGACGGTAATTACTTACTATCAGGCGATTCGCTCCAATTTCTGACGTTTCCGTGTGAATATTTTAATGGCACTTGCTCTTGAAAAAATGTGTAAAAATGTACGTTAGTCCCCTGTTAAACATGATCGTATAAGTGCTCCCAGTATAAGTGGTTTCTACTGTATATTAATGTTACATAATAAAATCTAGTCGAAAGGTGCATCATTGTGTCAATAACCGGAAGTCCGACTTCGTCGTACTTACATAATAATGGCTAGAAATTTATTTGTCGGCCAAGGCCGTAGCCAATCAGGCGATACAAAATGATTTATAGCCCGTGTGTAACGTATTTATGGGCTGGGGCGATATCGCCAACATCGACATTCACAAATCCCTACTTATAATATAAATGCGAAAGTAACTGTATGTCTGTCTATTTGTTACCTCTTTACGCTTAAACCGCTGAACCGATTTAGATAAAATTTGGTATGGAAATAGTTAGATTAGATGCCTGGGGAAGAACATAGGATAGTCTTTATCAATCTGGAAGCATAGGCGTACCCACGGTGGGGCAAGGTGGGGCAGTTGACCCACCCTGGTCTCTGACCATAAGCTAAGAATTTCTGTTTCAACCGAACCCTGTTACAACGTACCCAACCTCCCCTATTTCTGCCCCACCCCTTAAAAATGCTGCGTACGCGTACAACAATGCGCGCAACATCTCTTACACAATCGTATTAGTATGCGCTCTTAAATACTAATTACTAGGATTTTTTTTATTATTGCTATAGGCATAAATTATTTTTGAAATTTCTGCATGTGTACCTAATAATGAGTCCACTTGCTAAAAAAACGTATATATAGAGAGAAAACACGTGGCGTATTAGCGTATAACTAATCTATAGATTCTACAATATTGAGGAATAGATTGCCAAATTATGTTGATAAGATAACGTACCTAATATATACTTATCTGGAAGTTATAACTTATTAATTGATCGAGGAAGCGCGAAGCTTCCAGATTGGGCAAAAATGCTTTCATATATGTCCTCTACTGTACCTACGGTTTAGCATGACTTGCTTTGGTAGGTGTCGTACCTAGTTTTAAATCAGCAGAGCCATCTACAAACGCAATGTTGCAAATACAATACAGGATCCCAACAAAGATACAATATTAATATTCGCCGCGATCGAACATTGGTATTTAACCGCCCTAATTGCAAAACAAACAGGATAAAGCCAGTGTTCCATTATTTAACTTGGGTCTTAGGTTAGGGTTCTTCAATGTGAGTATAAAAGACAATATAAAAACACTTACAAAACATAACAAAAAATATATAAACACATTATAAAATCCAGTATTCCATTATTGTTATAATTAATCATGATAGTTGAATTTTCCTCAGGGGAGTACTGAACTTGCAGTATGGCTTCATTTTGCGCGACGACACAATGATCCGAGTCAACTTCTTCGGTATAGCGCTGAGCATCGTCTACTTGTCTATCTACTTCTGCTACACGAAAGAAAAGGTATGTGAGAGAGACAACATCTTATGCCCGCTGATGATTTAATAATTTACTTTAAGAAAGAAAAAGAGAAAAAAAAAACTGTCGTAAAATATTATGCTTAAACTATTTAGCTATTAAGCTCCCCGCTTTGAGTAGTCGACCAGAGATGAGGGAGTGAGATATGGTGCCAACGAGTTCAATGTAAGCATTATCGATATTTTGATTCCGCATTGCGGAAATTACTGAAGAGTGCTTGACACCGTCAAACGCTTTGCTGTAATCCACGAATGCTAGGTAGATTGGTGTTTTGAACTCGTTGGCCTTTTCTATAATTTGATTGAAGGTGTGAAGGTGGTCAGTAGTAGAGAAGCCAGGCCGGAATTCAGATTGTTCAGGGGGTTCTTCTTTGTCCAGCCGTGGGGCTATTCTCATCTTGTTTTTTGTTGTAGGTTAAAGCGTGGTTCGAGCTCGGTCTATGGGGCGCGTTCACCGCTGGAGTGATCAGCTACGTACAAATGGCTGATCCCGCCGTCGTTGAGAACCATCTCGGGACAATCCTGACTGCCTTCATGTTCTACCTGATTGCGTCACCGCTTTTCGGGCTGGTAAGTGTTTTTTTCCATTAAATCCTAGTTGGAACTAAGTCTATGGGGCGCGTTCACGGCTGGAGTGAATAGAGCTACGCTCAAATAATAGTAGATCCCGCCGTCGCACTGTGGGCTGAAATTCGGCTCTCATTGACATAGAAACCAAAGTTGTTATTTTTAATATTTTTTGATTGAAATAGGTTTTGCCCATCATTATTATGGTAACTTTTGAATTTAATTTCACCCGCTTTTTCCCGCCCATATATTAAGGTGTTGTATACATATTTTTGGCACTGTGCATGTCCGTATCGATATTGAATACCCTGATTTTACTTGAAATTAAATTTTAATCAAATCTATTTTATCCCTTGCAGAAACAAATCATCGCCAAGCAGAGCACTGAGGGTCTACCTTTCCCTATGATCCTCTCTGGTACCGTTGTCACCTTCATGTGGTTGCTTTACGGCATCATCCTCAAGAACAACTTCCTCGTCGTAAGTATACAACTATACACTTTATATCCCTTAGCTGAAGGTTCAATATCCAACCCCAAGAGCACAGTGGATCTACCATTCCCTATGATCCTCTCTGGTACCGTTGTCACCTTCATGTGGTTGTATACGGCATCATCCTCAAGAAAAACTTCCTCGTCGTAAGTATACAACTATACATTTTATGTCTCTTATCAGAAGGTTCAATATTCATTGCCAAGAGCACAGTGGATCTACCATTCCTTATGATCCTCTCTGGTACCGTGGTCACCTTCATGTGGTTGCTATACGGCATCATCCTCAAGAACAACTTCCTCGTCGTAAGTATACAACTATACACTTTATATCTCTTAGCTGAAGGTTCAATATCCAACGCCAAGAGCACAGTGGATCTACCATTCCCTATGATCCTCTCTGGTACCCTTGTCACCTTCATGTGGTTGTATACGGCATCATCCTCAAGAAAAACTTTCTCGTCGTAAGTATACAACTATACATTTTATGTCTCTTATCAGAAGGTTCAATATCCATTGCCAAGAGCACAGTGGATCTACCATTCCCTATGATCCTCTCTGGTACCGCTGTCACCTTCATGTGGTTGCTATACGGCATCATCCTCTAGAAGAACTTCCTCGTCGTAAGTATACATTTATACACTTTATGTCTCTTATCAGAAGGTTCAATATCCAACCCCAAGAGCACAGTGGATCTACCATTCCCTATGATCCTCTCTGGTACCGCTGTCACCTTCATGTGGTTGTATACGGCATCATCCTCTAGAAGAACTTCCTCGTCGTAAGTATACATTTATACACTTTATGTCTCGTATCAGAAGGTTCAATATCCATTGCCAAGAGCACAGTGGATCTACCATTCCCTATGATCCTCTCTGGTACCGTGGTCACATTCATGTGGTTGCTATACGACATCATCCTCAAGAACAACTTCCTCGTCATAAGTATACAACTATACACTTTATATCACTTAGCTGAATGTTCAATATTCTACGTCAAGAGCTTAGTGGATCTACCTTTCATTAAATCTCAATTAGTTATTGTAATATATATTTTATCCCTTTCTTACAAATACATTAGTCAAAATTACAGATTAAGATAAACGTAAACCTTTTAACCACCAGATAATTATTCATTCGAGCGTGCTCGTGACGTCGGCGGTACGAAGTTACACGAAGTGTTGACTTATTTATCAGGCCGCGGCGAAATGAGCCCGATTTTGTATATTTTATACATATATCAGTCTACGGCGGTTAAAAGGTTAAGGATAAGGGGGTTCGTCTTACATACAGTCAGCAGCAAATTAGTCAAAATGTTGTCTTTGTGTGTCGTGTTTAGATAATTATGAACATCTTGCGCGTTCAGCTTCTACTGACAATTTGTGTTTGTTACAGCTCCAAAACTCAATTGCGTTGGCGCTGAGCTCGGCACAGCTGGCCCTCTTCGTGATCTACCCGACGAAGCCCAAAGCGGCCGCCAAGGCCAAGGCGAAGAAAGCCGACTAAACTCGTAAATTGTATTAGGTTTGTATTATGTTAAGCAAATATACACCTTATTTCTATAGCGTCTTAGTTGAAAGTGCAACGCTGTGAGTTTATAAAGGAAACATAAATAGAAAGACTCAAGAAACTAAAATAGAACATGTCAAGCAAAAATACACCTTACTTCAATAGCGTCTTAGTTGAAAATTAAACAAACGGTGTGATATTGGACTAAGGAAATTAATGTAGAACATGTCAAGCAAAAATACACCTTGCTTATATAGCTTCTAAGTTGAAAGTGCAACAATCGGTGTAAAATAAAACGATGTGATATTGGAGTAAGGAAATTATGTAGAACATGTCAACTTGTCAAGCAAAAACACCTAACTTCCATAGCTTCTTAGTTAAAAATGCATGTTTATTAAGGAAACTAAATGGCGTGGCTAATTTTAGCATGCTGAATACAAAGGACATGTGGAAATGTAATTAGCATTCAAGTCATAGTAATTAGACAGCTTATTTAATGTTAACATGCTACATTAGCCGTGTCTATTTTCTAAAGAAAGCCTTATAAGTAGATTTTAAATAGTGTATTTAAGTATCGTGTTAGGCAGCATATTTTTTAAATGTATTTCAGTTTTAACAGAAAACAAATGGGTTTTAACTAATCTAGGGAGTTTATACTTTATATAATTTTGGAAGAATGTTACAGATGTAAATATATTTTTGAATACTGATGTGTACATAAAATCAAGTGAAATTACAATTTTTATCTATTTTTTTTACATTTAATACAATAATCAATATTTTTATCTTAGTTATAGGAATAAAGTGTCTGGATATAAAGTGTATAAAGTATACAATATATCCCGACTTCATTTACGATATTTTACAAAACTCTGTTTCTTCTTCTTCCTCGCGTTATCCCGGCATTTTGCCACGGCTCATGGGAGCCTGGGGTCCGCTTGACAACTAATCCCATGATTTGATGACATGACGTAGGCACTAGTTTTTACGAAAGCGACTGCCATCTGACCTTCCAACCCAGAGGGGAAACTAGGCCTTATTGGGATTAGTCCGGTTTCCTCACGATGTTTTCCTTCACCGAAAAGCGACTGGCAAATATCAAATGACATTTCGTACATAAGTTTCGAAAAACTCATTGGTACGAGCCGGGGTTCGAACCCGCGACCTTCGGATTGAAAGTCGCACGCTCTTACCGCTAGGCCACCAGCGCTTTTTGTAATAAACATTATTAGTAATGTTGTCTGTTGGGTTCTATATTTCAATGTACGTAATTTACATTTTCTTTCTTCAAAATGATTCTATTCCATTTCCATTGACTTGAATATTTTTGATAAACTTCTCGACTTTTATAGTCTAGGCTAGGCAATTTGTATGCAGCCCCATCTAGACTAAGGGCATTAATGTTTAGTAGGTACAATCTGAATCTGTTTTTGTTCATATTTCCTTTGCAAAACACCTCATACTCCTCGTTTATTGGCACAAAGTAGATATATTGTTATGCCCTAGGAACCTTCCCGAAATATCTTTGGTATTACTAAGACGTTGTATTTAAATTGTAATGCCTATTTTTTACTTCTCATTGAGAATTTCGTTTCAAACGCCATTTTTTGAGCCATTTCTACAAGCAGCAAACCACGGCTTTCGCTGCAGTATTTTTTGTACAGTCAGTAGCGGATGTTACTAAGTGGGTGTTCAAAATTACCTTGACACGCTCTTACAATAAAGTCTCGTCAAGATCATTTTGAACATCTGGCCCGCTTAGCAATTTCCGCTGCTGACTGTACTAACAATAACTCATTTGACCATGCGTAAAGCTTGTTAACTTCCAATAAGGTGTACGATTAAATAAAATGTTGCGATGATGTACAGAACAAATTATTACCATGTTGAAATATTGTTTGAGTTCTTCCTTTCCTAATATATTAAATACCTATTGTTGTATGGTAAATATTTCTCTATGAGAGTATATTTTCAGAGAACATTCACTGGTATGGTTGTGAATGAGATATCTAACAGAATAGATATAATAGTAATGAGGCTTATTAGAGGTGGCTAAATTTAGCTTGCTAAATGAAAAAGACACAAAGGCATTTAGCATGTAAGTCATGACATATTTATAGACGGTAAGACTGTCTAATTTTAGCATGCTAAATTTAGCCACGTTTAAAGCTGACTTTCTATTTTGTAAGTAGCTTGTAAGCGAACATTCCGTTATGTATTTTGTAAGAACAAATCAATTTGTTAAATATTTTAGGCGCATTTGACTACGTTGTTAGTTTTAGCGTTGAATTAGAATTTTACTTCATATTTTCCTAGCATTTTCCTAGTCACATATTAAAATATTATTGTACCTATATTCAATGTCTTTTACAAATAATATAACATGATTTGTTACATTGTATACTTTTCTAAACCTATTTTAAATCCCGTTTGTACTCTGTGATTTGTTTCCTTAATATCGTACAGGTGTCTGTGCGTAAAGAGAAAAGTCGTAAAATGTAAGGGCTCCCATACTACTCTTCTCTTTCCGCACAGACTCTAGACATTGCTGTGAGAAATTATATTAATTTTTGTGTTATACTTGTTGATTGAATCAATAAATTATTAGTTTTAATATAAATGTTTGTCTTATTAGTATTACTTGTCATTGAACACTTTACTTGTTTAACGGACGTTTCGCGCTGTATGACCTGAGGGCCTATCTCGACGTTATTCAACTTTCTATAGCTCGAATATGCAAGAGCGATTGAGAGGCAGATAACAATTCCTACATAACTAACTGGACGAACGCTTGAGCTAAGCGTGCGTGGGTGGGGCATTTGCCCGTGATTATAACGTGAAAAAATTAAATATAAATACTACGAATTTTGCATTAGCCCCCTTTTAAAAGATTAGGGTTACACACGAGAATTCATTTAATTTTAGCTAAGGAAAGGAACTTAATTAAGCCACTGCGTTCGGCGCACACTGCGCACGCATATCTAATCGGTGCGCTACGTGTATTCTATAATATCCGTGCGGCGCGATGAGACGGTCTTCAGAGTTTTCACACGATGCGATTCTTTAAAATCCTGCGTAGCGATGAATTCACGAGTTGACCAAAATTATTATTATTATTTTTCTTAAACTAGAAACTTGTTTTAAACCTAGAAACTAATAACCAGTGTGTCGGGTGCCAGTGACTGGCCACTTAAATGATAGAATTTATATAGAATTATCCGCTCTATATTTTACAACGTCATTAATATGTCAGACCCAACAACATAAAACCACATTTTAGATTTATTTAATTTTAAATAATTACATTTAAATTTTAACGCAATCAAAATCAAAAATATATCAATACAACTATATTTTCTAAATATTTTAATTAACGATGTCTTTGGTAGTTTTATCTCGTCCTTCGATTGCCCTGTATGCCACGCACAAAGTTTTTAAACGCAATCAACCTGTGGTAAGTCAATTCTTATTTATTAAATATATTTTATCATAGGCATCTACTAGCTACTAGACTAGAAACTTTCCTCTTGCAATGAAAGCCACTAATGCTCTGGTTTCCTAGGATGGCGGTGCCGTCATATAGCGGCCGTCTCCATACAAAATAATACGGCTAAATATGGATGTGGTAGTATTTTGTATGGAGACGGCCGTTAGGTATATGACTGTACCACTATCCTAGGAAAACCGAGCTTAAGTCCACTGACTTTGAGCAGTGGCGGATTTGCCCTAGGCCCGGGCGACCCGGGTACTAGGGCGGTCAGATATTAGAGACGGCACTCTAATGATGGGTGCTGAGAAAGGGGCGGCTAGTATCTACTTACAGGGCCTGGGGTCTAGGGCGGCCAAGACTGCAAATCTGCCACTGCAGACGAGAGGTACACTTAGAGCCCTAGAACAGAACGTAGGTATCCTACATTTTTGTCGTACCTACCCAAGTCTAATGGCTGCTCTACACGAATGGCCAACGCCGGCCAATCCAAGGGACGCATTTATGCATTAGAGGGAGCAAGTGATATTGCTATCTCAGTCTACCGCATGGCTGCGTCCCTTGGATTGGCCGGCGTTGGCCATTCGTGTAGAGGAGCCATTAGATTGCCTAACATACCCACTTTAATTGGTGGAGTACAATCTTCCGGTTTGCGTTCGTTTATAAATTAGTCCTTTTACATTTTGCCATCAGAGCACTCGGAGCGCAGTGTGTAGGTAGTATATGTATAGAACCAAACAAGTAATCGGCTTAGTCGGTTTAAGCAAGCTCTGCCTGACTTCAGTGGTGATTTAGTTCTTTTTTCATTATTTGTAGTATTGGAGTCCGCCGAGATTTGCTAAGTATTCGCAAAATGCGGAGTCGTTTCTTAGCGGATCGAATGCCAATTTTTTGGAGGCCCAATACTTGGATTGGGCGAAGACTAAAGGAAGCATAGATTCTGTAAGTTAATCATGTATTCAGTGGAAAGTCTCTAACAAAGGATAATGAAACAGCTAGGTATTGTAGGTACCTATAGCGTCTCTCCCTGTTGTGTGGTTTAAGAGTCGATATCGATACGTTTGTAAATCCCTTTAATCTTAACTGTGTGAGGGACAGGCCTAATAATTAACTACATACACTCGCGTGCAAAAGTATTGCAACACTTTGCATTTTTTCGTCCGCACCCAATATATTTGTAAAATGGTTAATTTCGCTAAATTATTTTAATGTAATCATGTTCCTTGAAGTTTTAGCTTTACGAAAAGTAAAAAAATATGGAAACCGGCCCAGTATTTTTCAAATTATCGGCATTTTCCCGATTTGTGAGCGGTTTCACGTTATCACGCGCATGAGTTGCGTTACCCTTGACCCCTATAAAAAGGGGGGTTAGGGAAGGGGTTGTTATCAGTCACTTATCAGAAGTCGATCGTTACATATCTCCGCGTATTTTCCCGTGAATAAGACCTGGAAAAATGGAAACCACTGAAGCTGAAGTCCGCCAAATCGTCCAGCCCCTGCAAGCGGGGCGTAGCCAACGTTCAGGAGCTGCCGAGCTGAATTTAAGCCAATCTGCAGTTTGCAGAGTTTACAAAGTGATGCAATAATTTGCACGCGAGTGTAGTCGTATTTAAAAATTTTGTTCCCCATAACATAGTTACCTACTACCTCATCATTGTTACCACTACCTAGTTACTCATTAATATAAGTTTTGACAACATTCGCAGTCCTGGGACAACTTTTACGACAGCGTATCGGGACCCCAGCTCAGGATTGAGGAGTTCGAGAACGACTTCAGTCCAACGACTGTCAGTAAGTACAGGGCCGTCTTAAACTATGCTGGGGCCCATGTACATAAGAATTTGGGGCCCTTTTGGAAAGTAGGTAAAGAAAGCTAATTAGAATTATTATGGGTAATCAAATATACTGTTACTATCTGTTGTTCGGGGCCCCCTGAGGATGGGGGCCCTGGGCACGAGCCTCGTGTGCCCTTATGGTAAAGACGGTATTGAGTAAGTATAAATTATACTTATGTACTCCTATATTTTAAATAGTCCGAGCCCGAAGTGCGTGCTATATAATTAACTGACTATTTAAGGCACCAATTTGATTGTGAATATTCATTCTTTATATAACAGAGAGAAAAGATGATACGTCTTCCAGTGCGAAGAGCGAGGCAGAAACGAAGAAGAAAATTAAGTTGCATTTAGCGGTTCAGCAACTCATACGTAGCTACCAGGTATTAAGCTTTCCTATTTTTATAAGATAGAAATGCCTACGAATATTAAACAAAGCCATAAACCGGTCATATTGCGTATTTACAAATATGAAATATATCCGGTTCGAAGGACCATTTTATATTCCAAGCGTTAGAGCCGACCAAGTATGGTAATTCGTAATACCTTGAGCAATGCACGAGGATTAAAATCCACCAATAGGAACGCCAATAGACATGCAGGCGTGGATCAATAAAATAAAATAAAAACGCATCCTTTTACCTGTCAGCAACCTCGCACAGAGGACCTACCGAGAAACTTCTTTATCTGCCTCTCATCGCTCGAATATGCAAGAGCGATATAGAGACAGATTAAGAAATATCGTTATTCCCGGATGCCCTCAGCTTTGCTTATGAAAGAAACAGACAAACTTAGTAGCAAAAAGGTGCTATTAACTTTAGTCTAAGCCCCAACATCGATACAGATTAGTCGAAAGCTTAGGACAAGTTTTAGGGGTTATTACATCCGACTTTTCACCCAACATTTTCTGCTGAGAGGGACAGAGAGAGGTATATAGGTACATGTGTAATTTCCATGTCCCTCTCAGCAGCAAGTCCGCAGAAAGTGTCCAATGAAAATATAGTTCTTTCGACTTAGAGAGACCCCACACTAGCGCCTCCCAAGCGCCCTACGGGCCACCCCACACTAAGCGTCTTTTTAGCGTCGGCGTCGAGTCAGCGCTATGTCAAATGGCGTCGCTGCGCAATTGCGCCAACGTTGCATCGAGCAGTGCAGCAGCCATAGAATTATTAACTAACGTCGATGCTCGGGATCGAGATACTATAGTGTGGGCCACCATGTACCTAAGTGTTAAGTTACATTTGATTCATATTTATCGTAACAGGCACGCGGCCATCTCCTGGCGAAAGTAGATCCTCTCAGCCTGATGATACCTGCGCAAATGATTTACAAGTTTAGATCAGCTGGGAGGGACACCGCGGGTTTGAATAGCCCTATCGTGGCGCGCGAGCTGGGTACCAGTCTAAGTAAGAATCGAAATTACAAACTTAATTAATGTTTATTCTGTTATGCTATACTTAATATTCATATACCTTTATGGAGCAGCGACCCAAATGAGTTTTGGTCTTAGACAGACGTACGAGCCAGAGGGGCTGATAACGAAATTTCGTTATCGTTTGCGATAGAGAGGCAGACACGAGGCTTTGTTTCCCATAAAGTTTTAAGTCATAATGTATTGTTTGTCATATTATCGTTAGTCATAAAACTGAAACCGTTAACTTTTCAGGATTTTCGTAAGGTTATTCTATAGATAGGTAAGGTTAGGTTAGGTTTGTTTTATGGCAATCCTGAAAAGTTACGCGTTTCTGAGAAAAAACAATTATGACTAACGAAAATTCGGACAAACAATACATTATGACTTAAAACTATTTGGGAAACAATAGAGACCCGTTTCGCGGTTATCTGTCGATCCTGCGCAATCAATTAATCATTGACATAGATATCTATGGACTGGCTTTACGGACAATAATAATGAGGCATGACAGGGGCCAGTACAGCGGTGTGACACCGGTACAACGCGATTGGTTGATGAGTTCGCATCACGCGCGCTATTGGTCGCAACCATTTAGTTGCGTTAGAGTGCACGATTGGCTGGAATTCGTGAGTCACACCGCTAAACTAGTACATAACATTTTTAGTGCCCGTAAGGCCAGTCCATAGATATATACGTAATTGCAATTAATCAATCGTTTATTGATAACAAGCGTTATTTTAAATATATGGCTTGTACCGTTTAATTCTAGTTTCACCAAATGCTTTTTTTTTTAATTTCAGACGATGAACATATGGACATGGAGTTTGAGCTCCCAGAAAGAACCTCCATCGGCGGAACTGAGAATGCGTTAACATTGAGGTATTTTTTAATTAATTCTACTAATTCAATGTAAGCGGGTACCTTGTTAGATCCCCCATTGCTAATTATGAACTTGCTGAACTAGCATTATGACATACATACTAATCCATACTATAATATTATAAATGCGAAAGTGTGTCTGTCTGTCTGTCTGTTACCTATTCACGCTTAAACAGTTGAACCGATTTTGATAAAATTTGGTATATAGATAGTTTGAGTCCCGGGGAAGGACATAGGGTAGTTTTATCCCAGAAATCCCTCTTTAAGGGGGTGAAAAAGGGGGTGGAAGTTTGTATGGGGAATCAGTAACCGCTGAACCTATTTGGTTGAAATTTGGTATACAGATAGTTTGGGTCCCGGGGAAGGGAATGAATATTATTTATCACCCCGTAAGGGGGTAGAAGAGAAGAGAAGACAAGAGAAGCTTCGTATGTTCCAGAATATTCTAGAACATTCGAAAGTATTCTGGATGATCTAGAATGTTCTCAAATATTCGACAACATTCCATAATGTTCAGAAATGCTGTGGAATGCTCTCGAATACTCTCGAATGGTCTGGACTGTTCTAGAAATGTCTAGCCACCGAGACGTCTCGGGTTCGAATGTTCCAGAAGATTCCACAACATTCGAAAGTGTTCTGGAATATTCCACAATGATCTAGAATGTTTTCGAATATTCGACAACATTCCAGAATGTTCTGAAATGATGTGGAATTTAATGCTCTCGAATACTCTCGAATGTTATGGACTGTTCCTCACCAGGTACAATAGTCCTGTAGCGCTGGCTATATTTTGAGCCCTAACTTAAAGTAATATTAAAGTCAATTATTTTTTCGCTTACGAATAGTGTTTTAAGATGTTAATCTTACATTTTGTTTTGTGTCACAGATATTATTTGCTTTTTAAGTAATTTAACAATTTGTGGTAATTATTTTTATTTTGAATTATTTTGAAGAAAAGAATATTCTAGAGAAAACATGTAACTGTATCGCATTTAGGATAGTTTTTTTAATGTGAAAACATAGTTTGTGTCAATTACGTCCATTGCAATTGGATACTATGCCATATTATTCAAAATTACTCAAAAAATAATTAAAGTAAAAAAAAATTGCTGACATCGCATTTAATCTTGTCAAAATGTACATTACATATTTTTGTGTCTTATTAAGGCATAGCTTCATAAGATTTTTGATAATTTTGTTCTAACAGGCTATTACCATAACAAAAGAATATTAAAGTTACTAGAGTTCACATCTTATTAATTTAAAAGGCGGGATAAATAAGAAATATGAATTTGTGTCAGTTTCATCCATTGCATAAACAAATAATACAAAAATAATGTTTGCGTTCATACGACGCTAGCGGGTGGCTCTAAACGGGCAACGCGGGCCGTGCAGGGGGGGCGGGCGCGACCTTGGCGTGGCGGCGGGTAAGGGCCTCTCTCTAAAAACCACACGTTGCGTACGCAGCGCATGTTTACTTCGCCTGTGCGCCAAATGAATATTACTTCTTGAACTTAATTTATATTAATATTTTTATTTCTATATCTAATATCTAATCAAGTCTAACTTCAATATGTCTTAATTATATGGACTAATAAATTTTAATATAAACATGTATAATTTTTTTTTCCTTATAAATAGCATAAACCAATCTTTCCATACTTAACGTAAATTATGCACATTATTTTTTAATGTATTTTTTTTTGTTCTTAGCATTTTTTAATAATAGGTATTATTAATTTCACGTATTGAGGTTATTTAATGCCTGTTTATTCTGATGTTTTGAATACATTTACCTTAAATAATAATTACCAACACTTTTGATAGTTCAAGCTTCTTGGATAATAATTTACCTTTGGGTTCAATTGGCGTAAAGGACGTTTTGGCGAAAATGAGTTATATCCACTACCGTAGGCTCAAAGGGCTTAACTGACAAAACGCAATTTTTCAGGAGAGCCAACAAACAGTTTTGTTTTGAGAAACGAAATCAGACCTTTTTTGTATGCTTGAATTAACTGATGCCTGTATGCGGCTTATTCCTAACTTTTTGAGGTCTTTTAAACTGATTTCTGGAACTTATAATACAATGCTTATTTACGAAAATAGCATGCTTGTTTATTTTATTAGAAAAAGGGCGTAATGTACTAAAAATTAAACTATTTTAGTACCATTTGGCGTAAATCCAACAATTTTGTCGCAATATTGACAACTTGCATTTAGGGAACACTATACATACTTCTAAGTACTATAATTTACATTTTTTTTTTCCGAAAAATTATAGAGATGTATTCACTGTTAAGTTTTCCCCCATTTTTGTTATTTTGGATACTTAAACGTCGAAAAGGTCGTTTTCTTAGCCACAAAAACAATGTTTTTTTTTTTTTCATTTGTTTATATTATTTCATGGGCGAGGGGCCTCTCGCGCATGAGAGGAGGCCTGTGCTCAGCAGTGGGACGTATATAGGCCGAAATTATGATGATGATGATGATATTATTTCAACAGAATCACTGCTGTCGCACCATTTATGTATATTGATATACTTACAACAATTTGTAACAAATTAATTTTATTATAGAAAGTATTACGCGTTATTTCTGTTTGTAATGTTAATTGGATTATAAATTTTACTTTTACATACTAAAATATTATTAGGTACAATAGTAGTTTTGAAATTTCGTATGTCTATTCAGTAAAACTTAATGAATATGATCGCATATTTATGACATTACATTAGAGTAGAAAAAGGCATACGGCCAGGCTTACGTACTTCTATGGATTTAAAAGCAAACGTTATACCTAGACAGTAACTTTCATAAGGTTAATCCTGTAAATTAGGGTTTAAACAAAAAAGTATTCATATTATAATCAATATTACCAATAACCTAGTCACTAACAAAACTAATAGTATTAGCCATAATTATCATTTTAATATAGTCATGTTTAATCATTTTCCTAAAACTGATGAAAAAGTACCCACTAGTTCAGTTTAAATTATCAAAATTTAGTAACCCTATAAATAAAGCAATGAGCACATGAGCAGGTAATGCAAGTACCTACTTAATGAAAAAATTGACAAGGTCATCCCACTTAAACACAAAAAAGGAACAATTATAAACCCGAAATTATACATAGTATGGAGCCGTATCTCTTACATTGAATTATCTAACACTCGTATAAATATCCATTAGTTGTGGGCGTAACGTACATTTAACACTCAAAAAGCTACTGCAAAGAGGCGTAACGTACAAAAAATTTCCACATATTTAATAAAATTTCCGATGCAAAAGGGCGTATCGCACACAAAGTTGGCAGTTACGCAGTTGAATTCGCAGATCCGGCCAAATGCGTTGGAAAATTGTGTTCTAGCATTGATTTTTCATAGGGCTTAACGGATATTTTTTTCAAGTTATCGAGATTTTAAATATCTATTCGATAGAGAAAAAAATACTGAGTATAACTGCATTTTCGCAATTTTGTCCCTTACGCCCTTTGAGCCTACGGTAGTCGTTATATACAGTTTTGTTCAGAATTCCAAGCGCTTTCGTTCTGTATTTTGAAAATTTCGATATCTCTTAAAAAGTTGCCTTTACGACCCAATTTTTGCACTATGAGCTTGCAACAACAGCTTATCACAAGGGGCGTAAATGACCAGGTATAAATTAGAAATTCATAGATATTATCGTAAAGGTTACCGCTAAATATAAATATTGTTGTAAATGACTTACATGTCTTTTGTCGTCCGACTACGGCAACGCAAAAGGAGGGTTATGATTTTGACCGGTATGTATGTGGGTATGTATGTATGTTCATCTGTTCGCTCATAACTTCTAAAGTACTCATTTATTTATTTATTTAAACTTTATTGCACAGTAAAAATTGTACAAAAGGCGAACTTAATGCCAGAAGGCATTCTCTACCAGTTAACCCTCGAGCCAAACAGAGAACAAGTCGTAATAGGTGCAAGAAAAATTAAAAGTACGAAAAATTTAATATTAAGCATAAATTTTATGTTGAACAACATACTATTTATTTCAAATATACATACTGCTATAATATACTTACTTATACATACATAAAATACTAATATACATATGTGTACATATAATACAATATATATATATATATAATATATATATATATATATATCTATATACCTGCCTTCAGATTTTTATGAGATTTACTTAACTAAGAGACTTTTCTAAAAGATGTCTGCGCAACTTGTATTTAAACAGAGTTTTAGTCTGACTTTGCCTTATCTCGATAGGGAGGGAATTCCAAAGACGAATCGCATACATGGTGAAGGAGTTGATCATGGATCCGGAGCGATACAATGGAACTGCCAGAGTTAGTTTTCGGGAGGAACGTAGCTCACGGCCTGGCTGTGCGGTAACAAACTGGAATTTAGACCGCAGGTACTCCGGTATCGCTGGGTCGTTTAATATACTGTAGAGCATACACAGCACCCTGAGGCATCTGCGTTCCCGTACACGAAGCCAATTAAGTTTCCGTCGAAAGGCAGAGACATGGTCGTACTTGCGGAGGCCGAAGATAAATCTAATACAGCTGTTTAAAAGTCTATCCAGTCTGTCTAAGTGTCCTTGTGAAAGGTTGGTAAGGCACACATCACTATAATCTATGACTGGAAGCACAAGAGCCTGAATGAGTAAAGTTTTAGTACTGGCCGGCAGGAAATGTTTAAACCTGTACAATGCTCTCAGGGTATTTGTAACTCTGCGACACACGTCAGAAACCTGTGGCTCCCAAGTTAGGCCCCGATCCATGATCAACCCCAGGTTTCTCACTTGGGATGATAGTGGTATTACGGTGCCCTCAAAGAGAATCGGTCTTACATGTGCGAAGTCAGAGAGTGAGACTGAACGTGGGCTCCCAAGAACGATAGCCTGACACTTAGACGGGTTGACAGCGATCCCGAAATCATTCGACCAGGATGATATGCTAGAAAGATCGTTATTTAGGCGCAATACAGCCTCGTCTATATCATCGATCTTGACTTGAGTGTACAATTGCAAGTCATCGGCGTACAGGTGATATGAGCAATTTATGAAGGGGGTAATTAAATTAACAAGAATAGAGAAAAGCAGTGGAGAGAGTATACCGCCCTGTGGAACACCGGAAGAAAGATCACACCAATCAGATAGTGTCCGATTGGCTCGGGTGGCCTGTCGACGACCACAAAGGTACCTAGGACGCAAACCACTCGGCCGCTGATGATGAAATATTGAGATGGTCTAGAGCGGCAAGGAGAAGCTCATGATTTACGGCATTAAACGCGTTCGAAAAATCTATTAAAACGAGAACAGTGACAAGGGATTCCTCTATGCCCAGCCGCACATCTTCAAGAACCTCAAGTAAAGCGGTAGTTGTACTCATTATAATTTGATAAACGATATGTCATTGGAATCGTCTTAATCGTCCGCTGGTTATAGGCTATATGACGTCACAAAAAATGAATACTGTGCCCTCTAGAGGTCATAAAGTCACGAACCAAAAAAATAAAAATAAGTAATGATGACGTGTTGTATATCGTTTGAAAGAGCTCAATTAGCACATTTCAAATATATACATATTGTTAGCTTTTGCTTTCAAAGCATTTACGCTAAAAGTTTTTTCGGCAGTTATCTTTGTTCATGGGCGTAAAGGTCTAGAATGCCTAATAAATAAATAGTTTTATGGGTCCTTTATTACTAAAATGTAATGTTTGCTCTTCAAATTAAAAACCTCAGCTCGGTGTTTTTCAACAACTATCATCGTTTTACTCGCAGTGGAAGTTCTTATAGTATATTATACATATAATTTCTTATATTCTATAATATCGTTGTTTATCGACTAAGTGCCAGTTGCACCAACCACATTTGACAGACTGATCAACATCAGCCGGCGCGCCCCGGTGCTTTATTATGAAACTTTCCATACATAAAAATTTAGCGAACTCTTTAACGATACGAACAGTTTGGTGCAACCGACCCTAAGCCAATCTGTGTAGCGAATGTCCTATAAAATCATTCATTCATTCAATTGTTTCATAATCGTTCTAACAGAAAATATTTTTAAACGTTTGAAATTATAAATTATTGCAGCTAAAGGTAACGGGGTCTAAATAACACAGAAATTACTACTTAAATAGGAATTTTCAACCGTATTTTAAAATAAGACCACTTGAAATAGTGAACCAATTATTAATTTATTACCTATTATAACATACTGTATAGAATTATAGTCTTTTGTTAATTAAGTAAACGTCCAAGTGCTTGATAATAATACGCTCATTCTAATCATCGCTAGGCGATCTATTACTTCCTTTGTTATGATTAAAAGCTGTTATGTTATGATTGTTATAAGGCAGTGGGACATTTACTTTACCTTCATTCCCGAATATTAGGTACTTTTTGAGCATGTAATTATTTTGTATTATTTGTGTTTTCTTCTTTATTTAATTTAGGTCTTAAGTTAGGGTTTTATAATGTGAGTATAAAAGTACAATATAAAAACACTTACAAATCATTACAAAAAATATATAAACACATTATCAAAACCTAACCTAGGGTGCCGCCGGCAGCGGGGCAGGGCCCAAGCTGCCGGTTAGCAGGGCCGCAGAGTGAGGAACTGACGTACTATACGCGCCGTGTCCAAAATTACTGCCTTCTGCATCTGGCCCTTGATCCAACCACCCAGCGAGAGTCTCTCTAGATGTTGGTTGAGACTCTTCGCTATGAGGCCATTCACCAACACGACTATAGGAACAATCATCATAGAGTTATCTCATGAGCTAAGTCGAGGTACTTACTGGACATGTCCTTCTCGGCCTTCACGAGATTCTCATCATGGGGGATGGTGACGTCGACGAGCACGGCCCGGCGCTGCGATCGATCTATCAGCACGATTTCAGGCTTATTGGCTACAATAGTTCTGTCAGTGATGCTAGATCGATCCAAATAGAGCGTGGTACGGCCATTTTCGAGAACTGGCGCAGCTGAGAACTTCGCGGTCCACAAGGCTGTATGGCCAAGGCAAGCTGCTGGTGAATAATTCTGGCTACGAGATTATGTCTGTGCAAGTACTCGCCGTTAGCAAGATGAAAACAACCGGAAATAATATGCCTGTGTTTTCTTTATTATTACTATATTATCAAAAAAAAATGAATTATAGCTCTAATCGGGATATACCTGGCATAATCAACTACCGTTTGATACATTTTTAAGCTTCGTAACAGTAAATTATGCTGAGAAGAGTTAACATGTGTACCGTGACTGGTAACTAATACACCCCGAATGTGGTATAAAATAGTCTGATAACGTGACTTACGACCCCCTAATAAACAAGATTCACTAAATTATCAATAATTTCATGGGCGTAAAGAGGCGAAAACAGGTTAAAGAGACTAACATTTTGAGTACTTTTCCAATACACATCAAAAACATTGCTCGATAAACAACAAAAATATATTATAAACATTAAAAAAAAAATCAGTTTTTTGCGTCTCCTGAAAAGTAGCATTTTGTCCTTTACGCCAATTGAACCAAAAGGTATCGTATAATCGTAATAATATATATTACTAAAATTAATAAAATCAGTCTTTGTATTGTGTATCAACAAGGTACATATTATAGTTGCACATGTAAGTGCAAATATTTTCATTGCATTCAATTCATGCTATGTTGTGGGGGGCGTGGCTAACGATAATCGCAAGCCAACATTTTATCTCATGATTATACCAACCCGGTGGAGGCCGTATCACCAAAATAATTAAAACAATTATTCTGCTCCTCCGAACATATATTTTTATCAATAACTTTTTTTTAATTTATGAAGTCTTGTACCTATTCAATGTACACCATCATCATTGTAATTGACGTTGCTTGCCACGCTTTATACATCACAAAATTAGCAATACATTGCATCTTAAAATAATCCTAAAAAGTGTACTAAATATCGAATATAAGTTATTTTTAAAAGTCGCTGATGTGACATTCTCATTCAAAAGGTAGGGACCACTTTGTCGTTTACCATAAAGACGAAATTTTATTGTATCTTTATACAAATAGCCTGTCAGAGAATCCTTATGGCAAGGATAAAGTGCTACATTTTGATTGCGAACGTCGCGAATGTTGGTCAGTATGAGGAGCCTACATTTTATTTTTAAATATACTTACAACATACTTACTCCCACACTATGAAAAGATTTAATGTAATTATGCCTCCGAATGAAATAAATACACTGTAATGGCTCCTCTACACGGTGGGCCAACGCCGGCCACTCCAAGGGATGCATTTATGCGTTAGAGGGAGCAAGTGATATTGCTATCTCATTCTACCGCATGGTTGCGTCCCTTGGAGTGGCCGGCGTTGGCCCATCGTGTAAAGGGGCCATAATGTTCATCTAACAAGCACCTTACCCGCGTAGGTAGCCTTCCCCGCGTACGCCGTTCATGCAAAGTTTTATTTAGCCAAATAGTAAAAAACCGTTGTTGAAAATGACCCAAATTATGAATGTTGTCTTGATGTGGCATTATAATAATGTAGACGTAAACTTAATAACATGAATTTTTTTTTGTGGCAGATACATGATGTTTATAAGAAAAAAAAATATTAAAAATAAAAGCGGTGGATGAATTTGACACACATTTGATGGAATAACATATTATAATATCCTGTGAAGTACAACACTTCACTTACCGACTATAATTTTATTTTAGGCATTTTAGGGTCACTATTAGGTATTTATTAAATGTCATTATACCCGTGGATAATAATGACACAAAATGCGTGTGTACGTCGGAAGCCACTTTGCTTTTACAGGGAAACAAAGAATTTCATCTCGAATATTTTTTTTACCAAATACTGTTTAAAAGAAGAAATACCTAAATTTCTACCTAAGCAAATACCTAGGATGACACAAATTATTATTATTAGGTTTGGTATGTGGTCTGGAAACTATATGTAAAAAATAAGCAACATTAATAATCTTATAACTTCAAAAGTTATTGCTATCGGACTACAATTTTTTTTAGGTATATATTTATTTAAACATTATTGCACAAAATACAGATAAAACATACAAATGGCGGACTTAATGCCTATTAAGTTAAGGTTCAACTTCTTCAACTTCTACTTCTCTAACATCAACATCTCCTACTTCTTCAACTACAACTTCTCCTACCTTTTCAACTTCTTCAACTTCTACTTCTCTAATTTCAACATCTCCAACCTTTTCAACTTCAACTTCTCCCACTTCTTCTACTTCTCTAACTTCAACTTCTCCTACTTCTTCAACTTTCACTTCTCCAACCTTTTCAACTTTAACTTCTCCAACCTTTTCAACTTATTTTACTTTTACTTCCCTAACTTCGACTTCTACTACTTCAACTTCAATTTCTCCAACCTTTTCAACTTCTTCAACTTCAACTTCTGCAACTTCAACTTCTTCAACTTCTACTTCTCTAACTTCAACTTCTCCAACCTTTTCAACTTCTACAACTTCTTCAACTTCTACTTTTCTAACTTCAACTTCTCCTACTTCTTCAATTTCAATTTCTCCAACCTTTTCAACTTCTTCAACTTCAACTTCTCCAACTTCTTCAAATTCAACTTCTCCAACTCGAACTTCTTCAACTTCTTCAACTTCTACTTCTCTAACTTCAACTTCTCCTACTTCTTCAATTTCAATTTCTCCAACCTTTTCAACTTCTTCAACTTCAACTTCTCCAACTTCTTCAAATTCAACTTCTCCAACTCGAACTTCTTCAACTTCTCCAACTTCTTCAGCTTCTCCACCTTCTTCAACCTCTCCAATTTTTCAACTTCTTCAATTTCACCAACTTCTTTGTCTTCCTACTTCTTCAATTTATCCAACTTCTTCAAATTCAAATTCTCCAACTTTTTCAAGTTCTTCAACTTCTTCAAGTTCAACTTCTTCAACGTCACCATCTCCTACTTATCCAATTTCAACCTTTTAACGTCTCCAACCTTTTCAACTTCAACTTCTCCAACTTCTTCAAATTCAACTTCTCCAAACTTTTCAACTTCTTCAACTTCAACTTTGCCAACTTTTTCAACTTCTCCAACTTCTACAACTTCTTCAACTTCTCGAACCTCCAAGTTGGAGTGGAGGTGGAAGTGAAGTTAAGATACAAAATTAATAAATAAATAAAAGAAAATAATATCTTAAATTAAAATGGGCTCAAAAGAGTAAAAGACCTTTCGTTACAAATAAAGAAAGTTCGCATTTTTGGGGGTGAAAAAAAGGGTGTAATAAAAAGCAGATTTGTTTAAAAATTATGGTACCCATATTACTAATTCCACGTAGACGAAGTCACGGGCAAAAGCTAGTGATATATTCATATTCATATTCATTTAATCCATTGTTCTCATGCTCATCAGTACAATAGGTCTTACATTTTAGTCTTCGTAGGTGCATGACACCCTGATAGGGTATACAATACAGGACATGTTACTTAATAACTAAACTTAATAACTAAATAAAATTTACAATTACAGTAATTATAATAGCAAAGTAAATGATTTAAACTTTAAAGTAATTATCATGCAATACTAGGTTTAAACTAAATTCAAACACTAGATTACCTACTTGATGTCAATTAATTTTATACAAAAAAGAAAATGTAAATGTATATGTTATTAATAAATTGATTGATTGAAAAAAAAAAAAAAATGTTTTATGTCATGTCATCTTCTAAAAATTCGTCTATGGTATAATAACATTTCTCGATAAGCATCTTCCTTAATTTATTTTTAAATAACTTAATGTCGCTTAATTGTTTAACAGTCTCGGGGATTTTATTCATTATGTGGACACATCGATAGAAGGGACCATTTTTAACTATGGCAAGCTTGCTAGGCGGTAAGATGATTTGATTTTTTCGTCTACTCTCAGGTTTGAATACTTCCGTTCCGTTAAATAAATATGGGTGGTTCCTGACAAATACTGCTGCCTCCATAATATACATAGAGGGTAGTGTTAATATTTTATGGTCTCTAAAATGCTGTCGACAACTATTTGGAATGCGCGTATTGGTCAGAATGCGGACGCACTTTTTTTGCATAACAAATAGTTGGTGAGCATCGGTGCTCGCACCCCACAGGACTACGCCGTAACTCAGCCAGGCGTGCGCGTACGCATAATAAGCCGTCATAGCAGATTCTAAATTTGTATTTATTTTTAAAACACTAAGGGCATATACAAACTTTGCCAGTTTTGATTTTATATTTTGGATGTGCGATTTCCAGTTTATGCCGGAGTCTAGTTTAATGCCTAGTAATTTAAACTCAGTGACTTCTTCAATTGGGCTGTCATTGATATCTAAGTGCAAGTGCAACGGTTTCTTCTGAGTAGGTTTAAACTGAATTACTTTTGTCTTTGTTAGGTTAATGTCTAAATTGTGTTCATGTAGCCAGGTGGTGACCAGGCTAATGGTTTCTAGTAGGCGCGTGTTGCATTCCGCACTATCACCACAACTTAATAATATTGACACGTCGTCTGCAAACATAACGCACTTCGTATCAATATTTTTAGGTAAGTCGTTGATGTATGCTAAAAACAGCAGGCAACCGAGCACACTCCCCTGAGGTATGGAGCATGAGGTATGCCGCATTCGCGAAGTGATTATATGCGTTTCTCCTGTACTGTTATCAATATGGTCGAGCTGTACATATTGTCTGCGGTTTTCGAGATATGATTTAAACCACTTATGCGCTACTCCGCGGATTCCCATGCCGTACAATTTTTTAAGCAAGATTTCGTGAGAAACGCGATCGTAGGCTTTAGTCATATCTAGCATTAGCCCCACCCCGTATTTTTTATCATTTATATATATAATAAAGCGTAAATCACTCTCTTCCCATTTGTTGCACACCACACCTTTTTCCCACTCATGAAATATTCAAATACGTGATGACTTTTGTTTTGCACGCTTTGAACCTAAGCGTCACTTCAGATCTGTGGTAATGATGATGAATTGATGATATAATGTTGTTTCAGGGAAATAATAAACCGGATGGAACACGTGTATTGCGGCTCGTTGGGCATCGAGTACATGCACCTGTACGACGTGGACGCTGTGGAGTTCATACGTGACAGTATAGAAAAGCCCGGCTCCTACGATCATACGATCGAGGAGAAACGATTGATCATGAGAAGGCTCACTAAGGCTGTGTTGTAAGAAAACATGTTTATAAGCCACGAAAGTATAATACTGAACGAGCCTCAACCATCGATTACCACAGAGGGCTCATTTAGTCGGTGCGAGTACTCTCATGCGAGTTTCATTACATTGCGTTATTTGATCGGTCGGCTGAATTATTGTAAGTGTTGTAACCTCAATGGTCCGCAATGTAACTAATATCGCATGCGAATTTGCGCGCCATCTAGATGAGCCCTAAGAGCAGACCTCTCACAACGCAACCGATCCTTTGTGGGTCTATCTAACGGACGACATGCGCAGCGCTTCCCTGTCCTACGTAGTATATCTAAGTACTAATACCTTCACCACCGATATTTACATACTCTCGTGTCATTGACTGGCTTGAAAAACACACATATGTAGCTATTTAAAGAGTTCAAATCACTTTATTGCCATTATATGATCGGTTGATAGTTACAGAAATATAGGGAGTAAAATAACTAATTCCAATAATGGTAATCTTTCTCGCATGGAATGGTAAAATTTTACGCTAAAATAATAAATTCTACTAACGTAATCGTAAAGGTACCTAAAGGCTTGGTTGTTTACGAAAAAAATACACATAAGAAACATAATTTAATTTCAATTGTTTTTACAGCCTAGAAAAATACTTCGCAACAAAATGGCCGGCTGAGAAACGTTTCGGTCTAGAAGGAGGCGAGAGCATGATCGCGATGCTGGAAGAGATCGTAGACACCAGCACTAGGCTTGGCGTGGAGTCCATCATCATTGGGATGCAACACAGAGGTACGAGTATGCCCTGAGCTATTCACCATCCCACTTCCCAACTATGTATTAAAAATACTTTTTTCTCCTCTTGCTTGCGTACTGACCCATCAGGGCATCGATATCTCCTGTACAATTGTACATTGTATCTCCATTTATATCGGGTCTCGGCACATGAACACCCAATGTCCATGTGGGACGGCTCCACAAACGATGGAGCACCTGATATCCTGCCCAGCGTGCCCGCATGCCTGCTCTGAGCAGAACACCCGTGATGCGACAGACAGGGCAATAAATGTCGCTACCTTCTGGTCCGCACAGTCTGAAACCATCGACACGAGAAGAAGAAGACGACCATGAACTGCTTCGCCAACTGTAAAGTTGAGTGTGATGCGGACCTGGTCAGTCCAACGTATTGGGTTCTTTTCTTGTCGACTTTAATGTTTCCGGTGACAATAAGTTTTTTAGTTGGATTTGTATCCGAAGAACTCAAAAATAATCCGAAGACAAATGATAAACATTGTATGTCCTACTTATTCCTTAATTCTTTCGTTTCCTTTATCTGCGATTGCAGGACGATTGAACATGCTGGTGAATGTTTGTCGAAAACAGTTGACGGATATCTTTGCGCAGTTCAAACCCATGGAACCAAAAGAACCGGTTAGATAACCTCAAATTTTCTTAAATATGTTCCTCGGCGTGCCATGCTGGCCATATTGTTGTAATTGTAGAAATAAAATCTGCTGCAATATTTTAACATTCCACATTGTCATCATAGGGACAAAATTCTTAATTAGGATTTTCTGAAGCTTTCTTCGTTAAGATACAAAACGTTAAAATATTTGGTTCCGGTTTTACAAGAAAGCAAAATCTTTCTTGTAGGGATCCGGCGACATCAAGTACCACTTGGGTACATATATCCATCGCTTCATCCGGCGAACAAACAAGTACATCAAGGTGTCCATGAGTGCTAACCCCTCCCATTTGGAGGTGGTTGGGCCCGTGGTAGCCGGGAAGACCAAGGCAGAGCAGTTCTGGAAGGGAGACTCTAATGGGGATAAGGTTAGGACTTCTGCAAATACCTAAATAGTTTTTTACACAGTCCGTCTGGTTAACTAAGAGTCAAAATTAACACGTTGACTGCCTACAATAAATTGCTCCCACGCCCAATAAAAAATTAAGTAAGCTTTTGATCCCATGCACCGGTGATGCTCATGGGCCTCATGGCACAGAAAGTATTACGTCATCCCACCGGTGATGCTAATGGCAGCCAACGTGTTAAGACACGTCCTTACAAAACCTAAGCACCTTCGCTAAACTAAAAGTAATAGACGAAGTAATAAAGTTAAGTATCTAGACGCACGCCCGCATGAAAAATCAGCATTTCTTCCGTGTTTGTTTGTTACATCTACGAGTATAAGATTAGGTACCTATATTGGAATGGCGCACATTTTAACTTTTAAAGATTTCAACAAGTGTTTTCTTTCTGTCCTGGAGTACTGGTTCACATCCTAACCTTGGTCTTAATCTCTCCACCAGGCGATGGCGATCATAATGCATGGTGACGCAGCCTTTGCGGGCCAGGGCGTGGTGTACGAGACAATGCATCAGACCAACCTGCCCGGCTTCACTACCTACGGCTGCATACACATCGTGTGCAACAACCAGATCGGGTACACCACCGAGCCGCGATTCTCGAGGAGCTCGCCTTACTGCTCAGGTACCATCTTAGATAAGGTCCACTGAGGTTCAACAGCTGGATGATATAATCGAAAATATTATTAAACAGAAAAATTGACACGATCCTCGTCAGCATTGAGGAAGCCAATCAGCCGGAAGAAGAAAGAAGTTTAGAGTACACGGTGACGTAACACTCATAAAGTCAAAGTAGCTGATAAAGGGTGCTGCTCTCTCCATCTGACCTATTCTCAACGTAGAATTATCTGTCTTGTATGCTATGAAGTTTAACTTTTAGGAACTGATTTAATACAGAATCGTGGCTTTAACACCATTAATATTTTGATATCCTTGCAGACCTCGGCAAATGCGTTGACGCACCTTGCATCCACGTCAACGGAGATGACCCAGAGGCGGTCGTGAAAGCTGCTCGAATCGCCATTGAGTACCGCTGCAAGTTCAAAAAGGACGTAGTGCTCGACCTGGTCTGCTACCGCCGCTTTGGACACAGTGAAGAGGACGAGCCTATGTACACGCAGCCGTTCATGTATAAGAAGATTAAGACTATGAAGACAGGTAAGTTAATCACTAAGCTAGCTATGATAGGTTACTATATTAATAGGGAAGAGGTCTCTCATTACTAGTAAAACGAGGAGGACAAAGGGTATACGCAACCAGCAAGAAAAAGATGGCTAAAACTGTAAAAAGAGGACAGACAGGTGGGCCCCTAGCGTATTGTCATTTACCATCACCATCGAATACTGCTCCGATTCGGCCATTGGTTAAAGTTTAAGCCGTCGTGATCATCGTGTAGGTACCTAATCAAAAAATTGATTAGGTGTCTACACAGACAGACGTGATAAACTTAAAAGTGGGATCATATCGAATTAAAAAATAGTATTACAAATCACAAATATCAAAGACAAGATTTCCTGTAACAAAGCTGTAGGAAGAACTACATACTGAGACAAGCTATAAAGAAAGGTTCAATTCTAACAATTTCTATTCGTAATTCAGTGGACCAAATGTACCACGACAAACTGAAGGCTGAAGGGACAGTGTCGGACGCCGACATCAAGGTCTGGGAGAAGGAGTACACCGACACGCTGAACCAGCACTTCGAGCTCGCCAAGAAGGTCACCAAGCTCAGCATCATGGACTGGATCGACACGCCGTGGACCGGATTCTTTGAAGCCGTGGATCCTAAAAAGGTTTGACTTTATGCTAAGACCGGCTGAAGGATGACTTCAGCTATCATGAAAATGGGTGAAGGATACAGCCGTTCTTGTTCCGGCGCTGTAGGACATATATGTTAGGACGAGGCTAGCTGCAATCAACAAGTATAATGTTATCTGTTCAAGAAACCATACCACTACGCATATAGGTACAAAATTATAGTTTATTTCGATTTTACTACGATTCTGACGAAACTCGACGGCGATACAATTAAATTCGTCTTTCAGCTCTAAGTTCTAACCATGGACCTATATAATAGGGACAAGACATATTGTTCTATACGTACAATCGCTTATAGAAATAGCACCCATTTTGACGGCACACACATAAACATATATCTGTCTCGTTTTTACTCAGCACTGTAACCCATAGCAAAAAAAGATGACAGTATTTCAGTGCGTACATAAAGCGTTCCATGAAAATACGTAAATACCTAATGCGGCCGAAATTCCGCCATGTTTAGTTCCCCAAATGTCATTGTCTGTCAGTTCAGCCGGTACTTGTCCTGTCAAAAAGTCGTGGTGAAAATTAAAATTATTAATTATCTTTCAATATTTTGCTTGTGATTGAAAATAATTGAAGCCAAATGTGAATAATTACGTCGCGAATATGCCAGTGTGTAGTGTATTAGGGTGCGGCATAAGAAAACCACCAAATCAGCCATCTTTAACCTTACACAGGTACGCTATCATTTACATGAAAAATATTGGTTATTGTTAATGTTCCTGGAAAATGTAAGGATGTTTCACATTATAAATAGCAAGGTTCTTCTGTGCAGTTATAGATCATGAAGTGATTGGATTTATTTAACTATATTTTTACGTTTAAATAATGTAAACATTTCAGCTAGGGTTGTACTTTATTTATCGACTTTGATAACGATATATTATGATTGCCTATTTATATTTTCTTATTTTATCATGCTACCCCGCTTCAAACCAACTAAATTATCTTAATTTAATAATTAAATCATTTTTTATAGGTTACCTAGAAATGAACATAAAAAGAGAGTGCCTGGAGATGGAGATCCTAACCGACTCTCGGGAGCACTAGGGTAACTCGGGGCCGTGAGGTCGTTACTCCACAAGCTGCCCTGCGGGCTTTTTTATATCATTATTATATTTTTTTTATATAATTCGACATTAAGAGACCATATACTTACATATAGTTGTAATTTATGAAATGGTTAATGTATTGTTATTATTTTTGCTTGTATGTAAATTCAATGTTGACGTATAAAAATGCCCTTGTGGCCTATTTGCTGAATAAATGTTGAAGAAGTTGAAGAGCGGAAGTCATTCCTTATTTTTGTAATAAAAAAAATGTTCTGAAGGTGTTTTGTTTTTTTTTCACCCGTCGCTTAATAAGCTTGAATTTTGTATCGCTCTCACTTATAGATACGGCGCACCAAGGTCGAGGTGCAGTGCGGTAGTGTGTTACAGACTTTAGGGTTAGCAACACAACAAAATTGATTGTAATAGAGAGGTAAAGTCCAAGAAAAACACGTACACTTATTCTGACATCCAAAACAGATGGCGCTGTACTGCGCCATGTGTTTTGCGGTCACTAAGTTGTCAAACGTCATCTTTTGAAAATCAGAGTTACCGCAAAAATCGCAATATGTATTGAGTAGTACAGCGTCATCTCGTTTACCTGTCAAATTTGAAGCACGAAATTGTCTTAGACTCCACACATCTTACTCAATCAAAGTATCTTTTCACGTAACAATATACTAATACAGAATTTTTATTTATTTACTTACTTCCTATTAAAACATAAACTCCACAAATAATACATACTTAGTATTTTAAATAAAATGAGCCGAGAACGTTAAAAAGTTATCGATGTATCGATAAAACCTAGTAACAGTAAAAATCTTCTGGGCAGCACTAAAACCGCCATGTTTAGTTCCAAGATGACGTCACAGTGGCACGCATTATTCGTTGACGTTTCACTTCCATAGGTTTCATATTTCAGTGGTTCTAACACTTAGAACATGGAAGTCCGTTAAGAACAATTTTAGTATATACCAACCTAGTTGTTAATAATTAGCAATTATTTGGTTTATTCAGATCCTACCAACCGGGATCAGTCAAACGTCTATCAACTCGATAGCCAACCACTTCTGCAAAGCGCCTGAACCTTGGGCCTTCGAGCTCCACAAGGGTATCGCCAGGATCCTGCAGAACAGGGAGAAACAGGTATAGTCTAGTGAGAAACTATTAGGGCGGCAATTTTATTAGGTATTTTCTATGCTTTTAACCAACGCCAAGTAAATACTTAAATATAGAAGCGCCAAACTTAAAATTTACAGAATTAGCTTAGATAGACGGTTTCTACTGTATACCTTGCCGAACTCTATCTCCATAAACCTAATAAGTTTTAAGAAGTGTTTCTCTTTTTCTTTTCCTTGCCCTCCTTAAGTTTCCCACGAGGTCGAATCCCAAATGTATTTGGGGTTGGATCTCGTTGATCGGGTATGGTAGACGTTCCTGTTCACCATTTTTTTCAAATTTTCATCGACATTTAATCACCAAGAGTTTTTGTTCAAAAAATACAAAGATCATGCTTCAAATTTTGAGGTGTTGATAATAAACGATAACTGTTTAACGTGTGACAGGTGAAAGAAGGTATAGCGGATTGGGCAATGGGAGAAGCGCTTGCTTACGGTTCTCTGCTGCGAGACCGAATTCACGTCCGCCTTACCGGCGAAGACGTGGAGAGAGGCACTATGGCACACAGGTATACCGACATCCAAAGGAGTACCTATAAGTTTTTTCGCGTTATAAATTGATAGGTAGTCGCGTGCCTTGGGCCTTCCTCTAAAATCTAGAGCATTCGTGACACACTATCTGCTAATTTTTAACCGACCCCCAAAATCTCAAAAGGAGGAGGTTATAAATTCGGTTGTATGTTTTTTTTTTTATGTTTGTTACTCCATATGTCCGTCATTACAGGACCGATTTTGAAAATTCTTTTTTTTATTGTATGTATATGCATACAGATTGGACCCGTTTTTGTCAAAACCCAGTTCTGATGATGGGATCCATGAGAAATCGAGGGAACTCCTCAAATCTTAAAGTGATTTTTGTGTTTTTGTCAACAAATCAAGCATATACATTCAAAAAAGTGACATTTGATGAAGTGGAACTGCTGATGATGATCAGAACGGAACTCTATTCAACGACGCATCCCATACAACCATTTCCAGTCGCCGTTACGACGCGGTGTTGACACATCTTGTGTCGACACCGTCTGTTTCGGTCACAATTCCAGTCGCAGAGTCGTCGCCGTGTCGACACAGTTACCAGAAATGGGGAAGGGTCGACACATGACACAAAGTGACATAAAGTGTGGTCGCCGTGTGCACACATTGTTTCGGGTTTGCGACTACTTTATGCCAAAATCATTCGTTCATTCGTTCATTTTGTTCCTGTCAAATGGAAACTGTCAGATGGAAAAATACTTAAATAAAAATAAGTGACATTAATACGCCATCTCTAAAACGGATTACAAGACGTAATTATATATTGTTTGCATTTATATTACAATATGACTTAAATTATTATGGGGAATTAAACTGCTCGAGTGATTTGATAAACTAAGTGTAATATAATCAACGCGCCACCACATTGTTTTAGTTTAGCCGGAAATGAAATTGTTTACTTCTCAGTGCCTGTGTTCATAACTATATTATTTGAAGCATTTTTAGTACTTCGATGCGTATACTATACTTAAATAACAGAAATAACGCTTTACATACTACGAAACTTGTTAATTATGATGTATAAATATGGTTTAAGGCTGAGAAATATTGCAGTCACAAAGTAGTTGCAATGTTTCGACTTTGTGTCGACTCTGTGTTGACACATGACACGCGCTGTCAAAAGTAATAACAAAGTTACTGGTATGTTACTGGATTTGCAAAATGGCTCCTTGTGTTGATTTGTTTTCAGATATTCTCAAAGTGTAAAAATGCCGTGGTCAGAGATGGGCATTAATCGATTAACTGTTTATTCGACTAATTAATGGAATAAAAAAAGTTAATTCTCAAATTTTAATCGCGATTAGTTTAGTCGACCTAACATAGATTGAAATTGAATTAATCTGAATATTAATCGAATAAATTATCGATTAAATCTCGATTTAAAGTTGACAGGGGGCCATTTTTGTACGTAAAAATAATAGAAATGTCTTGCATGCAGATGGTAGCAAAACACTTTGTCATAAAAGTCGAGATGGGTGTCGATATATAGGTTTTAGGGAGTGCCGATTTCGAAAATAATGACCATTTTGGAATCCGAAATGGCGGCCATGCACTGTGTCATAAAAGTCGTCATGGATGTCGTTTTATACGTTTTAGGGGGCCCCAATTTTGAAAATGATGACCATTTTGGAATCCAAAATGGCGGCCATGCACTATGCCATAAAAGTCGTCATGGGTGTCGTTTTATAGGTTTTAGGGGGCGCAGATTTCGAAAATGATAACCATTTTGGATTCCAAGATGGCGGCCATGCACTATGTCATAAAAGTCGTCATGGATGTCGTTTTATAGGTTTTAGGGGGCCCCGATTTAGAAAATGATGACCATTTTGAAATCCAAAATGGCGGCCATGCACTATGTCATAAAAGTCGTCATGGGTGTCGTTTTATAGGTTTTGGGGGGCGCAGATTTAGAAAATGATAACCATTTTGGATTCCAAAATGGCGGCCATGCACTATGTCATAAAAGTCGTCATGGGTGTCGTTTTATAGGTTTTAGGGGGCGCAGATTTAGAAAATGATAACCATTTTGGATTCCAAAATGGCGGCCATGCACTATGTCATAAAAGTCGTCATGGGTGTCGTTTTATAGGTTTTAGGGGGCGCAGATTTCGAAAATGATGACCATTTTGGATTCCAAGATGGCGGCCATGCACTATGTCATAAAAGTCGTCATGTATGTCGTTTTATAGGTTTTAGGGGGCCCCGCTTTCGAAAATGATGACCATTTTGGAACCCAAAATGGCGGCCATGCACTATGTCATAAAAGTCGTCATGGGTGTCGTTTTATAGGTTTTGGGGGGCGCAGATTTCGAAAATGATAACATTTTCAATTTAAAAATGGCGGCAATGCACTATGTCATAAAAGTCGTCATGGATATCGTTTTATAGGTTTTAGGGGGCGCAGATTTCGAAAATGATGACTATTTTGGATTCCAAGATGGCGGCCATGCACTATGTCATAAAAGTCGTCATGGATGTCATTTTATAGGTTTTAGGGGGCGCAGATTTCGAAAATGATGACTATTTTGGATTCCACTTTTATGACAAAATACGTAGCCGCCATCTTGGATTATAAAATGATCATCGTTTTCGAATTCTGCACTCCCTAAAACCTATAAATCGACATCCGTGACGACGCAAGTTATCTTTATTTTCAGATCTAACAAATTGCTACAGAATACAAAGGACAAAAAAGAAGCGAGGAGGTAATGAAACAAGCAAAAATACAGATGATTCCTCGACGCAATTGGGTGATTCTTAAATTGTGTCCAGATTTTTTTTGTCATAAAAGTTTATATTTTTCACATATTACTCTCACAAGTTCCGTGACATTTCGACCTTGGATTTTTTAAGTAAATGTTTTTGTTTATCTATGAGGATCTCACTAGAATAGTATAATCAAGGTATGTTTATATTTGATGAATGAAATAGTAACGCAAAAAAAAAAATATTTGTGTCTTATATTCCTGCCGAAGACTTTTATTTTACCTTTTCCTTCTACACAAGTTTGGCCAAGTAATAAGAATTTAGGGCTCTCAATTTTATTTTGACTTCTACAACAGTAAAGCTACGAGGCCATGTTTGGTATCGTTTTCGTATAAATTCGCAGTACCAAATTTAGTTAAGGTATCACATTGACACCATTCCGAAGTAAAAACATATAAACTTATTAAAATACTTTCTTTTAAACTCCTCTTCACGCTTAAACTGCTGAACAGTTTTAATTTAAATTTGGTACACATATATTTTGAGTCCCGAGACAGGATATAATAAGTTATCTCAAAAATCATCCTTTAAAGGTGTGAAATGAGGTGTAGGGGGGAATTCAGAATTGACTTCTTGAAGTTAATACTGTTTAAGTTTAGGTTTGAAGTCATGTTTTTTCATCATTTTTAACTAAATCAAAGATGTAGACCATCCCAAATTTCATATAAATCGGTTCAGCGGTTATTGATTTCCCGTACAAATTTCCACGCCACTTTTCACACCTTCAAAAGATGATTTTGGTTATAAGATCTATCCTATGTCCTGTTCCGGGACGCAAACTATTTCTATACCAAATTTCAACGAAATCGGTTCAGCGGTTAAGCGTCAAGAAGAGTTTCAAAAAAACCGGCCAAGTGCGAGTCGGACTCGCGTATTAAGGGTTCCGTACATTAAGTCCGACTCGCGCTTGACTGCACATTTCTAATAGGTTTTCCTGTCATCTATAGGTAAAGAACTATTTTGTGTATTCAGACGGACATACATACAGACGCACGAGTGATCCTATAAGGGTTCCGTTTTTTCCTTTTGAGGTACGGAACCCTAAAAAGATTTATTTTTATTTTGTGGAATGGTGTCAATGTGATATCTTAAATGGATTCAGCACCCCAGATTTATACGAAAACGATACCAAACACGGCCTAGCACCTTCACTGATATAGATATATCAAGATAAAATTGAGAGCCCTAAATAAACTTTCAAGAGCGGATATCTCAAAAACTATTCAACATATCGAAAAAATTTACTGAATAAACTTGTAACAAATTAAATTAACTTTCATTTTGTATAAGTGGCCATGTCGCTGAGATGCATAGTTTCCGAGATATAATCGAAAAACGGGAAAATGGGACCTTCAAAGCCCCCTCTCTCCCCCCCGCTCAAGGGCTACGGCCGGGGACTTTTGATATGTTCACCTCCTAACTTGTCAAACCGAGTTACGGAGTCAAAAATTGTGTTCCGAGCATTTCCCTCTACAACTTTTGGAGCATTCGTTGCCTGACCTAAGTAGCTTATTGAATTTCTTTAAAAACTTTTCTGTAAAAGGTTGACGGGTGTTGGGTGTTTATATGGTTTCGGTCGATTATTATCATTTGCATTGCCCATGATGACTTACTAGAATTACGAGCACACGAGACACTAATAGTAGTTTGACAAACCTTGGTTTTCAAGAGGTATTTTATATTGACATTTGCTGTCACAAATTTGCTGTCAGATTTAGTCGCAAACCGCACGCAAAGTGCACACAAATGTGTCGACACCTTGTTACGGAAAAGTGTAGACACGGCGACGACACTTTGTTTCGAAACAATTCTAGACACATTGTGTGGACTCTGTTACGACACATCTGACATTTAGTTACCACTTTGTGATTCTGCGACTGGAATGGTTATATGGGATAGTTCACGTTTGGCGATCCGTCCTCTTCGTTACCTATGTTTGTTAAGCAAGTTCAGTTTTTAAGCCACATTTTTGTCAAGCTCGAGTTCTGATGATGGGATCCATGAGGAATCGAGGGAACTCCTCAAATTTTAAAGGCAAGCCTATAGAGTTTTTTCTATTTTCATCAAAAAATCAAGCATTTTCATTAAAAACTGTCGCTTTTGATGAAGTGGAACTGCTGATGATGATCAGAACAGAACTCTTCAACGACGCATATTTTGGCGATTTCGATTTTGTGGGTTAGGTTAGGTGTCTAGTACACGTTTGGTGATTTCGAATTTCGATTTTGACTTGGACTGGGACCCGGACCAGGCCTATGGAACTCTCCGCGCGAGCTCGGATATATACCTACGAATCTGTTACCGTTCACGGTAGAAAAGCAAGCCAGTTGGTTGCCACACGCGTTCACGCAAGCACGTCACCGCGCGCCGCACTGGCAATTTTTACGATAGTTACAAGCTACGTAGGTACTATTGAATTTCTTATTTAAACATGTAATGTTTATTACGACAAATGTATAGTTAGATATCCATCTATTTGAAATAGGTAGCAAAGGGTCTAGCAGGCTAAGGAAGGAGACGGAGTGAAACATGTCGAACGTTTTTTGACTTAAAATGCGTGAGTGACCCGTTTTTAATACATTTGATATAAAATAACTCATTATAGCAAATATCGCATACAAGTCACGTAGATAATGACTATCATGAATAATATTCGTCGTCCCAGGTATGGGAAAATGTTATCCTGCAGTATTCGCAATATCTTTTTAACATAATATCTTCATCATAAAGCGATATCTTAACATCTGGTAAAGATTTTACAAACAGTTTCTTTGCTATAAATCGTGGCAAGTTGAGTCCTAATATTTTTGATTTCACGATTTCCATCGGAAACATACATTAACAAACTAACGTACATAATACCTATATTGTTTCAGATGGAAATCGTGAAATCAAAAATATTTGGACGATATTTAAAATTATATTATGTTAAAAAGATATTGCGAATACTGCAGGATAACATTTTCCCATACCTGGGACGACGAATATTATGATAGTCATATAGTCATTATCTACGTGACTTTTATTGCGATATTTGCTGAAATGAATTATTTTATGCCGCATAAACGGTGATACTAGAGTTAGACCAAGAAAAGTCTGCAGCGATTTTGATAGCCCACGCAGTGAAAGTGTTATTTATACGTCATAATTTCATAGAAGTTTGACGTTTAAAATAACACTTGTACTGCGTGGGCTATCAAAATCGCTGCAGACTTTTCTTGGTCTAACTCTAAAAACAAATAACCATTAATTTCCTGTATAAAATAATTATAACATAGTAAATCTGTCATTTCATTGATTTCGTAGTTAGTTTCGGTGAAAATTGAGTTATAAATGTTATCTTAGTTGCAGCAGTTGAGTAACCTTAGTTGACAGCCATGCGTCAAGTTCAAAATAAACAGCTTTTGCTAGGCAACGAAATTAAACCTCATTTAAACAGAAAATCTCCTTCAGAATGAAAGACGCCCTTGATAGCTAAACGCTTTCGTTGACATTTAATTTTTTTTAGTATGTTGCACCAATTATATTGAATTGATTTTTCGCATGGTAGTAGCTAATACTATTTGCAGTTTATGTGATTTTTTGCATAGGAGTACCTTTACAAATACTTACTTGTTGAAAAGAGCTGTCAAAAAAATCTCTGACATTTTAATCATTATTTTTTCAGGGAATTAAATATTTAAAAAAATTTGAGTTATACTCCTACTCATTCTTTGTAGCTATGATTTGGTTTGATTGCTCTACCTTATATAGTTCTGGAGAAAAACGACTTTGAAAATTGTGTCCATAAAATTACGTTTTTTACATAATCTCGGTGACGGTTCAAGATAGGGGGCTGAAACTTACGGTGTTTCTATATTATAAGATAGCCAACAAATGACATTATAAAAATCCGATATTCGTCACAGGGGCCACTTCTCCTTCCTTAGCCTGCTAGACCCTTTTTAATTAATTTTGGTAAATGTTTATTTTAAGAGCGCTCTTACAAGAAAAGTCGAAATAATGCAAAATTGATGATACTAGTCGACGAAATTCAGGACTTTGCGCTCATTATTAGAAACAATGAGTACTTGTTCCAGTAAAAGGGTCTTCTTATCTTTATAAATATCGTTGTAAATATTAGAAAAAGGACTTATTAAATTAGTAATGATTTTTTTTCTGATGGTCGTTTCCGAAAAACCCCGTGAAGCACTGAATGGCGAGCTCTTATTTGGAAATGTTGAGAATTTTACTCTGCTAAACCTGGCTATTTTGTATTACTAATACCCTGTACTTTAGGCATATCAAACTATATTTTTCCTACATACCTTTGAGAAAGAGAAAATCAAAGTAAAACGAACTCGATTTTCTCTCCGAAACAAGTGTCAATTCCTACGAAAATCTACTTAATATCGAAGTCATTTTCATACTCAAGCAATCTGCAACGTTTGCTTATACTGTTGGTATACATTAGTGTTTATAAAATTCTACTATAATTTTTTGGCAATTTTTTGAAAACTACTCTATATTACCGATGACGCGCGCTGCGCCAGCTCAGTGCCGCGGCAGAGCTTGTAGAGGCAGGATGTGTGTCGGTCGGCTCCGCACATTTTCAACGGCGACGACGAGGTTTTTTATCATTGTGTGCGGCGGGCGCCGTGTAAAACGCTATACTGTGTGCGTGTAAACCGCAACGAGAGACTTTGATCCTAGCACTGTTTTTATAGTATTATAATTTATAATGGTACAGTTTAATAAACTACCGGACAGGATTAAAAATATTTGAAACGAACATACATTCACACACATTCATTCATTACATTCTATATGTATTTATTTGACTCAAGATAGTACTCAGGGTCTGATGATGGAGCTGGAAGGTGGTCACCGGTACCAATCAACCATGCAACTAAACCACTTCGTGTTTAGGCTCGTTTTATTCATCTCAACAAGATCTTTGACACAAGATAGTACTCAGGGTCTGATGATGGAGCCGGAAGGTGGTCACCGGTACCAATCAACCATGCAACTAAACCACTTCGTGTTTGGGCTCGTTTGATTCGGCTCAACAAGATCTTTGACTTAAGATAGTACTCAGGGTCTGATGATGGAGCCGGAAGGTGGTCACCAGTACCAATCAACAATGCAACTAAACCACTTCGTGTTTAGGCTCGTTTTATTCGTCTCAACAAGATCTTTGACTTAAGATAGTACTCAGGGTCTGATGATGGAGCCGGAAGGTGGTCACCGGTACCAATCAACCATGCAACTAAACCACTTCGTGTTTGGGCTCGTTTGATTCGTCTCAACAAGATCTTTGACACAAGATAGTACTCAGGGTCTGATGATGGAGCCGGCAGGTGGTCACCGGTACCAATCAACCATGCCACTAAACCACTTCGTGTTTAGGCTCGTTTTATTCGTTTCTATAAGATCTTTGACACAAGATAGTACTCAGGGTCTGATGTTGGAGCCGGAAGGTGGTCACCGGTACCAATCAACCATGCAACTAAACCACTTCGTGTTTAGGCTCGTTTGATTCGTCTCAACAAGACCTTGGACACAAGATAGTACTCAGGATCTGATGATGGAGCTGGAAGGTGGCCACGGGTACCAGTCTACCATGTAACTGAACCACTTCGTGTTTGGCTTCATTCGATTCGTCGCAACAAGATCTTTGACACAAGTTAGTACTCAGGGTCTGATGATGGAGCTGGACTCTGGCCACGGGTACCAGTCTACCATGTAACTGAACCACTTCGTGTTTGGGCTCGTTTGATTCGTCGCAATAAGATGTTTGACACAAGATACTACTCAGGGTCTGATGATGGAGCTGATGATGATAGACAGGTACCCGTCGCCACCTTCGCGCTCCATCATCAGACCCTGAGTACTACCTTGTGTCAAAGATCTTGTTGAGATGAATAAAACGTGCCTAAACACGAAGTGGTTTAGTTGCATGGTTGATTGGTACCGGTGACCACCTTCCGGCTCCAACATCAGACCCTGAGTACTATCTTGTGTCAAAGATCTTGTTGAAACGAATAAAACGAGCCTAAACACGAAGTGGTTTAGTTGCATGGTTGATTGGTACCGGTGACAACCTTCCAGCTCCATCATCAGACTCTGAGTATCACCTAGTGTCAAAGATCTTGTTGAGACGAATCAAACGATCCTAAACACGATGTGGTTTAGTTGCATGGTTGATTGGTAATGGTACCTTCTAGCTCCATCATCAGACCCTGAGTACTGTCTTGTGTCAAAGATCTTGTTGAGACGAATCAAACGAGCCCAAACACGAAGTTGTTTAGTTACATGATAGACTGGTACCCGTGGCCACCTTCCAGCTCCATCATCAGACCCTGTGTATCTTCAGTGTCAAAGATCTTGTTGAGACGAATCAAACGAGCCTAATCATGTTACTACATGGTTGATTGGTATCCGTGACCACCTTAATCATCATCAGATCCTCAGTACCAGTTCGTTTTTAAACCCTCGTTGATACAAACTTTACAACCTATAGGTACCAAATGCAATGACGAAACATGTAAATAAGCGAGTAGGTACCTATAATTTCTTTCGAGTAATATACCTTCATAAGTACGAGTATGGGGCTATTCATAAATTACGTCATTTCAAATGGGAGGAGTGGGAGGGGGGGGAGGGGGTCTGGACATCGGATGATGGTAACATGACGTAGGAGGAAACAGATTCATCCGAAGCTTGATTTTTGGATGATTTGAGGGGGGGGGGTCAAAAATCGTCAAAAATAGATGACGTAATTTATGAACAGTCCCTATGTACATTTGCACTGCATTTAGTATTTTCGTACTTACCAAATAACAGTTTTAGAACTTTAAAAGTTAAGTACAGTTAGTGTTGTTATGGTTGATTTCAATATGCTTCGCGAAGGATCAAGAATGTTTAATCCATCATTGTAGTGCGAGTGTGGTAGAAGGGATCGGCATACTGAGCTCGCACGGCCTGCCGCAGCGCGTAAAATACCTAAACTCGCTCAACGCCGAAATGTAATAGCGCTCTTAACGGCAGTAAGTTAACTTTACACCGGAAAGTACCTATTCTTTTATGCTCTGGTTAACTTATAATGAATTACGTATTCATGGGTTCTCTACTATTTTTCTTTATTGTGTAACATTAATCTCTATCTGGTTTTAAATTACACGAAGTTTTGAAACTAATACTTGCTGGGATCATTGCGCGGTTTATAAAACGGCGTAAACACTGCGGTTACTGCAGGGACATATGACCTTTTAAAATGAGTATTTCGCAAACACTAACGGATAAACGGAATATGAGGTATTTTTTTTTTTTTTTTTTTTTTTTAGTTTATTCCATAACAATTTTACAATCATGTCGGAAATATCACAAGTGAAATTTAACTTACGAGCTACTAAATTAATCACAATTTTATAAACAACATGCATTTAACTTAAACTAAGTATACAAAATAATAATAATTACAGTTTTTTATGTCAGTTCAGTCACGTTATGAATATTATACAAACACATTGAAAAATAACTTATAAATTACAGATAAAGTCATTAACATCGTAGTAACATTTAGTAATTAAGAGGTCCCTTAGCCGGCATTTAAAGTTGTTTTCATTATGTATTGATTTCAGTTCGATAGGGAGGCAGTTATACAATTTTATTGCTTGATATCGCACACAATGGTGAACAACTTTCAATTTAGGCGCTATTAAGTTATCCAAGTCCTTCCTGCGTGTGTTCATTCTAGAAATTCTTTCTTCCTCGGTCTCGTATCTATTTAAGTGTTTAACGACACCAGTCAGCAAGACCAGAATATAGAGACAGGGTACCGTAAGAATTTTGAGCCGGACAAAATGCTCCCTCCACGACTGCCACCATGGGATTCGGACCATGATTCTGATGGCACGTTTTTGGGCAACAAATGCTTTATTTATATTATATTTGTAGCTTTGACCCCAAAATTTAATGCTGTATCGCAACCGAGACTCTACTAATGCGTAATACACAGACTTTAGTTGTTTTATAGTAACTTCGTCGCGTAAGCTCCTAAGTGCATAGCAAGCTGAGCTGATGCTATTTTCCAGCGACTTGAGTTCTTCTCTCCAGTTAAGATCACTATCTAGATGTATTCCAAGGAATTTAACGCAATCTTCAGTGGCAACGTCAGAGCCTTCTAAGTTAACGTGTAGGGACTCTCTACTCCTAGACGTTGTTCTAAATAGCATAACTTTTGTTTTATTCATATTCAATATTAGATTATTGCTATTGAACCATGTCTGAAACATTTTGAGCACTGCGTTTACTTTATTGTTCAGTTCTTCTGTATTCGTTGAGGAAACTATCGCGTTTGTGTCGTCTGCAAAGACTACTACTCCAACATCGCTAAATTGTTTACAAATGCAATCAATTAAATCATTGACAAATATTACAAAAAGAATAGGTCCGAGAATAGAGCCCTGCGGCACCCCTTTATTAATTTTAGCGAATCTGGAACGGTATACTTTCTGACAACCATCTTCTATCGATTTCATCTCTACTAGCATTTTCCTGTTTAACAAGTATGACGTGAAAAGTTCTAATACCTTACCCCGGACGCCACAGTAATTCAGCTTGTACAATAGAATTTCATGATCAACCGTATCGAATGCAGACGTCAGATCAAGAAACACACCAGCAACCTTGAATTTATTATTTAAGTTAATAACTACATCATCAATAAGCCTCTCAATAATAATATAGGTAGAATTTAAGATTCAGCTTTCCTTTTATTTCACTCCGCTGTTTAAGTAGGTATTTATTTATAATTTCTAAGCGTCAGCAACCCTAGCGTTATGCCGGTGCGCGCGGTGCGGGGAGCGCGCTCGAGCGGCGCGCTGAAGGTCACTCCATTGTATTTATGTGTAGGTATCAAAACGGTAGGTATTTGCGTTTTCTTTGAGAGATAAGTATCTGTTCGTAAGAACTATTATAATAATCTGTGCCCGGACTCGGACCCAAACCCGGACTCGTAGCCGGATCCGGTTCGGACCCGGACCCGGACCTGGACTCGAACCCGGACTCGGCCTCAGACCCGGACCTTGACCCGGAAAATCACTATGATACCTAAACTAAATAAACCACTATGATTAATTACCTACCATAAAATGTAGGTATAAAGTATTATGATGATGCCAAACTTACTAGCCCATTCCGCTCAAACCCCCGTACACCGCACCGCATGCGCCGTTAAGTGGGTTAGGTTAGGTTTGAACTGCGATCCTCACAGAACGAACAAAAGTGGGTTAGGTTAGGTTAGAAAATTGCGAGCCTTACAGAAACGAAATGCTACTAGAAAAGTGGGTTTGATTAGGTTCGAACTGCGATCCTCACAGAACCGCTATCAGAGAAGTGGGTTAGGTTATTAGGCCAGAACTACGACCCTTACAGAAACGAAATGCTACTAGAAAAGTGGGTGGTTTTACCTCTTTTTTAACCGACTTCCAAATCCAGAAGGAGGAGGTTATCAATTCGGTTGTATGTTTTTTTTTTATGTTTGTTACTCCATATCTCCGTCATTACTGGACCGATTTTGAAAATTCTTTTTTTGATTGTATATATATGCATACAGATTGGTCCCGTTTTTGTCAAAACCCAGTTCTGATGATGGGATCCATGAGGAATTGAGGGAACTCCTCAAATCTTAAAGGCATACATATAGTGATTTTGGTGTTTTTATCAACAAATCAAGCATATACATTCAGAAAGGTGACATTTGATGAAGTGGAACTGCTGATGATGATCAGAAGGGAACTCCTCAACGACGCATAGTTCACGTTTGACGATTTGTCCTCTTCGTTATGTTTGTTAAGCAAGTAAAGTTTTTAAGCCATATTTTTGTCAAGCTCGAGTTCTGATGATGGGATCCATGAGGAATCGAGGGAACTCCTCAAATCTTAAAAGCATGCGTATAGAGATTTTTGTATTTTCATCAGAAAATCAAGCATTTTCATTAAAAACTGTCGCATTTGATGAAGTGGAACTGCTGATGCTGATCAGAACAGAACTCTTCAACGACGCATAGGACACGTTTCGCTTGGACTTGGACTCGGACCCGGACCTAGACTCAAGCCCGGAGTCGGACCTGGACCTGGATCCGGGCTCTTATCTGGACCTGAACCCGGACCTGGTCCTGGACTTGGACCAGGACCTAGACCTGGACCTCGACCTGGACCTGGACCTGGTCCTAGACCTGGTTCTGGACCCGGACCCGGACTCGGACCCGGACCCGGACCTTGACCCGGTTCGGTTGAGAAGTCGGTTTTTTTCTATTAAAGATTATCTAATACATAGGCACCATCTACAGTAATCTTTCACCGGCCCCCGTAGAAGTCGGTTTTTTTTTCTTAAAAAATATCTTTATAATTAGACATGTGGGTTAGGTAAGTGAAGATATCGTTTAAGACCCTTACTGCAAGATAACTGAGATAACATCAACGATGATGAAGAAGAAAATTAATTTATTCCGAGCGCATACAATCATCGTGTCACAATTTCGTATGCGGATATGGTTGCACGTTACGAGAACTGCTAAATTGTTTTTGTCATTTCTTATCATTAATCGTGGTGGTTGAAAGTGTTCCAGCTGCGATCGCGACATTACGTGCACTTCAGCTCGTTTGTGTTGCGTGCCGCGGCCGCTGCTGGAAGCCATCGCGAGCACGGACTTTTGGCCGAAGGGTGTGATATTTCGGCGGTTCCGTGGGAATCTGCCGAATCCTACACCAGAGCAAGTGACGCCGCAACAGAAAACTGCGTCACGAAAATGTTTTTTTTTGTATTTAAGTTTTTTATTACCTATTGTATATATATATATATATGTTAGTTTGTAAGGTATGTATCTATGGGCCTTAGTAGCCTGAAAATAAATGCTTTGATTGATTAATCTCGCACTCGTACGTACACTTTGTATAGAGCCAAGAAAAGCTTCCAAAGACTACATGTCCTTTCTTTAGAAGAATCTGCATGTCCTTTACCTTTGCTTACAGACATCACGTGCTCCACCACCAAGGCGTAGATGGCGCCACTCACCGCGTTTTCGACTTCCTATACCCTGACCAGGCTGCGTATCATCTGCACAATAGCTCGTTGTCAGAGTTTGGTGAGTTACATTGCAATATTTATACATTTGTCCAATTTAATCACTCCAGATATTGGATGTTATAGTGCGGCCTTCTGTATTTGTTTTATTCTTGCAACAGGTATTTTGGGTTTCGAGACAGGCTACTCGTACTCGAGCCCTCGCTTGCTAGCGATATGGGAAGCGCAGTACGGAGACTTCGCTGACACCGCCCAGCCTATCTTCGACACTTTCATCGCCAACGCAGAGAGCAAGTGGATCTGCCAGTCGGGGCTTGTAGTCCAACTACCTCACGGGATTGATGGAGCTGTTAGTTTATTCAAGGCTAAATACGAGTATCATCATGAGCGCTTGCGTACCTTTTCTTTTAAATAATCTCTTTTCATTGGGGATCGCTAAAATTGCGGCTACCTACCGTGGTAAAATTACTCACTCGCAAGTCGCACTGTACCTCACTAAAAACTTGTCATTTCAATTAGCAGTAATTTGGAATATATAAAAGTATGAATTTTGACTGAATTATTGTGCATGTTATTTAGGGCCCTGAGCACTCGTCGGGCCGACCGGAGCGCTACCTGCTGCAAGCGGATGACGATATGGACCACATCCCCGATTTAGACGACAAAGACCTAGTCCGTGAGTTTAATACACTGCTCTTGTTTACCTACTTTGGGCCATTTCATATTTTGGAATAATACGGCAGCCGGTAGCTTGTTGACAACTTAACATGTGTAACTAGGTACCCAACGTACAATGAGAAATACAGAGAAGTAAATAAAATACCATTTGTTTCCTTCAAAATCCCATTTCTTCTTAAACATGTAACGCAATAATGGAACAGGATCGTCCGTTGCAGTTCTATTCCACGCGGGCCGAAACGAGTTCACCCTCTTCCCGTACCACGTGCCATTAAAAAAAGTCATTGGTGAAATTTGATAGTGTGCAACTTTACTACTCCCCCTAACTAAATCTAAAGTGGCCCACAAATTACCAGTTCGCCGGACGATATCAGCCTGTCAGTTAAACGCAAAAGGTGACAGTTCCGAACAACTGACGGGCTGATATCGTCCAGCGAACTGGTAATCTGTGGGCCCCTTTAAGTCTATGATGTTTAACATCATGGGTAATCTTGCAGTGAAACAACTACGCGCATGCAACTGGATCGTGTGCAACGTCACGACGCCCGCCAACTACTTCCACATGATCCGACGACAGATCGCCATGCCGTTCCGGAAGCCGGTCCTCGTCTTCACGCCGAAGATTGGCCTCAAGCACCCGTTCTACCGCTCGCCGTTTAAGGACTTCCTACCAGACACAAGTTTTCAGAGGTAAGATGCGTCTTAATCATGGTTTAAATAATCCTGCCTCACTGATGGCGTGATGATACCTTGTTGGTCCACTCAACATCGCCGAGGAAAAATTTATCAATAATATAACGAAATAATAAATTACACTTATGAAATATATCACCTACACAAATTATAGTATTTGTAATGAAAACACACATTACTATTCTACGATTTATTGATTATCAGTAAAAATAAGTACAAATAAATACAGATTACAATACTAGATTATTGATTACTAAATATCATACCTAACTAAAAATCAGCAGGTGTATAATGGACTCGATTGAAAGAGGCACACTAACATTAATATCATGATCACGGGCAACAACGGCCATGATTATTAGCATCCATGTGTATTTACCAAACAATCTGTCATGGTTTAATAGATAAAATGCTGATGACAAATGCCAAAGCATCAAGGTTTTTATTAGTCTGAACATTTTTCAAAGGATGCCTTTGGCAACGCACATCTCTGTTGACTTAAAAACAAATAGAGTCTGAGCTGAAAGAGAAGAGTCGTGGAATGTATGGGGCCCAATACATTCCACGACTCTTCTCTTTCTGAACAGACTCTATTGATGCTGGACTTGACAGAAGTGAGCCTGCTTAAGTTAGGTACCATTAGTTTGACGATGAAGATGACATGAATTTAATGAAGTAAATAAAATAATCTCTAATTATCCAACTGTAATAACAGAGCAACGCTTCTTTTGATCCAATGAGCAGAAGGTTTATCAGATGGCAAGAAAAAGGCTAACACAAAATTAGACGAATGCCCAGTGGTCGCTAACACCCCCTTTCTTTCCAAAGTTTTATAAAGAGGGCACTTATACCGTGATCCCTCCTCAAACTTTGATTTTATTTTTGGGTACAGCCAAATCGCCGGCAAATTGTCATTTAAAACTTTAGTGAATTGCTCGGCAATCGTATTAGTTTGTCGGTTCCAGCGACCACCATCCATAAAAAGCCCTGCGACGTACACTCCTACTTTAGGAGAGTCTTGTTCAAAATCAACATTACGAACTTCGAAATCGAATACTAGTAAGTCTATCGGAATCTTCTTCGCTCTAGCATAGTTTTGCATTGATCCCGTAAGAAAAGCCTGAGTAAAAAAGAAGCCAGAAAGCCAAAACGTCGTAGGCTTACCGTTATCATACCAGTTTTTCAACATCTTGAGTCTCTCTGTAAGATCCGCAACGTAACTAGGTAGCGGTTTTAAGCTAGGATAGGAGACATTGCGCCAGTTTTCTGGTATTTTACCGAGCAGCATCGCAGTGGCTTGGTGCTCTAGAGCTGGTGACATTACAATAAGGCCTTTTAGCGCTTTTTGTAAATCCAGCAAAGAATATTTGATTTCGTTTATCAGTTTGTTAAATCTTTGCATTTCCTGGACCAGCACAGTGTTCATTGACTCACTGTAATCGACTGGATATTTTTTCTGTGCCAACTCTATATCGAACATCTCGGGAAGCTTGGACAAAACTTCTGAAGACATGTGGACTAATATTACTTCTGTATTTCCACCTTCTCCACCGGTTCCTGTGCCCTCAACAAGCACTAACGCTTCTGTCAGTCCCATGGATATAGAATAGTCTCGAGTGATTCCTGCATTCATGTTCAACCCATAAACTTCTGGCGGAGGATTCACAGGAACTGTCTCTATGTGTTTCAAATAGTCCTGATATTCACATCTCCGGGGCAAACCATACTGAGGCCCAATATCACAAAAAGTATGGTTTGGATCGCTTACCACCCCAGAATTTACATAGTCATCTAAAAGTGTATTTATTAGCCGTCTATCCCAATCATCAGTGACGCGGCCGCCATAGTTACATTCTCCAGTCAAATATTTTATTGCCACGTACTGAATTTCTTCATACTGATTCAAAAACATCTGTAACTGCATAACGGATATTTGGAAATCGGAGTCATTGAAACCATATTGAATATTCCATCCTAACGATCCAAACTTTTTTCTCTCCTGTACTACAGCATGGAAAAAACTTATCCCGTATAAAAGTTTACTGAAAGTTCTATCTTTTCCTTGGCAGCCGTCAAAAAATTGAGGTTCTTTCAATGGTTCTGAATTATAAGAGCGATTCAGGTTGTGTTGGAGTCCAGTTGGAGGTTCGTTAGTCATTTTTACACCGACTTGTAGAATCGATTGAGGGAATTTGTCAGACGGGTAACTTGTCAGCCAGAGTCTAAAGCTTAAATCTGTGTTAGTCAAATCAAAACTTTCAACTTTGTCTTCAAGAGCCGGAAGCCAGGATGTAGCTAAGTGACAGTTCTGTAGGCACACCCAGCCACCTTCCGATTGAGCCTTTTCTATTATTGCCGTTGCGATTGGTCCCTGTCCTTGACCCAATGATATCGAATTAAACCGATTTGTATATCCTGACTTCTCACAATATTTCATTAGAGCATCCATGGGATCCGAACCAGGAGATAGAATAAAGATTAGTGGAGTAAAAAAGTTGGAGTCCCCGTATGATTTTGCAATATCAAATGGAGGAGGTATAACATACTTGGGCCCCAATTGTTTCTCTACAAATTTAGAAATGGCAATAGTTAATTTATCAGGTCGTAAAACTCTGATTATTAACAATTTTTGAAAGTCGGTTAACGCCTGATTCCATTTGCCTGGCAAAGGCTTATTCTGTGGGTGCATGTCGTCATAAACGGTTTTCCATGAAGTTATAGAACTCACTAAATCGTCTCTAATTCCACGGTAGGAAGGTAAGTCATCAATTCGACATATCTCGTCCCAGGCTTTATCTGTAAGCCATTCAGCAGGCTTCTTCAAAGGATTCTCAACGGCAATACCCCCAGTTATTAAAAATATATATTCGTCATAATCTATATCACCTATAGACAACATCAATTTAGAGCACATTATAAATGAAAACATGAGTTTATCTTTATCGAACAATGACCGGCAAACATTTTTGTACAAATTATAAGTAAATGTATCTTTTAGAAAATTTAATCTCCTTTCCAAAACTTTAGATTTATTAGCACGCTCGATTGATGAAATGTAAAGACCAATATACCAAGTCAATGAATATTGATACATGGGGTCGACGTTCGGCAGTTCTGTGACACAATAATACAACACGGCTGAATGTGAAGCAATAGGTTTATAACCAAGCCGAAACTTTTCAATCGCACGTTCAGTTTCAATACTTGCTTCTTGTTTTTTCATAATATCGATTGCCAATAATTTGGATGAATCCAAAACTTCAATTGCAGTTTCATCCTCTAAAATATCACCTTTTGATTCCTGCAAAGTGCGTAAAATGTCATCCTCCACTTGTTTTAAAGCGCTTTTATTAGCTGCGCCTTGAACTATAAGTTTTTCGCGTTTGTCTTGCAAATCAGGACGTTCTTTAGCTACGACTATTCCAAGTAATTGATCCTCCAAACCGTCTTTAGTCAAAGCAAAATTAATTAAAGTCACTTTATTAAAAACATCGGGCAAATAATGAGGGTTTCTTAGCTTTGTAGTCATGTATAACCTGAAATTGGAATGATATTCTATGACATTGTCACCTAATGAAATAAACTCTTTGCCTCCTTGTTTATAAGTGTGTTTCAATAATATCGGATCTAAAGGTGCCTCTATGTCTTCCAATACGCAATCAAATAAAACAGGTTTGCCGTACTCTAAAGAAGTTTCTATAACTTTCATGTAATTATTATCAGTGAATTTTAATACTTGGAGATCATTCGATTTTTCCATATTTTTAATCCATTTATTCGCTTGTCCTTGAGGATCTACTAGTAAGGACCATCGTAGAGAATTATCTAAAATAATACCATTGTCAATGGAGAATGCATCTCTAGGTAATCCTGCAATGCACCAATTTTGTATTTTGATACTAGAACCTAAAACATTTTTCAGGACAAAAACATCCGAATGCGGCATTTCCAGTTGGATTATTAGTTGAAACCATTTTTCAGTAATTTCAGTCCTCACCGGTAAGGTATAAGGCGCTAAATAGGCAATTATTCCACAGGAAACCAATATGTCTCCCGCTAAATTGTCAAACAATAATTGTAAATTTTCTGCGGCTGTCGTCCAACGCACTTTTTCTCCTCCTAATCCACCTAGCAATTTTTCAGCTCTACAAAGTTTATCTATACATAACTGCACTTCGTCTTCCAGAACTTTCTTTTGAATATTGGCTTCGCTTAACGATTCATGTAATTCAGCTAGTTTAGCTTCTAAACGAGCAACTGTTGCCTTCTTCTCCTCTAATATAGCCATAGTATCAGCAAACTCTTTTTCAGCTGCATTTAATTTAGCTTTCTTTGGGGCTACCACTTTAGCAACAGCATCATACATATCCATAGCAATTATCCATTTACACAATCCTTCAGCGGCCGTAGAAGCTTTAGCAATAATATGGGGCTTAAAATCTTTATTAGAAAGATAATCTTTTCTAATTTTTTTCATTGTCTCAATGGGTATATTATCCTTATCGTAGTTTTTCAGAGACTCTAAAAAGCTCATATCGCCTAATATCCTCTTACTCGGCCCCCAGTAATCCAGTATTTTTTTGCCTGGATTGTCAGGATCTGGAATTTTATCGGGAGGTATACCTTTCATGACGCAAACTGCAGCCATGACCAACTTGACAGTGGCTGGTGGGTTCTTCATTGATTTAACAATAGTAATATCAGCAGGTTTCAGGGTATTTAAAGCCGCAATAGCGTCCTCTAATATCGGTAAAGCAAGAGCTAAATCAGCCTCACAGTCTTTTTTCAGTTCTTGCGCAGCTGCCGCTTGTACGTTAGCAACTTTTTGATCAGCTCTTACTTGTGCAGCAGCTTTGTCAGCACTCTGAGTTTCCGTTTCTATTTCTTCCATCATTTTGGCTGACTTTTCGGCCATGATAATGAGTCGAGGTTTTAGTTCATTCAAATCACTCTGCATGATTTCTACGGCATCAGCTGCTTGGCTAAGTTTATCCAAACCATTCATATATCTGAGCTTGGCTGCCTTCAGCTCTCTTTGTTTTTTATTCGTCAACGTCGTGAAGGACTTGATCAAATCTAAATAAGAAGCAGATGTTATGTACGTTTTTCTGCCATACTGGCTATAAAATTCTTTTGATATATGTCGAGCATCAACATGGAATTGCTTACAAGCTATAACAGCAGCAGATTTTGCTTGATCAGACACATTCACTTTTCCCATATAATGATGAGCTACCATAGTCAACGCGTCTTCAGGCCAACTATCGTACCAATCGATAGTGCAACAGTTTACGAGTGATGGATAATGTCTTAATCGAGTTCGAAAAGCATTGCCAATCGGACTAAAGCACAATACACAATGTAGTTTAGTTTTGCATCTTGCAACAAAGAAAGCCATAATTTTCAGAGGACTGATGTCTAAGTTACGGTTTCCTCCTTGAGCTGCTAGACGTACTAGCTCAAGTATTTCTTGTTTTTCATCTAGACCATATATATTAGGTACTTCGCCAGAATTTAGCAGACTGTCTAAGTTCTGAATGAAGACTTCTTCAGTTATTTGATTATCAGTGAACAAAAATGTTGTTTCTTTATTGAGACCGCCTGATTCACGAAGGATTAACTTTATGTCACCATGCCAATCTTTAACATTATAAGATTTAGTTATTTCGGGTTGGTAAACATTTTGACCTAATATTGTACAAGCTAGTCGTGTTAATGACTGGCGACCCGAACCACCTACCCCTACTAATAAAGCGTTTCCAGAAGGCATCGATAAGAGACGACAAATTCTTGACAAATGTTCTAACGCATAATCGAATAAAACTATATCCATTTTTGCTTTGTGTATAGAATTGTACTCGTTTAACATTGCATCTGCAACATTCAGAAAAGCTTCTTTTGAAGGCAGTTCATCGTAACGCCTTTCACCTTCAACACTGTCCGTGTCTAAATAGCAACCGAACATCATAGCTTTGATATTTTCTTCTGTTACTTGACCTTCTTCATTTGCGTATGTATCCAGTGCAGTTTCAAATGCATCTTTCATGCATTCTCGAGTAGACTGTTTCAGAACTTCATAAAACCAAGCACGGTCAGCCTCGTCTACGAGTCTATCATAAAATACACGCATAATTTCATGCACCCAAAGCCTCGTGAATGTCTTCTTGCTCTCAGCCGATTCCTTTCTTAACAATGTACAACCTTGTACGACTCTTGAGAAGTCTCTAAGATTGAAAACGTAATGTGATTTGGCAGGAGTCGGTCGCAATCCCTCACTAGCTTTATCGTAAATATCCATTGTAGCTGCTATTATATTTACAATAACAGGCTGTGTGTCTTGACCGAAACCATTTTTTCTCCAGCCAAGTTGAAGAAGAGTAGTGAAAATTTTGGTCATGCTTTCCTTAGAAAATTCGTTTATTGAATAGATATTGAAATGACGCAGCATTCTTGGGTATATCAATTGCCGGCTGCCTCCGACTGGGCCGATAGCTCCATAAAAAAGTGTATCGAGCAGATACAGTTTTTTAGTGGTCTTTAAGTTGTACCAATGTTTCTGGTCAAAGAAAAGTCTAAGCAATTCTATAGCCGCTTGTGCGCCGTACTCTTCTTTAGCCGGCATATTCATGTCATCTATAAATATAATTGCTTTTTTGCCTTTCGTAGGACCATAAATATTATTCCTCCTTTTCACTAACTTAGATATAACCAACTCTTGCGTCTGATTAGCCGAAGTAGTAGTGGTGAACGTTATAAAACCTGGAGTGTACTTCTCCATGTCAATTTTATTCATCAAAAAATTTTGGACATAAAAACTTTTCCCGGTGCCCGTCGGCCCAATCAACAATAACGGTTTGGCAAATTTTGTATGCAGGTTTAGTAAAAACATATATTTTTCAGTTTCAAGAGTTGGTATAACAGTCTGCAAAAGATTGATTTGTTCTTTAACCTGAGCGGCCTTAACAGCTTCGGACCACGTCTTCCAGCAGCCTTTACCCTTATAAATGTAATAATGGTCAATGAACATGCCCTCGGGGGGAATAGATACCTCGAATCGATCTAATTGGGACGGCATTCCCTTTTCGCCTTTGAAATATTCCTTCACAAGATCGTCAAACTTTCCACGGGAATCACTGTTCAATATTCCACCTACACCCCATACCAAAGCAGTGATGAAAGACGCTTGAAGCCAGCATCTGGTATGTTTTGTATCTTCTTCGCCTTCGATAGCATTGTTCATCAGCATTTCGATGAGACGAAGGGTACTCATTAATAAATTGACTTCCCCTGCTGTAACCAACTGGCTACAGTTCTTTCGGACAAAGTATATCATGGGCTCAAAAAGCCATTCGCACATATCGTAAATAAATTGTTCATTGTCTTCAAGCCAGTAAGAGTTAAGTGTTTTTATCCAGGATTTATAAAATGGACGAAAACCGAGCGTAACCGACTCCATGTAAATCATGCCACATCTTGATACCGTAGCTGGCGAGGCTTGAGCAAGATCCATCACTTCGAATATCATTGACATTACATTTGTCATGGCCATCACTTCCCCGGAAGTTAGACATAGTTTTTTATTATCGTCTAGCACAGTGTTCATATTCTCAATCCAAACAGCATCCACTGGTCCATCAAAAACAATCCATTTTCTGGTCGGAGTGTCTTCTGAAGCGAAATCTCTAAACATCGTGGCAACAATACCGTCTGTCCATTCATACGAAATTGGATCAAATGCTCCGTAAAGCTGTCCCATTGTTACAGCCTTTGGATTTATTACTTTATAGGTACATGCACAGCCTGCCGGTTGATTTTTTTCATGCATTAACGTAAGAGATTCGGAAAGAATTTTCAATGTCATGGACTTTCCTGAATAAGGATCTCCAACCAACATGAACCCGTGCCGAACAATCATCATTTCATACGTTTGAATTACTTTTATCAAAAAGCAATCCATTGGTTGGAGATTATTTGATTCGCAAGTCTCGTTACAAGCTTTTAAAAAATTATCATAGTCTGGTTTTGGTAAAGTTATGTCAGGGAACAGATCTGATATTATACCTTCGAACAATGGAACGTCAAACGACAAGAATTTCGGCAAATTTACGTCGGTGATTGACCTTAACAGTAAAATGCTTTCCTTTTCGTCAGGAAAGCTCCGCTTTAATTTTCCCGCAGCAGATAAAACTGTTTTCACAGCTCTCATTCCATAATCATAATGATTTTGGGAAGATAGTTGCTCGGAACAAAGTTTGTACGTTGTAACTATTTTCACTGACAAATTGCGTGCGTCTATAAATCCAAAGGAGTAAAGAGATATTTCCCCTATCATTGCATAATCTGGGACCATCATGGCTACAGTTCTAAATAAAACTTTTAGGTTGTCCGGCAACTCGGACCTTCCAGCATATCCTGGATTCATAGTAATACAAACATAACAAGCGGGGTTTAAAATCAATTGCGTTCCTTCAAATACAAAATTTTCTAAATTTGCTCTCACAGCTTGGATAATACATAAAATTTGTTGAGCTATTACGGACAATACTTCCACTTCTATACGGTTGAACTCATCAAAACACGCCCACGCGCCGCACGAGGCGAGACCTTTGAAGAATTTTCCCATAGCTTTGTAATCTAACCCATCAGAACAATTGAACACGACACATTGAACCGCTAAAGCCTTAGCCAAATCTTTAGTCGTTTCTGTTTTGCCGGTACCCGCAGGTCCTTCAGGGGCACCATTTAAATGTAGGTAATATGCTCCTATTAGGGTACGGTAACACCTATCCGTCAGAGGAGTTATTACTAGTCTGTCAGAATTTCCCAAATATTCGTAGGCATAATTAACTACTGCATTAATAATCCTTACATAAACCCTTTCTTCTTCCCAATAGTAACGTAGCTGGGCCAACCATTGAAAATCAGTAACCTCTGTTACGTTTTTAGAAATTAGCTCAATTATAACATCCTTCGCGTGGACATCTATAACTATAAGGGCCTTTATAGTAATACTATTCAGCTTTGTTAAGTCACTTCGGCGTATTATAGCGACGGTTTCGTTGAGTTGATTGGTCAAACGTTCGTGAAACGTTTCAAGGACAGTTAGTTTGTGAGTATCAAGCGCTTCGTGAACATCGACAGCCCAGTAAATTTGTGATATAGATAACACGACCATTCCTTCCCATGATAAAACCCATTCAGTACGCCCTACATTTGGATATTCATCATAAGATAATTCCGTTTCCATTTTAACAGCTTTAACCATTTGTTCTTCTACCTGGACAAGCCATTTTTCTACAGATCCACATGTAGCTTGTACATTTATGTTTTCGAGAAACTCTACTTGTTCTCCTTCCATTGATACCATAGCTGAAATATTATAATCCGGGTCGAATACTAATCTGTTTATTCCTTCAAAGCATTTTTTCAAATGTGGTTGCACTTTGAGCGGATTTTTAGTTTCTGATAATATTTCCAACATTTCATCATTGGATAAAAAGAAGAATCTTGGAAAGTAAAGCCTCTTCTTTTCTAAGTAGTTATTGACTCCGTCATTGATTCTCTCTAAAAGTCCAGAAGCAATTTTAAATACTTCTAGTACTCCAAGTACTCCGGCGATTTCAGTCACATGAGGATCAGTGTCAACCATCGCCATGTATCGACGGTATATAGTGTTGACTTCACCGAACATAACTCCTTCTTCTGGCATTTGTACCACAATATCCTTCGAGGAAAAAATGGGCAGCAAGTATAACCATTGACTTTGAACCTTTCCCCATTCTTCTATAGTTGCGTTTATTCTTACTATTTTCTCGTACCACCCTTTAACTTGGGTTTCAAATGGTTTAACAAAGGCGGAACCCCGCATAGCTATTGTTTTTACAATATGTTCATCTAAAACACATTGGATATCGTCTAGTCCAGATAATATATGTATTCCGGTATCTTTATACTCACTAGTTTTGAAACATATATCGTCCCATTCAGCTTTCATCTTATTTAGATTTGTTACCAGGGCCAATTCTTTTGTTGCGGCTATGCTTATAATTTCGTATTGGTCGAGGTCGTCCCAGAGATTAAAATTGATTATTTTCCGTAAAGTGGTCCCAGCATTCGGAGTCAAGTCGAATTTAGCAATTGCAGACATTTCATCCCAATGCCTTTGCATCAAAGCTTTATTGCACATGATATGCGCCATTTGTACGTTTGGTCGCCATTCCTTAATCTCAGTTATTGCCTGGGCACAAAGTTTCATAGGAGCCGGAAGATTATTCACATCTGGATCATCGACTAATCCCTGAAATCGTCTTTCATTTCCCTCGCTGATCTGCTGCTTGATTTTATTTTTGTATTCTTTTGACAATTTTAAAAATTCTTTATAGTAAGAGTCGTGGTCTCGTTCTATTGCTAGGTGATCTAAATATTCGAATGTACCATCCATCCAAGTATAGTAGCTACGTTTCCATCTATGAACTAAATGAACTAGATTATAGAATGGTAATATAAAGTCTTTCACTTCCTCCAAATCTGCAAATGTGGTAATTGGGAATTTAAACGTTTTCTCTTCATTGTTTATCCATGACACTACTTTATCACAGTCACTCAAGCGGTAAGCGAACTTACGCAAATATTCAAGATATTCTAAGGTGTTGTTGACATCGTCCATGTTGTCAAGGAGTTGTAAATAAGGAATAATTTTCAGGACTTCATCATTAAGGTAAGTTATTTTATTCATCAGATTATCTTCCATTTCCATTTTAGTTGCTTCGAAGTCCGCTGCGTTTTTCTCGAATATTGGCTTGATGTCTTTTAACCAGTTCACACATCGCGTATTGGATTCCACATGTTCAGCGGTAAGATATGTCATTTCTAACAGGTTTGAAACAATACTTATTTGTCTTGATATCCTTTCTTTCAGGGCTTCAACTAATACTGTTTTAGCATGAGTAATGTAAATTCCTTGTTCAATTAAGTCTGCTGCATTTTTTGGTTGTTTCTTTGCTTTATCTTGGATCATTTCGAATTCGTTACAAATATTTTGATTTTCGTCACTGTGCGCTTTCACTATTCCTGCTATAATGTCGTTAATAAATTCCAAAGCCTTATTTTTTAATCCAGTTATCATTTTTAGCTGACTGACAACTGCGCAATTAAAATACGCATTTTCTACAACTGCAGTTATATCAGAATCTACACTTTGGAAGTACAGTATCTTATCTCGAAACTCTTCAAATTCTACAGCGTCTTCTATAAATTGTAAAAGCTCTGATTTTGCTGTTGGTCCATATAGCATATTGTATTCTAGACGAAGTTTATCTAAATACCGAATGAGTGGATCAAATACGATATCTAAATGTTTTTGTAACCTCATATGTCCATCTTTATTTAACCACTCGTTATATTGCACCGGTAGAGCATCAAAGTCATAAGGTAAATTAAGATACTGTTCTATTGGCATCAACCTTTGAGCTATTAAGGATATGGCATTAACTATATCATGATAAGTTGCAAACACTGTTTCTAGAGATTCTTCATAAACAAATTCACCGTTGAAATCTAAAATCAAGTTTATTATTGGAATGGAATCTTTATTTTTCACAGCATTAATGATTGCCTCAATAGATCTGCGCATCAGTTCCTGTATTTGCATAGATATCATTTTGGTCGCACAACGAACGAACTGTGGGATCCTTTTAGGTTGCATGCCTTTTAAACATCTCGGATTCTTTAGCCATTGAACGAGTATAGCATACCAAGTACTGGATACTAAATGGTCTGCCCGCCGGATTTCGTCCATAATCTTTGTTCTAAACACAACCAAATTTATTGGTCCTTTGGCTCGATATTTCGCCATATTGATAATCTCCGTCGGAAACGTTTTTTCAGACGATTCAAGAACAAGTCTTATAAACGGATGCATGATTAAGGCGCCGTCTTCTAGTTTCTTCCGGAACTTGAGCATTTTTGCATGGTTTTCAGTAATTCCCTTGAATTTGAAAAATGGTTCTTCATACCTCTTACGTGGGACTCCAGGCACATCTCTGATGATGGTCTTGACAGCTAAGTCGTGGAGATGGATGTTCCACTCGTCTTTGCTTTCGTTGAGGAGTTCCTCGGTGAGGGTGGGGAAGGCGTTGCGTAGTTTGGAAGGTACGAGGGCGGTGATCTTTTTCTCCCAGGCTCTGAGCATGGGCGGCGGCTGGACGTTTTCGGCGCTCTTCTTCAGTGTGGCAATGAGCTGATCTTGTTCTGCTTGGTCGTAATCCAGCAGCTGTGCTAGCGGCGGCGGTGGGTGGGCGATCTTCATTTTAGTCTTCGATGCGCTCTCCTCGACCGCTTGACGGAAATAGGCTCTTTTTTCCTGTAAAGAGTTGTGTTAATACATACTGTGATATTAGTTGAAACAAACAAAAAATCGTGTAAATAAGTGTACATAGAGCCAATGCACTAATTTTCGTTCCTCGACTTCAATCGATTTTTTGATACGTGACAGGGACCGGATATTTTTACTATCTTCAACTACTTTGGTTCGTAATTTGTTTCCGTTGCGTTGGTACTTTGCAAATTTGGTATTATGCATCGAAAGGGTCCATCCGGCTCTAAATGTTACGTGCTTTAAAGGCTGATATACCTACATAAGTATCACAGAATCTATCGTTCGATTATGAACCCTAACGCGAATGTTACATAGTATACATTTAGTTTAGAGACTTTTACATTCGGCTTCTAGTCAATTTTAATTTTTTTAGGTACGTGGGAAGTACATCGTATATGTAAATGTATACATACCTTAGCCCTTTTGTAAGGAGGTGTTGGCGTAAAAGGCAAATTTTCCATGATTCGGACATTTGGAATAGGCAGCATTTTCGGTATTCGACAACCATTTTTCGTCTGTAAAAGTTTTCTCAATTCATACTCCTCCATTTTTCTAAAGCCCTCGACGTCTATACTAAATGGAAACTTTGTATAAAACAGTTATAACAATCCATCATTTTATAATTAAAAAAAATACAAATCCCTTTTCCAAAATAAGGGATTGAGTGAAATTGTCAAGGTGTTTGATTGAAGTTAAACATATAAATAAATCCATGACAACGCCTTAGCCACGGTTGTTTTGTAAATATTTGAGTCCCCAAGCAACGTGCAACGCGTGTTGTTAATTGAGTAGGTACCTACCTATTTACATATTTAAGTAGCGACGCGTTAGGGTCGTGTAAGTCGTTAGTCATTTAAAATTTTCTTTTTTTTTATTCTGCTTTTTAATCATTATCGAAATGAATACCAATTGGAATTGGTACGGATATGGGTATGGATTAGAGATGCAACGGATAGTTGTTTTGCCGGATACCGGATGTTCGGCCTGACCATCGGCCGAATATTTGGTATCCGGCCGATGGTTTTTGGGTTCGAAATGAGTGCGCGTGCAAGTGAGTGGATTGTTTTAAAATACTTAATTAACAAGCACGATTATGACCGTGACTGTTTCATAAATCCAATTTGTTTACTCCGAAATCAAGCAATGTTACTATCCGGTATCCGGCCGGATAGTAGGTCACCATCCGGTATCCGGCCGGATATCAAAAGTAGGGCCGGATAGGCCGGATACCGGATAGTAACAGAATATCCGGTGCATCTCTAGTATGGATGTACGGGTGTATGGATAAACGAGTATTTGGGTGTATGGGTGAAGGTGTTTGAAAGAGTACATGGATATAGATGTACGTGTGTGTGGCGGGTGTATGGGTAAATTAGTGTTTGGATGAATGAGTGTATGGGTCAGCGGTTGTTTGGGCGGATGGGTGAACGTGAACGGGTGTATGTGTATGGTGTCCCTTACCTATACGTTCATAACTGCTAAGGTGAAAAGTTGTTGGTATGTGCCACACGAGACCAGTGTTTTTTGAAATTCGTACGAAGAATCCCTTGTCACGCTCAACATTCAAAATTACATCTAGACCATTCGTTTAGTGATAAGACCTCTAAATTTCTATCCTTACATCTTTAAGGGCGATCATCGAAAGTGGCCCGGCAAGCAAAAAGCCTGATGGCGTGAGGAAGTTGATCTTCTGCTCGGGCAAGGTTGCCATCACCATCGACGAGCTTCGCAAGGAGAAGAAGATGGAAGACAAAATTGCCATGTGCCGTATAGAGCAGATTTATCCGTTCCCCTACGATATTGTGCTCAAGGTAGAGAAATTATTGACATAACCTCGTCATCTGAATACTTTCTATTAATTTATTTTTAAATTATAAAAATAAACAAATGTTTATGTTAAATGTTTAAATAAACATGAGACCTTGAATCCTGCCCTTGCAAAACTGCATGTAGTATTTTAAATAATGTATAGGTGCTGTACGGGATTTTCCCAGGTGTAGGTTCCGGGAACACCCAAATATTCCGAAATATGTTTTTCCGACTTTCATAACCTCGATTTTCATAATCACGATTTTTTATACGTCCGAAATATCGAAATCACGACTTTGAAAACCACGAAAGAAGAAAATCACGACTGCCCTAGCTATTTCCGAATACTTAAAATCCGATTGTCATATAAACGAAAGCTTAAAGTTCCGATTTTTTAAAAATCCGATTTTTTTTTTGCCGAATTTGTCTATTCCAAAAAATTATTGACCGATCGAAAATCAGAAATTCGGAATTCAGAAATTCGATCTTTTGTAAACTCAAAAAAAAATGCATTTAAATCATTTGGACATGCTAGAACTGCTACCTTTACAGAAACCACTGCTACTAGAAAAGTGGGTTAGGATAGAACTGCAACCTTCACAGAAGCCAACTGCTACTAGAAAAGTGGCTTAGGTTAGAACTGCGACCTTTACGGAAACCAACTGCTACTAGAAAAGTGGGTTAAGTTAGGTTAGAACTGCGACCTTCACAGAAACCAACTCCTACTAGAAAAATGGGTTAGGTTAGGTTAGAACAGCTACCTTTACAGAAACCAACTGCTACTAGAAAAGTGGGTTAGGGTAGGTTAGAACTGCGACCTTCACAGAAGCCAACTGCTACTAGAAATGTAGGTTAGGTTAGAACTGCGATCTTTACATAAACCAACTTCTACTAGAAAAGTGGGTTAGGTGAGGTTAGAACTGCGACCTTCACAGAAACCAACTGCTACTAGAACAGTGGGTTAGGTTAGGTTAGAACTGCGACCTTTACAGAAACCAACTACTACTAGAAAAGTGGGTTAGGTTAGGTTAGAACTGCGACCTTCACAGAAGCCAACTGCTACTAGAAAAATGGGTTAGGTTAGGTTAGGTTAGAACTGCGACCTTTACAGAAACCAACTGCTACTAGAAAAGTAGGTGTAGGTTAGGTTAGAACTGCGACCCTCCCTACCCTAGAAACTTACTGCTTACAGAAAAGTAGGTATAGGTTAGGTTAGAACTGCGACCCCTACAGTAAATAACTGTTTTTAAAAAAGTAGGTTTAGGTTACGTTAGAACTGCTGCCCCCCGTAGAAACGTAGGTACCTTTATTTATTAACAACAAATTCGGAATATCGTTATTCGGAATTTAAAAAATAGGAATCACCTCAAATCGGAATTCAAAATTTCGGAATTATGACAATTCGGAATTCGTGATATCAAAAATCGTAAATGTTAAATTCGGTGTTTCTCCCTATCGGAATTGTTATATTCGGAATGATGTGGTTCGGAATTAAAAAAATCATTGGTTTTACTATTCGGAAATATAAAACTTCGTGATTTTCATCGTTCGGTAATTACGACAATCGGAATTTTGATGGGTCGAGCATTTATAAATCGGAATAATAAAATTCGATATTTTAAAATTCGGCATAAAATATTTCGGAATTATGTAGTGTACCCGTAGGTTCCATTCCTTCATTTAAGAATTGCCTCTAAAGAAGCTTTTGGGCGTTTTCAGAAATAAATATCGTAAACCCGATTCTCACAGATCCCGGTGTTTTTGGGTTTTTTCAACTCAGAATCACTAGCATATTCAATTCTGATGATAAAATAAAATGTCCCAAAAATTTGTATGAAAATTGTACATTCCACTACGTCACGCACATATAAGTGAAAAAATTTTTCATACTAAAACGTGACGTAATGGAATGGACATTTTGGGACATCTTTTTTTAATGGTGGGATGGAGAATGCTGTCGATTCTGAGTAGAATGAGCCCAAGAACGTCCAGATGTGAAAGAATCAGGGTTTCAATATTTATTTCTGAGAACGCCCTTTTATGAATGAAACGTGAATGCGCACATTAGACTTGCTGTTGTAACGTGTGCTGCGCGCATTATGCGAGCCTTGCGTGAGTTGCGCTATCTTAAGCATTCATGCGGTGCATTGGTAGATCTATACGCACCTTAACTCTCGGAGCTTGGTACAACTACAATACCTATAATTTCTTCAGGAGTACTGCCGCTACCAGAAGGCCCGCGTCTGTTTCTGTCAAGAAGAGCACAAGAACCAAGGCCCCTGGATTTTCATCAAGCCTCGGATAGAAAATCTTCTTGGGAAGAAAGTAGAGTAAGTATCCATCATCAAATTCCATGAAAATCTAAAAATGTTGACGCCTGGCCCCCTTCTGGTCTAAACTTGATAAAGAAAGTAGGTACTTACCGGCTATCTCTATTCGATGATGGGTTGATCTAAGATTAATGATCTTAAACGATGATCTTATTCTAGAACCTTTCTTTTCATTGCACACCTGCCCAGTCTAGCCACAATAGAAGCAAAAACGATCAAGGCCAATAAATCCATGGTATAATAATATACTCCGCCTGGTACTCTATTCCGAGATTCGCGTATGACCTAACTGACACGGGCCTACGCCATCATGCTGTTTACAGGTTCTCAAACTTTAAAATGTGGGAGAATTTTAACCAACGGTGAAAATTATTTTAACGGCATTAATTTTAAGTTCTCCATGTAGAAACATAGTAAAATAAAACAAATCTAATGTATTAAATTAAACTTTATTTATCTATACAAGACAAACGTTTGAAAAACTAATTCACAGTTACACATTAATTACCAAGCTTACGACGTGAAAAGTTTGGAAAACACTGCGACTGCTGACACGGAGCGAGAAGGAAATAACAATTAACACGCGTTCGACAAGGATGACGGTCAGGGCATGAAGTTATCTAGATCCGAATTGTCAAATGTGACAGCGCTATCCTGTGTTGCCAGTAATCTAAACAGAATTACCCGAACGTCTGAAATTTCTTTCGTGAATCGGAAGATATTGCTAACGAATAATTAAAAAAAACGTGTTATTGTAAAATGTAAGATAAAATACATTATAAATGAAAATTATAAAATTATAAAGAAATATTTTAACTTATTAACCATAGGTATAATGTACCCATGTAACATGTTATGTTGAAATAAAGTGGCAATGTTATTGTGACGTAGGCCCGTGTCTCTCTGGGAATAGAAGACCATGTTTTATTAGACCATGAATAAATCAATCTTCTTCTCATGCGAACGCACATTGCCCCGCTACACACCGGGCCTTATTTATCCAAATATTCGTATTGCGCTGCCGCGTTTGCAGACTGAAAGTGTGAGCCCAAACCCAATTAATATCGCAAAAGAAATTAATCTTTGCCTAAATACCTACAATGGCCAACTGTGTAGAGGTGAGGTGTTACAGTATCCTATTTCCAGAATAATTTCCCGGCCATCGAGCGCTGCGTCAGCAACGGGCATCAAGTGGATACATGCGAAAGAGCTAAAGGAACTTAAAGAGAAAATTATTGGGTAGCAACATTTCATGTATTTGCAAAGTGGAATTTTTAATACCTATGTTTAGTTTAATAAATTAAGTATTTCAGTGTTGTGTCCATATTTATTATTTTTTTTATTTATTACTCTTAACTCTATACCACAAAAGATATACTCTGGGAAGCCAGCTTTCGTAAAAAAAGACGGCAAATTTGAAGTTGTAGTAGAGAAGTTGAAAAGTACTGATGCACCAAGGTCGCGGTGCGGTGCGATAGTGTGGGCCTATAGGATTGGCACCACTTGACGTTCTTTTGTGTGCACGAGCACAGATAAGATAAAGACTTGAATTTTACAACCCGGCCTCTTTCAACGAGCGCTTTTGCAACGCGCGTTAAAAAAGCCTTTGAATGACACAAATCGATAGAGTCTGTGCGGAATGGGAAGAGTCGTGGCAGAAACTGGAACTAACATTTTAAATTTTATATGGCAATCAAACCCTTGACACCTGTCTTGTAAAAAGTAAACAAACTTCTGTCATTGTATATTTTTATTAACAAAAACCGCAAGTTTTACGTATAAAATATTTTCAAAACACGTTAAAACCGTACATAAAACCACAAGGAAAATTATATTTAACATTGTTCGGTTTTGTCAGCGGGAAGAAAACGGCTAAAAGCCGACTATCGACTTACAAAAAGTCTCGGAACGTGTTTCCGCTATTCACGGGTATTGATGTTGTATTTCATATTAAATAATTACCTATTTAATAAGCCCCCTAAGTAACTTGTCTCCAGTACATAATCGGTAAGTATATTCATTCAAAATATATTAATTTTCATAATATGCAGGTCATTCATGATCTTTAAAATAACTGACAAATAGTCTTGATACTTGGCATTTATATGTAATTTCTTTTTTCAGGATTGTGTAATCCTACCTACCTACGATAAAAGACCGCTAAGTAGGTGATATGCAAGAATTCGTAATCTGCGTGCCGGATTCAAGCACATCCAGTTCAGATGAAGATAGTTCTATGAGTGTCCCTGGTTGTTCTGAAGCTAGCTCAAACATAAGTGACATTGAATTTTAATTTAGACTTCGATTACTAAGAATAAAACTTTTTCTTATAAAATATTACTTTATTTGTAAGTTCGTTTACTAGGTTCTGAATAAAACTTTTTCTAATAAAATATTTCTTTATTTGTAAGTTCGTTTACTAGGTTCTGTTAGTTACGAAATTATATTTCATATTTAGCAGTGACTTTTGGGTGAAGTAAAATATCGTGAGAGAACCGGACATATCCCAATAAGGCCTACCTACTTATGCACTATTTTTATTCATATTCATATTTATTATTAATAATGTACACATACATTACAAGTCAAGTTTACAATGGGTGAAATATATCCCAGATAGTAAAATTACAGTTCTATTGCCCAATTTCTACCCGATCTACCCGGTTTTGTATTAAAATAACTGTTGGACTGCACAGATTAGGCAGTACATAAATGAGACTCTATCTTGTTTGGTACTAAAATTACAGTTGTATTGGGCAGATTCTTAACTAGTTTTAGCAGTTTTGTCAATCGGACTGTCACTTTTAGTATCTGAGACATAAAAACAAGAGTGTGTTTTAAAAAGAAAACTAGTGCCTGCGCTAAATCAGAGGATTGAGTTGACGAGCCGACACCACTACCAGGGTCCGTTTAGTAAGCCGTGGTAAAAAACCGGAACAAAAGGGATTCAAGTATCATGACCTTTATAGTGTCGTACTATAATCACGTGACCAGTGTTGCAGTGGTGCAGCATAGCAAAAACCATAAAATAGCACTGGCGCGCCCTCAAATCCCACGACTCTTCTCTTTCCGCACAGACTTTACATGTGTATTTATTCACACGATGGCGGTGGCGCTTTTTATCAAGCGTTGTTGGATTTTCGACTTTAACCGTTGGTCGTTAAATTAAATTTAGCATGCGGACGGATTCAAGCGCTTTTTTAACGCGCGTTGAGAAAGCTCTCGTTAGAATGAGGCCTAAATAGCCGAAAGGGATGGTGCCATACATTAGAAAGGGATAGCCATGATTCGTCCCCGAATCACTGTCAAACTTCGGATTTGTAGGAAGTGTCCTTTCTGTACGGTAGTACTATTATACTGTGCTACAACCATGAAGTTATAAGATGGAGTGAACTGTCACTTTTTTTGCCATACTAAATTTAACCTTATCACCGAGCCAGAAAGACGTTCTTACCAGACTAGAGAAAACGGTCCACTTGAGATAGCAAAGGTGGGTCGCGGTGTCTCACTCGCACATGTTGCCATTGTTAAAAATATACCATTGTGGTAGTATTTATATCAATATACTACTGAAATTAAATACCTTCTTATATTATTTAAGGTTCTGATATCTTTTAAGAAATTTGTAAATAATTATTATGTCAATATTATTAACTGATTTAACCAAGCATGTGCACAACAAAAAAAAAACATTAATTTTGATATGGTAGACATTGTAGTAACTTTGAATATTAATTGGTATCCCTAACGTGTGATGACATGTTATCAAAACACGTGAATGAAAAATTTCTTAAAAATGGTGAATAAATGTTGCGTTAAAGGTTGTAGGAGTGAAAGAATTTCTAATTGTGGAATATTGTTTCACAAGGAAGCCACAATTATTACATTTTGCGATAAAAATACAAGTCAACATTGTCAAACTCATTAGGGTGACCATGATGTCGGCACGATGAGAATCAGTGTTACACAATTCTTATTACGTACTTAAAAGTAAGTTTATATGAATAGGTATGTATTTATTTCGGCATGTTTAAATTGGTGAAATGAGAGCCAATACAGCATAAATAATTGCCACCCTGTGGCAGTGGTGGATTTGCCCTAAGGCCGAGTAGGCCCGGGCCTAGGGCGGCCAGATATTTTAAGCGGCAGTCTATATGATGGGTGCTGAGAAAGGGGCGGCTAGTGCTTGTTGTGCTTGTTATGAAGGGCCTGGGACCTAACGCGGCAAAGACTGTAAAAGGCTCTAAGGACAGTGGGGGGGGGGGGGGGGGGAGCCTACCCCGAGCCGCTTTCGACGTGTTGCCTCTTTGTAGCACTTTCGTACGTAAGTATGGCAGAGGGACGACACGTCGAACGCGGTTCGCGGTAGACCCTCTGGTTCTGTCAGCATATCTGTCTCTCTATCTCTCTCACTCATACCTGTATTCTTGACAGACGTTACGGCGGACCACCTTCCTGAGGATCGACCATGTTCGTGGTCCAGCATCTACGCCTATTAATAACAGTTTTTAGAACAACTAAATTAAGTACCTAAGGTTGTGTGAAGCGTTGTACAGAACAGAAAAAAAAACTATATCCATCCCTTTTTAGGCCATAATACTAGTATTATAGACAGCGAAAAGACAGTATGATTCTTTATAACTAATATAACTATGCACGAATAAGAAAAGATCCTGGCCAAACTATATATTCAATGTTTTCCTAATATCCCACATACATATGACTTATGGTCACCCTAATTAGAAAGAGATGCAACGGCCCACCTTGACTTCTCATGTGGACCAAGGAGTTATAAGAAGGAGTGAACTGTCACTTTTTTTGCCATACTAAATTGAACCTTATCACAGAGCCAGAAAGACGTTCGTACCAGTACAGAGAAAACGGTCCACTTGAGATAGCAAAGGTGGGCCGCGGTGTCTCACTCGCACATGTTGCCAATGTTAAAAATATACCATTGTGGTAGTATTTATATCAATATACTACTAAAATTAAATACCTTCTTATATTATTTAAGTGCTATATTCAGAGTACGGTTCTGATATCTCTTAGGAAATTTGTAAATAATTATGATGTCAATATTATTAACTGATTTAACCAAGCATGTGCACAACAATAAAAAACACTAATTTTTATATGGTAGACATCGTAGTAGTAAGTTTGAATATTAATTGGTATCCCTAACCTGATGACATATGTGACGTTCCACGGGAAAAGGTACCTTATGAGGGTTTCTAGTTTCGGAGATATTAAATGTTTTGTAAAGAGGTGAAAAATGCTCAATTTTTTTTTATTGTGTGATCTGAAACCTTAATGCGTAACGTTTGTTTACCTGTTTTTATTTTTGTTATAAGTTAGTTATAAGCCTAGTAATGTCGTCTCAGAGTTTAGTAGAAAAGGTACCTTATGGAAAAAAGATTGAAAATTCCCAAAAAAACTAGTCAATACGGGAAAAGAAGTTTGGTAGAGAACTGTATTAGCATTCTGCAAAACTAATTTGATAATTTCAGTTCTGGTTGGGGCGCCTCGCAAATATTATAACCGTACATAGACCGACATCACAAATCCAAGTAAACTGCTATTATACCAAAGTTACTCTCGTCAAGTCTTTCTTAACTAGAATAATCTTCATTTGGTTTGGTCGCATGCAGTAAATCAGCCATTGGTTTGCTGAAAAATGCCAATACCCGACGCATTACCTTATGGAATATCTGAGGTCATTGAACCTCAATGCCGCTTATCTTCAATAGCAACCGAAATATATTATTGATAAGAAATAGACGATTTATACCATCTTAACCCCAAAATATTATTAGTTTATCCTAACTGTTCCATCATCATCATGCCTCATCATGTAACTTGACCACAAGGTACCTTTTCATTACATACAAATTATTGGTCTTTTTTAAGATTATTATGACGAAGAACTAATTAAATTGGGGGCAGTTTAATGTAAATTAATATTTTCTATTCATAAAAGATAAACTATAATATGATTGATATTTTGTAGTGATGTATTATTAGATTTATTTCCATAAGGTACCTTTTCGTAAATGTATGGAGCAAATACTGTTATTGTTATGTAAGTTTAAAGTGGCATAAGGGGTTAAATATAGTATTTAGTTGGGGTTTTAGGATTTATTTCATTTGAATGACAGAATTTCTTTCATATGTGCTCAGAAAAATTGATTGTGTGTCACATTAAAAGTAAAAATATTCAATTTTGTGATTTTATATGAAAAAGTCAGAAAATACATTTTCACCTCTAAATCGGTATTGTTTTTTGCTTAAACTGTCTGTCAGTGTCGTTTTCTAATAGATAAAATTTAAATCTTGAGAGCTCATTGCAATCAATCGTGAAAATGAAATAAAACTTTATTTTCAAGAGATTGGTTAGTATACACATAAATCAGTCGATATCAAAAGTTTCTATTTGCATTACAGAACAAGTCGCAATATTTTTTTAATCTCAGATATATAAGGCATTATTATTTGTAGTCAACTATGTAACTTACTTCAGGAACATAGTTTTTTAGGCGGCTAAACTTAAAACTTCTCTATCGTAAAGTTGCTCATTTCACAACATTATTTTCAAAAAATCATATCTCTGTAACTACGCAACCTAGAAGGTTGATCTTTTGTGTTATCGATAGCTTATTTATTGTAGATTACTGGGGTATGCATAACTCCATACCCGCCATAAGGTACCTTTGACCGTGGGACGTCACATATTTACAAAACACGTGAATGCAAAATTTCTTAAAAATGGTGAAGAAATGTTGCGTTAAAGTTTGTGGGAGTGAAATAATTTCTAATTGTGTAATATCGTTTCTCAAGGAAGCCACAATTATTACATTTTACGATAAAAATACAAGTTAGACATTGTCAAACTCATTAGGGTGACCATGATGTCGGCACGATGAGAACCAGTTTTACCACTTCCTTTATGGTTTTACACAATTCTTACTACGTACTTAAACGTAAGTTTTCATAAATAGGTATGTATTTATTTCGGCATGTTTAAATTGGTGAAATGAGAGCCAATACAGAATAAATAATTGCAAAAATTGAAATCCAAAGTCCTTAAACATTACAGACAAATTTATAAATTGTTATAATAATAAAAAAAACACATAGATAATAAAAGAAAAATAGAAGTTTATCGTAATTTACTGACTTTTGGGACGATACCAGAAACGTTACTGGGAATTTAGCCCTCATAAGCACGAGCGCTTTTTCAACGCGCGTTACAAAAGGGGATGAATCCGTTCACACGCTAAATTCGATTTAACGACCAACGCTTAAAGTCGAAAAAAAAAACAAGGCTTGATAAAAAGCGCCACCACCATCGTGTGAACAAATACAGATGTTTACATTTGTTTCATTCTAACGCGCGTTGAAAAAGCGCTCGTGCGAATGAGGGCTTACCCTCTTTGGAAAATTTACTGGGAACGGCACATCACTAGTTTCTTTACATTTCACGACTCTTCTCTTTTCGCACAGATGGCCTACCACCGTGAACACCGAAGTTCGCAAATTACGGGCATCTTTCTCTTTTACTCCTATAAAGGAGTAATTACAGTGACAGAGAAAGATGTTCGCAATTTGCGAACTTCGGTGTTTATGGTTTTCGGTGACGCCGAAATAATTTTTAACTTGTAAGATTTTTACTATTGTACGTATGTTAGTTTGTAAGGTATGTATCTATGGGCCTTAGTCGCCTGATAATAAATTATATTTATTTTTTTAATTTAATTTAGGCTCCAGTGACAAGCGTCCTAGTTAAAAACTATAACAAACGGGCGTAGCGGATCCACGCGACCCTGAGGCAGTGGCGGATTTGCTCTAAGGCCGAGTAGGCCCGGGCCTAGGGTGGCAGTCTATATGATGGGTGCTGAGAAAGGGGCGTCTAGTGCTTGCTACAGGGCCTGGGGCCTAGGACGGCAAATACTGTAAATCCCCCACTGCCCTGAGGGCCTACCCCAAACCACTTTCGACATTTTGTCTCTCTGTCGCACTTGTAAATTCGTACGTAAGTGTGACAGAGAGGCAAGACGTCGAACTTGGTTCGCGGTAGACCCTCTGGTTCTGTCACCATATCTGTCTCTCTATCTCTCTCACTCATACCCGTGTTCTTGACAGACGTTACGGCGGACCACATTCCTGACGATCCACCATGTTCGTGGTCCAGTGCGCCTATTAGCAACAGCTTTTAGAACAACTAAATTAAGTGCCTAAGGTTATGTGAAGCGTTTTACAGAAGAGAAAAAAACTATATCCATCCCTTTTCAGGCCATAATACTAGTACAGCGAAAATACAGTATGATTCTCTATAACTATGCACGAATAAGAAAAGATCCTGGCCAAACTATATATTCAATGTTATCCTAATATCCCACATACATATGACTTATGGTCACCCTAATTAGAAAGAGATGCAACGGCCCACCTTGACTTCTCATGTGGACACACTTTTTGGCTAATGTACTCTGTCCGGTTTACTCTCTAGGTCCGTGATGTGGACACACTTTTTGGCTAATGTACACTATCCGGTTTACTCTCTAGGGCTGTAACCGCGAAAATCGAAGTTCGCAAATTGCGGGAATTTTTCTCTGTCACTCTTATTACGCCTTCATTGGAGTAAAAGAGAAAGATCCCCGCAATTTGCGAATATCGGTTTTCGCGGTAGCCCCTTAGGTCCGTGGCTACAACGCAGTCAACCGGTTAATTATAATTTCGCGCTGTTTTCATATGATACGATAGATCGTGTAGAGTTAAAAACTATAGCTTGAATATACTGCCACTTGATTTGACATTGACATTCAATATCAAATTGACCATTATTTCAGTGAAATTGACACACAATTGACATGTTTTGAATTTTAACTTGACTGTGGTTGAAATTTCAATTTTAATCTTATAAAATCTCTTTTATTGCTTAATATTGTATAAATAACTGACATAGTGGGTGCATTATGTCGTACTTTGAATTCTATACTAAGAACATCAGCCAACCTATCGAAACAAAAAGCACAGCGATTGCCAAAGATGTGAATTCAGCGTAAGTTACATACATAATTTACTTTTTCGTATTGTACCATCAGAATGTAGTCTTACATTAATTTCGATGTATTGTTTGCAGGCCAAAAAACAAACCCAGAAGCAAAATAAGCAATGGATTTAAATCTGAAGCATCCAAAGATACTGAAATTATAAAAGGCACTTGTCTATCAATGTGCCCTGAGGATGAAGTTAAAATGTAAGTTTCTATTTTATATATACGTGTAATCCATATATCTATAAATGATATTTGACTTACTCCAGACTTGTACACTTATTACAGGCGAGAAAAAGCCAAAATGGTACATGTTTTGGAGGTTATAGACGGTAAGAAGGTTTTGGTGAAATGCTACAGCCGTTCTGCTGCAGACTCAATGGTCGCCGTGCCGCGGCTGCTTCGTCCCTATAGGGTCCTCCAAGATACTGTACGACATCTATTACTCAAGTAAGTTGGAACTCTTAATTTTAGAAACTTAACAATGGCACATTAGTAGTGATGTACAAACAGGAACACTCTTTAACTGTCCATCGGCCTTACGCCCTTAACTGTCCTTAAGCCTTTTGTAATAAGGTTTACCGATGGACAATTAACAGTGTGGGAGATGGTACAACCTTGCTTACATTCTTAAGGAAATCACTTGTTTGTGTATTGAATCTCATATAATCATTTTACTTGCAATATAATTTTCCAGAATAGCACAAAAAGAAGATACAAATATAGCGGTGATATATGACTTTGTGAGTGACCGTTTCCGAGCAGTGCGGCAGGACATGACAGTGCAGAGGCTTTTGGCTAAGGAGTGCATGACTTTGTTGGAGCCCATGATACGCTTCCATGTTTATTTTGGTTATAAGTAAGTAGTACTTAAAAAACCTATTCAAACATAAGTACTAAGCTTTGATTTGCTGCAAAGTTGTGTTGAATACTTTATTGATTATTAGCTGGGTCACACAGAGCGAGCATACTCACAAGGCAATTTCCTCATGCACAAAACGGCCAGTGTAGACGTGCCTCGGCCGCATTGCCTCGGGCTATTCGCAAATAAAAATCTCTTCTCATTACAACTAGTTTTCTACAAAAAAAGTACTTGTGAATTAATAATTATTGGGCAATACTTACCATTCAAATACTTTGATATTTTTACAAGTAAAGTCTTTAAACATTAATCTTATTGGAAGTGTAATTACAAAATATATTGTTTTTCTTTCAGACTCTGTGAATATCCAATAGCAGCATACGATCCAGTGTTAAACAAAAAATTACTTCTAGAGTGTTTAAAGTGGTTCCTAAGCTGCAGTGATTCCATGGACCAATTTCCAAAAGACCTAACTACTGAGATGGAGCAATTGAAACTAAACTCTAATGTAGCTAACAATAAGAGTCAAATGGAAAATTTCTTTAAGTGTGACCACCAATTAGTGGAAAGCTTATATATACTGTGCAATCTGGATGATGTACATCCAATGTACAGATACTTGAATTTAGCAAATAATTTGAAAAGGTAAACATAGTTGTATTATATTTGACACCCATGTAATTTTAATGCATTTGATAAATTATATTGGTTTTTATATCCAAGATACTGAAATTACAGTTTGATATTGGCCAATTAACTAACCAATCTATATGGTTAAGTGCCAATCTTGTACTAAAATTACAAATTAGGACAATCAACTGTCATAGTATAGTATCTAGGACAGGGGTTGCCAAACAGCGCGCCGTGGCGCCCTGGGGTGCCGTAGACAGTAAAGAGGGGCACCTGTGAGGCAATCCTCCTCACCATGATACCTATTTATTTCAAATAACCTGGCTAGGTTAGGGCGCCGTGATTAAATTTTAAACTTGCAAGTACGCCGCGGACGTCAAAAAATTGGGAACCCATGAACTAGGATCTTTTACTCTATTTTCCATCACCTTAATGGGCATGGTAACATATGTGTATAACATGGCTTAAAACTAGATACTGGTAAAAACTTCTAGAGATTTTGACCGCGCTAACTTCCTCAGACGCTATAGGGAGCGTGCATGAACTATAGGGGGCAGCCACAGACAAAACATCTTCTAGACTGAGCATAGTCGCGCTACCCCCTCTGCCACGCATACGGTAAATTTACTCCATGTTCGAGTCGAAAGTGTCTTTGTGTGACGTCCGTGAACTCGTTCGTCGTTTGAACGGACCAATCACGGCACGGGATCTCGCTCACCTCGTCCCGCGCACCCCCGCATTTTTGGCAGCATCGGTTGCATGAAATAATTGCTCTAAACTCGGTCAGAGGATTCCTAGTCTATGGGGGCAGCACAGAAGCCGTCAGATTTTTGGCGCGAGGCGTAAATGTGAAGTTTATGCTACCAATGTAGCCCTCAAGATGACCGAACCTACTCAACCTACTATGCAATAGAAAACTCACAGGAACGGTAGATGGTAGCACTTGCTTTGGCAATGGACATGTTTATGTTTCCTACTCAGGCCACAAGATGGCAGACCCTTCAACGCACACGCCCCCTATATGGCTTAGCCACGAGTGCCACGACATTGCAAGTCGCCATGAATAGGAGCGAGAGATCGAAACGCGGCGTCTCGCTCTCACGCATAGTAATTCGCACCTTATTTACGGGAAATGGCTATACTAGCATATTTTAATACTTTGTCTTTCAGTCACACAGCTTTAAAGTTAGCTTACAAAATAGCAGCAGCGAATTGGAGAGGCAATTTCGTTCAAGTATGCAAGCAGCTGGATAACCTGTGCCCACTGACATACTGCGCCTTGTGTTTATATCTGCCGACTGTGCAAAGGTAGGCAAGGTAGGCTAGGAAATAGAGTTGATTTTGCGTTGTTAAACTAAACAAAGCACAAGCAACTCTATTCCAATCGAATACGATTTAAATTTCATTGAACGGAATAAGTACAATAGGAGGTAGGACCTTGGGCCTTAGGAAGATATAATAGACTTGTATGCTTTCAGACAAGCCCTCCAAGTAATAAGCACTGCATACAGCAGCAAGCAATTGTCAGTACCTCTAAGTGCCTTACGTACCTGGCTACGTTTCGACAGCGACGCAACGGCGGCAAGTGTGTGCGCGCATTACGGACTGGTGGCCAATGAGGGGGCAGTACGGTTTACTAAAGGAAACTTCAAGGCAGATGTCGCTACGGTACGTACATTGGTGGACTACGCACACTACTGATTCTCTCGAGTGCATTTCATCTCTACGTTGCTTCGTTATGTGGTTGTTGACTTAGGTATTTATGTATTTTATGTAGGTAACTTGGTCATCCTGCTGAGAAGCATTTATTTTGTTTTTGAATTTGGAACCCTTTAGTTAATTAAAGTTAAACAAAATGCCTAATGTCCATATTCATTAATCGAGTTTTTTTTATAATTTTCAGCATCAACCAACAAGATTACTGCTCGCGGATCAGAAGATGGATCTCTCGCACAAGCATATGTTCACATATCAGACTGAAGATTATGCTTACAGTGCTTGATGTACCAAACTGTCCATCGGTGGACCTTAATTACAAAAGGCATAAGATCCACCGATGGACAGGTAAGCGTGTGGGCGATGGATGGTACCAAACATTTTATTTACATTTGAAGGCGGGACAGTGGTTGCAGATCATGGTGCCCAGCTTTTATTTAACCCTTTTCTTGGCAAAGTATCTTGATATTTTTTTTTACAGACAGGTCGTGTTGTTCTGACGCAAGCGAGGCAGTTTTAATTAATTTGTCAAGTAAAGGGTTAAATTCAATAATTACTTGTTAAAACCTGTTAACGCAATATAAAATAATTTTAGAAGAAAAGATGCATAATTATCTGTATTAAAGTGCATCATGAGATTCATGAGTCTAGCTAGAATGTCTAAAACTGGCTAACGCGCCACAAAAAGTTCGCGGGTCGATCATTAGCAGCATATTCGCCAGATCTATAGTTGCACCTTTAGAGTAATTATGTTGTGTATTTTTAATTAGTTTATACTTGTTACCTTTTCAATTGTCTATCAATCAAGATCTCAAGAAATATTTCTAAATTTTTATACTTAAATATAAATAAAACAATATTTCATATAAAGGAATCCTTTATTATTTACATAAGAAAATTCACCTAATTATGACGACTAATTACAGTGGACAACAAAATGTAAATATCAAACGGTCACATGGCATGGCTCCCATGTATGTATGTAGTGTCGAAATAAACATGTCAAATTCATTATTTTACAATTCTGCAACGGATGTTCGAAGCGGTCAAGTCTACATGTACATGCATAAAACCCCTCCGGCCGTTTTGGCAACCAAGTTTCGCAACCAGTTGTCAAAAAAGAAGAAATCATCCTGTTTCGTAACTAGTTGCCCAAGAAGAAATTTTATTCCTGAACCAAAACTAGCGTAGATTACAGCGGAGTTTCGCAACCAGTTGACGGAAAGGAAATAATTATCTTTGTTTACAACTGGTTACCGACTGGTTAAATTGCGAAATTTCTATTGTCCTACGTTTAGTTGACCAGCTTAAAGAGTCTAACGTACGAAACTTTCTTGTCAAAAATATTTCCTTTACAACTTAACTAGACGGAGCCCCGCTCCTATTTCTGGCCGGTTTGCCCTTCGGGCATCTGAAGCTACCTAACGAACCTAACCTACCTATTGATTTAGTTCAGTGTGACGTCCGTGAAAATAGTACACTTTGGGGGAAAAAGCCTAGGTAGGTAGGTAGGTTAGGTTCGTTAGGTAGCTTCAGATGCCCGAAGGGCAAACCGCCCAGAAATAGGAGCCCCGCGTAGCGGGGCTCCGTCAACTCTGGGTAAGTAGGAAATGTTCTCGGAAATATTGATTTAAAATATTTAATATAATATATATTTTTAATTACAAACTAGTCACATTACGTTCTAAGTGTCTGAGACCTATTCTTCATTGGCAACTGGATGTAAAACAGGAATAGAATTTATTTTTGGGCAACTAGTTGTGTAACAAGATGATTTCTTCTTTTTTAACAACTGGTTGCGAAACTTGGTTGCCAAAACGGCCGGAGGGCATAAAACAATACCTTTCTGCAGCCGAATGTACAATATGAAGTACATCTCTTAAAACGATTTCATTATTTTCAAAATGGAGCATTAATGTTTGTAATCCACTTCGAGCAACATCGGCTTCCGACACGTCGGAAGGGAGAACCCAAGCGATATCTTACCGTACAAATCTTTCTACCATTTTTTGCGGGGGAAAACGTACACACAGCCGCACTTCTCACTTACTACATACAAAATACAATTTGTAATGACAACACAAGTACATACGTAGAAAATGACATAGGTCAAAGACAAATCTTGCACACCTCGATCTCTGTGTGCGGACGAGTCACAACACGCACCGTGCTAGTTGTGTGCATGTCCAGTTGGGCATGTGCTTCAGCAGAGAGGAAATAGTGCGAATGCCGACTCTCTTCTAGTTGTTGCTCGAAGGTTGAAAATTGAAAGAAAATATAGATTTAAACTCTACCGTCAATTTTAGGATAAAGTAGAGGATTTACCGTTAAAGATTACTTTTTTAATAAATTGACCGCTTCAATATGCGATGCACTATACAGCCTAGTATAAAAATATGGACATAATCAACATTCGTAAATAACGGCGATCTTATTACAGCGGTATAAGAACGGAGCATATTTAGAAGATATTCAGTGCTATATTTTTACATTTGACTACATGTAGTTTTTCGTTTATACCGTAGGTTTCATACATGATACCAAGCCAAAACTAGTGGCAAATTTTGGGAATATATCCCACTCATAACTAATGAGAAAGGGACTCTATTCTCAATATCATTCTTTATTTCTGATTACCATCTCCTAATACACAGTAGCAGGAAGGGCTCGGAAACCTTTTTTTTTTTCAAACCGGTTTCGTTCATTCACCCGGTAATGAAAAGGATTTCGTTTCCTTTTGCGGTTACCGGTTAAAGAACTGTTATTTTGAGATAACGGTTTATGCCAAATACATACACGTTCGAGAGGAACGAAATTATCCGGTTAAATTGAAAATATCGAAGCATGATAGAACGAGTAAGTATTGCTGTCTCTTTCACGTATGACAACGAGTTTAACCGAGTCTCCGAGACATGAGAATAACGGGTTAATTTCGTTGGTTCCCTCTTTTTATCGGTTAGGGGAGAAAACGATTTTAACCGGTTTTTAATGAACGAAATAATACGGTTTTGGAACGATGTTAACGGTTAGCAAACTTACTATTGACAAATTGGACTAATTTAATATAGTTACAAACATACTTTTTTTACAATTGACCTAAGCAAACTTTAGATTGATGGTATTGAGAATTGAGTCCCAACCAAGAGAGGTACTAGCAGCAACACAACTAACCATGAGTAGACGGTTATGACGTTGCAACAAAGTGTACTGCCGCCATCAGATATATCGGAGCGGCCGAGTTGCTCAAATATATCTAAACACGCACTTTAGCACCTTGACAATAGAGGCGTGTTCAGATATTTGTGAGCACCTTGACCGCTCTGATATATCTGATAGCGACTGCACGAACGGTAACTGTGTTGGCGATAGTATTCATATGTTGTGACGGCGGCTAGTAGGTGGGCGAAAAATATTTATTTCATGCTAAAAAAATATCTCCTGATTGAGATCTCCAAGCGATATTTTTTTGTATCCATATTGATTACTTTAAATGTCATAACGGCACTTGCTTCTTGCAAAAGTCTAGCCGCCAGCCAGTTTGCATTTAGGTGTTATCGAGGCTATCGTTAGAGAAATACTGGATTTCTAAACCGCCCATATACTAGCCACTTTGTAATGATACCACCAAAGGGATATATACCAGTGAATGTCCCCGAGATATGGGTAAATAAATAATCTAAAACAGCTCAACAAATCAACGTTGACTTTGCGTTCGGTTATTTAAATGCTGAAATTTGTGTGCTTAGGAAGTATAGCGCAGTAGGCCAAGCACATGATTGTCGCGACAGTATCTCGCCGCGAGATAGACAACCCGTCTTTTTCTAACTGTATTATAATTAATACAGATGATTAATTAAGAGAGATGGGTATTAGTCTATCTCGCGGCGAGATACTGTCGCGCCAATCATGTGCTAGCCCGGCTGGGAGCTCTTAGATAACAGACGGTAAATCCAAACAAATCACTCCCACTAAAGAGATAAAAAATATCGCTTTTATAAATGTCATGTTGAATAAGGCAAGTGTGTTTTTATTTTGTTGTTTAACATACAATAAAAAAAAAAGCAATCTGATTCATCCAAGGCTCGGAACCGGTTTTTTCTTCATACAAAAAATACCGGCATTATTACGTTGTTTTTAGTTCTTTGGTTTATTATTTAATTTTTAATGGGACAATCTAATAATACAAATCTGTTACCTAAATACATGATTCAGTCCTACGTAAAGAGCATAAATTAATTAATAATATTGGGCTATTTCGGGGTTTATTAAAAAAAACCGGTTCCGAGCCATCTAAGGCCCGGATTCATCTAATATTTTTATATATAAGAAAATATGTCAAATTTTAAGTAACGGCGTTGCGTCGGTTAACACTAAAAAACCTACTTAAAAATTAGCTATGACATTGATCTGTTTGGACCCAGCGTCTTTCCCCCCTCATTCGTATAACTTTACGAGCCTGAATTAGTTATATTATGTATTATCCCTTTCTTAGCTAATTCAGGATTGTAATGCATTTATGAATAACGCCATTGATCTATAGTCCAGAGAACAATCCCATTAATTACATGAAAATAGGTGCCGTAAAAAGAAGTTTTGTGCACGTAAATAAAGTTAAAATTTCAGTGGCAAAAATATGTAAGTAATGAATGCGATTGCGACATGGACATTGTCTTTATCGTTGGTATGATTGCATTTTTTTAATATACAATAAAGTCAGTGTATAAATAAGAATAACTCACGCTAAACTGGATAGGTACTTCAATAATTGCCATGGTGTACCTATGTCCACCATATTTCGGTATATGAATGCTTTGAGCGCTATGTCTCTCGGCTCTGTAGCGTGAGTCATCCATAACATAACTTGATTATCAATTTCATTATGAGTAAAACAGATATGGTACAGTACCAGTTATCAAAAACTCGTACACTGCAGTGTATCGTGTAGTGAGGACGCAAAACGCTAAAAAGCCATATAAAGTTGTATCACAGGTAATCAATACTTCAGGCGAACGCATTGCCAAAGTACCGGTCCTACGGTTCCTTCAGGTAACTAATTCGTATAATCTCTATCACGCATTACGTCGTGCGTTTACAGAACGTAGGAGTTAAAGCGATAACTATACACTAATAAATACGTAACATACAGACAGATAACACGAGCAGCGTAAATGTACTTCATAAGATTGTGTTAGAATTTCCTAAAATTACAATAACAATTTGTTTTAGGGAAACTAAACGTTCGAGAGCTTCTCTATTCGTATGTACAGATAGCACCGCGGCGTCGGAGGCAAACAATAAACTAAAATCACAAAGGAACCACAATAAACCTAACATAAATTCATTCAAGCGAGTAAAATGTCAAACATTCAACGGTTTCTTAGAAGTTAGCCTTCGCGTAATTCGATCGCTATAAAACAAGTTAATAAATAACGTGTGAAAACAACAACAAGTCGTAGTAATGTACATAGAGGTATATACGCTATACTATACACTGAACGTAACGTACGTTTACCTTCGGTGCGACGCCGCTTGGCGGCGGTCTCCGCGAGCAGCACGTTCCATACCTGTGGGGAATATATTCCACAATTAAACATTTCAAAGATAAGAATATTATGGACTCTCGGACTAATTCATTGTGGAATGTATGGCAGTGAATTTGTCCATTTTCGTCCACTAAATATCCTTTAAAATACTTCTGAGAACATCAAAACATGCCATAATTTTATGGCTTTCTTGAACAGTGCCAGTTCACGAAAAAATGCACGAGTTACTAAAAATATGTTTTTTGTGCATATTTTTTAAGTAGGTAACTATATTTTTCTAGTAACGAGATCCCTCGATTTCTCCAGAATTTCATCTATCCATTATGACTACACATCGGTAACTCGTGGCATTTAGGTAGCACTTAATAGATTAGTGACGAGCACACATCGGTAACTCGTGGCACTTGACAGTTTCTAACAGACTAGTGATGTGACAATGTTCTTCCTATACGAGTCGAGAAAAAGAAACCACAAAAATAAGGAATTAATTAAACTAATATTTTAAGTGCTACCTAAATGCCACGAGTTACCGATGTGTAATTATGACAATGGATCCAACCGTACGTGTACAGGTCGATTCACAAGAGCTGGCACAGATGGAATCAATGAGTGAATGAAAATATCTACGTATCACATTAACCAATAAAATGGTGGTTCTGACTGTATACCGATACAGGTGTCACTCATACAATGAAAGTTTTGTTCATTTCATTCGTGCCAGTTTTCGTAAATCAACCTGTATCACAGAATAAATAATAGTACTACCGTACAGAAATGATACTTCCTTCAAAACCTAACTTTGACAGCGATTCAGGGATGAATTATGTTGTCCCTTTCTAATCTATGGCACTATCCCTTTCGGCGATTTAGGGTTGTCAAAATTCAAGTCATTATCTTGTCTGTGGTTGTGCACGCACAGGGAAGTGAAGATGTGCCAACCCTAATAACCCTAACCCTACCCTACCCTACCCTACCCTACCCTACCCTAATAAATGCTCGTAGCAATGCTGAGCCGAACGGAGCCGAGAATGCCCGAAAGGAACAGTGTCGCCCCGCTGCCTGTACAGTATAGAAAATACTTCACTCACCACAGCGGTGTCACTCAGTTAGTGTGTGCAAGGAACGCGTCGTCAAACAACTCCAACTCGTGGCCTAAATAGTTGGCTTTATTGCGTAGTTTCTTAGCCGAAGTGGAGGCGTCTTCCAGCATTTTGATGGCCTCGCGGACCTCGCACAGCTCTTCGTCCATCTCGGTGGTCGCCTCGTCGATCAGCCGGCAGAGGCGGGCGAACATTGTCGATAACTCCCTGAAAGATTGATAGAGTTAGAACAAGATAAATCTGCAGCCATTTTGACAGCCCAGCTGAAAGTGAAGGCTTTTAATTAGCTGCTGAACTTGATTTTTATGGAATTAGATTACGAATAATTACCTATTTCTTTTCTTTTTGTGGTTGGTTAATGTGATATTGTTACAGAAATAATCACGGCTGATGGGATACAGCCTGGTGACAGACAGTTGAGTCTTAGTAATAGGGTCCCGTTTGTACCCTTTGGGTACGGAACCCTAAAAATGAAGGCTAAATGGGGTTCGCAACTGTCAAAGGTTTGCATATACGGCACCATCATACCCCTTTCTCTAGTTTTGTTCTATGAAATTTGGCATAAAGCGGGCTGAGGAAAGGGCTGGCATTCAGGCCATAATATTCCAAAAAAATAAGCAAGAGTTTGACACAATTCTAGGGATTGACGGGGCAAGCTATGCTGGCGCCATCTGACTACTTCGTCCGGCCAACCCAACCCCATTGTAATATCATCTTGGCTAGGGCCTAGGGAGGACAGAGAGACTGGTATTACTGCAGATTAGTTTAAGGAATATACTAGTACTCCCTGCTGCACTTGGTGGCTGCAGTTCGCGGAGGTGAGGTCGACGATGAGCCGCAGCTTGTTGCTGGCGTGCGTCACGTACTGCTTCTTGAACAGTCTCTCCTGTGTGGCCGTCCGTGTGTCGCTCGTACAGACAGAGGGTGTTAATGTACAGTACACTACTCACTGCTGCACTTGGTGGCTGCAGTTGGCGGAGGTGAGGTCGACGATGAGCCGCAGCTTGTTGCTGGCGTGCGTCACGTACTGCTTCTTGAACAGTCTCTCCTGCGCCTTTGCCGTCCATGTGAGTCGCTCGTAGAGATAAAGGGCGCCGTATACGGCCCCGGTCACGGCTACAATGCGCCAGCCGACTGTCTTGAGCAGCTGAAAAAGCGGAAAATTTGAATAACGATTATTTTATTCGTGAAAATAAATAGGTATTGTTGGACCGTACAGGAGAGGAGGCAAGAACAAATCAATCATATTCGTCCATGTTAAGAAATCTACTTGCAGCCGTATCACATGGATGGAGTCGTGTGCGAGTGTTGACGTCAAAGATATCACAGACACCGTATCATGAAACGTTTACAAAGAACACGAGGCGGATTTAGGCGCAATAGGGTATTTTCCTAGTCGTCAAATCAGTAACTTTTTTAGAACTGTCAAAACGATTTGCTAATATGGAATTTATATGAAACATTACATCGTGACGTCACGGTCAACTCACCTACTTTTTATATTTCTATCGGATTTATTAAGACGAAACAGGAGCTGAGTTTTAAATATTTTAGGTAAATATACCCGTCTCGCTAACGGAAGCGGCACTAAAAGTAGTGCGACAAGGACAAGGCGAAATATCCTGCGTAAAAATCTCAAAAATCGAGGTTTCGTACTCCTCTGTTTCCTCCTCCAAAACTTAACCAATCGTAACCCAATTTGGAAATCTAAATGATTATGAAATTATCTGTGTCGGACCGTTTTGCTTTTTTGGCTAATTGATATCAGTTTTGAATGCCACGCCTCTCATTGCGGCATAGTCAATTAGGCCATTTTGGCCATTTTTGAAGGGCTCTAGCGCCTTAAAAAACAAAAATATCAAAAAAAGCAAAACGGTCCGACACAGATATTGACAATATTAATCTGTGTTGAAAAAATCATTGCTCTAGCTTCAAAAACCACGGAGGAAAACGAGGAGTACGTTTGTATGGAGAAATGACCACTCCTGTTGGCTCTTAAATAGAACTTGTGTTTAAAAATATCTCCTATCTGTGTGTTTTCTAATAATTATCTGGTGCTTTATTTCATGCATGGTGTAATAGTACATTACTACAGAGGCCGGGACGAAAGGGGTTGCCGGCCGAAGACATATAGACCCAAGTTTTATTTATAGAAAAAACTAAAAGTAAACTACACCCAAAATATAACCAACACGTACCTATATCATTATCACGCGTATGTTTTACACGAGTCGTGTATTTTTACTACCCGTATATTTTCATGTATCTTTGATTTTTTCGCCTTGTATCCGTCTGACTGTCGTTTTCGTCACATAAGTTTACATAGTCTTTCATGTTGATATCATGTTTCACATACATCGTTGCTTTATGCATGGAGTAAATAAGTATAATTTCCACAGTGTTAACGAGTTTGTAGTTACATTCATTTAAAATATGCCACAAAACTGTTTCTAATAAACTGTAAGCCATTTTTCTTAGTTTCTCAAATAATAAAATTGCCATAAGCAACCATATACATACTTCGTCTTTGACTTGGCGGCAGAGGCAGCAAGTTATTAAAATCAATTCTGCTTACGCTGCCAATTCCAACACCTACGATTACAATTAATATTAATTTCATTATTTCGTCGAAACTCATATTAAAGTCAAAAAATCAACAACGCACCATAAATCCAATAAAACAGAATGAATATTTTTCAACTTTACCTCCATAACAATTTAAAAAATATAACTACGCGTGTTTGAGTAGACCTTTTTACCGCTAACGTTTACATGAACTATTTTAAATGTTTTTATTTGTGTAGTTAAATTTATAATTTAAAATTATAAAATTATTGAATGTATTATTTATTAAGTTCATGTTGATTTTATACAAATAAAACTGCAAATTATAGCAAACATTGTTTTTTGTTTTTTTTTTATAGGCGTAGTGGCAGAGTGTCATTACGAACCATAAAGCAAATACTGCCTCTGGTTTTTTTTATGGGTGAATGCCACGATGCTGTGTCACAAATATCTGTGTAATGAAAATTAAAAAAGAGGACTTTGCCGGCCTAGGCCTGCAAGATGTGTATGAAATTCCATTAACGACCTTTTGTCCTAGCCGCACCTGAAACGTCATACTTCGCAGCCTATTATAAGGAACATAACATCAATATTTCATTGCATGTTTGAGAAAAATAATTTATTTTAAATACAGTATAATACCCTATTATACTTATCAAATGATACAATTCGAGCAGAACTGAGTTATTTGCGGTGACCTCAATTGCGTTATGTGGTCCGTCTAGTAGTTGTCTGTGTCGGTAAATTACCAGGCCGGAGAGCAGCAGGCCGCCCATGGTGCCCTGCGAGGTGAGCGCGCCGAGAGCGAACTTGGACACGAGGCTCCACTCCTCGGCGCTGAAGGGCCCCACGACGCCGGGCCGCGCCAGCTCCATGGAGGCGGGTGCCGGTGTGATCGTCGCTGGAATCTGCAAAAAAATGCGATCATATAATGTTGATATTACCTAGTTTCCCCTTTGGGTTGAAGGGTCAGATGTCAGTCGCTTCCGTAAAAAAGTCGGGTAAAAGCTTGTATAAATAGACCTCAACGTAATTAAATTGGCATGGCTCTTAGTAATGTCCTCATAGGTTGAGATGGTACAACACCTCGTGACAAGTATAACTCACCGGCAAAACACGGAGCGATCTTGAGCGCTGTCTTATGTACGATTCCCACCGAACGGGGGGGAGTCGGCGCGCATTTCATATTTGTACGGCCGCAAGCCGGTCGTTGCTCGCGGATGCGGACGGCTCCGGTCACTTCAGCCATGCATAATAGGCACATTGAAAATACGCTCCGGCGCGGCCCGACTCCAGGCGGTCGGTGGGAGTCGTACATCAGTATGTCCTCAGCCCTGGAAGCGTTGTATAGTGGCGGTGACACCATAGGAGACGAAACTGAGGCCCTCAGTAAAGTCCTCACATGTTGAGGTGGCACAACGCCTCATGACGAGTGTAACTCACCGGCGTGTATTGCGGGGCATTCTTAAGCGCTGTTTTAGTATGCCCCCTGCCCTGGAAGCGCTGTATAATAGCGGTGAGGCCGTAAGAGAAGCGGAAGCTGAGGTCCTCGGTGAAGTCGGCGCACAGGTTGTCGCAGTTGAGGCGGTACAGCACTTCGAAGGGCTGCTGGTGCGGCTGCATCACGGTGGCGGCCGCTGCCCGCTTGTGCATGGGGAGGATGTTGTACATGCGGTCTGGAATGTAATGATATAGTTATTAAATTAGAGGGGTTTTTATAAAAGTCAGGGAAGTCACAATAGTACAAATGTAACGTGTAATTAGCAGGGCTCGGAACTGTTTGTTTAAATCCCAAAATAGGCCAATATTTTTAATTATCTTATGCTCTTTCCGTAGGACTGAATCATGTATTTAGATAACGACATCGTATTATTAGCTTGACCCATCAAAAATTAAATAATAAACCAAAGAACGAAAAAGAACGTAATAATACCGGTATTTATTGTATGAAGAAAAAACCGGTTCCGGGCCTTGGTAATTAAGTTTCCATCGTATTTTCGCGGAAACTTACGAACGTGTAGCTATTTCAATCAGTCTCGGCCCATATAACCATTCCAGTCGCAGAATCACAAAGTGGTAACTAAATGTCAGATGTGTCGTAACAGAGTCCACACAATGTGTCTAGAATTGTTTCGAAACAAAGTGTCGTCGCCGTGTCTACACTTTTCCGTAACAAGGTGTCGACACATTTGTGTGCACTTTGCGTGCGGTTTGCGACTAAATCTGACAGCAAATTTGTGACAGCAAATGTCAATATAAAATACCTCTTGAAAACCAAGGTTTGTCAAACTACTATTAGTGTCTCGTGTGCTCGTAATTCTAGTAAGTCATCATGGGCAATGCAAATGATAATAATCGACCGAAACCATATAAACACCCAACACCCGTCAACCTTTTACAGAAAAGTTTTTAAAGAAATTCAATAAGCTACTTAGGTCAGGCAACGAATGCTCCAAAAGTTGTAGAGGGAAATGCTCGGAACACAATTTTTGACTCCGTAACTCGGTTTGACAAGTTAGGAGGTGAACATATCAAAAGTCCCCGGCCGTAGCCCTTGAGCGGGGGGGAGAGAGGGGGCTTTGAAGGTCCCATTTTCCCGTTTTTCGATTATATCTCGGAAACTATGCATCTCAGCGACATGGCCACTTATACAAAATGAAAGTTAATTTAATTTGTTACAAGTTTATTCAGTCAATTTTTTCGATATGTTGAATAGTTTTTGAGATATCCGCTCTTGAAAGTTTATTTAGGGCTCTCAATTTTATCTTGATATATCTATATCAGTGAAGGTGCTAGGCCGTGTTTGGTATCGTTTTCGTATAAATCTGGGGTGCTGAATCCATTTAAGATATCACATTGACACCATTCCACAAAATATAAATAAATCTTTTTAGGGTTCCGTACCTCAAAAGGAAAAAACGGAACCCTTATAGGATCACTCGTGCGTCTGTATGTATGTCCGTCTGAATACACAAAATAGTTCTTTACCTATAGATGACAGGAAAACCTATTAGAAATGTGCAGTCAAGCGCGAGTCGGACTTAATGTACGGAACCCTTAATACGCGAGTCCGACTCGCACTTGGCCGGTTTTTTTGAAACTCTTCTTGACGCTTAACCGCTGAACCGATTTCGTTGAAATTTGGTATAGAAATAGTTTGCGTCCCGGAACAGGACATAGGATAGATCTTATAACCAAAATCATCTTTTGAAGGTGTGAAAAGTGGCGTGGAAATTTGTACGGGAAATCAATAACCGCTGAACCGATTTATATGAAATTTGGGATGGTCTACATCTTTGATTTAGTCAAAAATGATGAAAAAACATGACTTCAAACCTAAACTTAAACAGTATTAACTTCAAGAAGTCAATTCTGAATTCCCCCCTACACCTCATTTCACACCTTTAAAGGATGATTTTTGAGATAACTTATTATATCCTGTCTCGGGACCCAAAATATATGTGTACCAAATTTAAATTAAAACTGTTCAGCAGTTTAAGCGTGAAGAGGAGTTTAAAAGAAAGTATTTTAATAAGTTTATATGTTTTTACTTCGGAATGGTGTCAATGTGATACCTTAACTAAATTTGGTACTGCGAATTTATACGAAAACGATACCAAACATGGCCTCGTAGCTTTACTGTTGTAGAAGTCAAAATAAAATTGAGAGCCCTAAATTCTTATTACTTGGCCAAACTTGTGTAGAAGGAAAAGGTAAAATAAAAGTCTTCGGCAGGAATATAAGACACAAATATATTTTTTTTTGCGTTACTATTTCATTCATCAAATATAAACATACCTTGATTATACTATTCTAGTGAGATCCTCATAGATAAACAAAAACATTTACTTAAAAAATCCAAGGTCGAAATGTCACGGAACTTGTGAGAGTAATATGTGAAAAATATAAACTTTTATGACAAAAAAAATCTGGACACAATTTAAGAATCACCCAATTGCGTCGAGGAATCATCTGTATTTTTGCTTGTTTCATTACCTCCTCGCTTCTTTTTTGTCCTTTGTATTCTGTAGCAATTTGTTAGATCTGAAAATAAAGATAACTTGCGTCGTCACGGATGTCGATTTATAGGTTTTAGGGAGTGCAGAATTCGAAAACGATGATCATTTTATAATCCAAGATGGCGGCTACGTATTTTGTCATAAAAGTGGAATCCAAAATAGTCATCATTTTCGAAATCTGCGCCCCCTAAAACCTATAAAATGACATCCATGACGACTTTTATGACATAGTGCATGGCCGCCATCTTGGAATCCAAAATAGTCATCATTTTCGAAATCTGCGCCCCCTAAAACCTATAAAACGATATCCATGACGACTTTTATGACATAGTGCATTGCCGCCATTTTTAAATTGAAAATGTTATCTTTTTCGAAATCTGCGCCCCCCAAAACCTATAAAACGACACCCATGACGACTTTTATGACATAGTGCATGGCCGCCATTTTGGGTTCCAAAATGGTCATCATTTTCGAAAGCGGGGCCCCCTAAAACCTATAAAACGACATACATGACGACTTTTATGACATAGTGCATGGCCGCCATCTTGGAATCCAAAATGGTCATCATTTTCGAAATCTGCGCCCCCTAAAACCTATAAAACGACACCCATGACGACTTTTATGACATAGTGCATGGCCGCCATTTTGGAATCCAAAATGGTTATCATTTTCTAAATCTGCGCCCCCTAAAACCTATAAAACGACACCCATGACGACTTTTATGACATAGTGCATGGCCGCCATTTTGGAATCCAAAATGGTTATCATTTTCTAAATCTGCGCCCCCCAAAACCTATAAAACGACACCCATGACGACTTTTATGACATAGTGCATGGCCGCCATTTTGGATTTCAAAATGGTCATCATTTTCTAAATCGGGGCCCCCTAAAACCTATAAAACGACATCCATGACGACTTTTATGACATAGTGCATGGCCGCCATCTTGGAATCCAAAATGGTTATCATTTTCGAAATCTGCGCCCCCTAAAACCTATAAAACGACACCCATGACGACTTTTATGGCATAGTGCATGGCCGCCATTTTGGATTCCAAAATGGTCATCATTTTCAAAATTGGGGCCCCCTAAAACGTATAAAACGACATCCATGACGACTTTTATGACACAGTGCATGGCCGCCATTTCGGATTCCAAAATGGTCATTATTTTCGAAATCGGCACTCCCTAAAACCTATATATCGACACCCATCTCGACTTTTATGACAAAGTGTTTTGCTACCATCTGCATGCAAGACATTTCTATTATTTTTACGTACAAAAATGGCCCCCTGTCAACTTTCAATCGAGATTTAATCGATAATTTATTCGATTAATATTCAGATTAATTCAATTTCAATCTATGTTAGGTCGACTAAACTAATCGCGATTAAAATTTGAGAATTAACTTTTTTTATTCCATTAATTAGTCGAATAAACAGTTAATCGATTAATGCCCATCTCTGACCACGGCATTTTTACACTTTGAGAATATCTGAAAACAAATCAACACAAGGAGCCATTTTGCAAATCCAGTAACATACCAGTAACTTTGTTATTACTTTTGACAGCGCGTGTCATGTGTCAACACAGAGTCGACACAAAGTCGAAACATTGCAACTACTTTGTGACTGCAATATTTCTCAGCCTTAAACCATATTTATACATCATAATTAACAAGTTTCGTAGTATGTAAAGCGTTATTTCTGTTATTTAAGTATAGTATACGCATCGAAGTACTAAAAATGCTTCAAATAATATAGTTATGAACACAGGCACTGAGAAGTAAACAATTTCATTTCCGGCTAAACTAAAACAATGTGGTGGCGCGTTGATTATATTACACTTAGTTTATCAAATCACTCGAGCAGTTTAATTCCCCATAATAATTTAAGTCATATTGTAATATAAATGCAAACAATATATAATTACGTCTTGTAATCCGTTTTAGAGATGGCGTATTAATGTCACTTATTTTTATTTAAGTATTTTTCCATCTGACAGTTTCCATTTGACAGGAACAAAATGAACGAATGAACGAATGATTTTGGCATAAAGTAGTCGCAAACCCGAAACAATGTGTGCACACGGCGACCACACTTTATGTCACTTTGTGTCATGTGTCGACCCTTCCCCATTTCTGGTAACTGTGTCGACACGGCGACGACTCTGCGACTGGAATTGTGACCGAAACAGACGGTGTCGACACAAGATGTGTCAACACCGCGTCGTAACGGCGACTGGAAATGGTTGTATGGGGGTATAAAATGAACTGACATTGACTGAAGTAGCATGACAAATACGAAAGTTTCCGAGAAAATACGATGGAAACCAATTATGCACTGCAGCTGTAAATACTTAAGTGTCACCACACTCATACATTGAACGTTGTATTCCTACAATTCCTACAAATCGGGTCCTTTAGTGGTTTAGTCTGAACCGCTCGTATTATGGTTACCTCGAGTTAAACACGGAATTAATATACATAGTCTGGATATAATCTTTCTCTTTCACTCACCGGCCATCTCCTTCTGCGCCTCGTCCATCTCGTGTCCTATATCATGACTGAGCCTCTTCTTGAGCCTCGAGCCAAGTCCGGCTTCGACGTGACGGTGTAGCGCTCGCTTGTACTGCTCGAGTGCGGCGCGGTCGGCGCGGAACGGGGTGTCGTATTCGTCCACTAGGGCTGAGAGGCGACGGATTTCTTGACTGAGGGTCAGTGACACCTGGTGGAAAAAGAAATGGTAAGGTCATACTTACGCAGAAAAATAAACAAAATGCCAAAATTCTAGTTGATCAAGCAAAACTGCTCCAGAGCATTAAAATCCCAAAATTGTGGAACTTTGTTTCTATTTTTTTACATTTTAGAATAGAAAGATAAATTAGGACTTAAAAGTAAATATAACCCAGATAAAATTGTCTACTTAATTACAGAATCTAGATAGATTCCAAAACGAAACATAAATATTCCAAAAATATTCAAAGGATTGAATATAACAAAATATCGATCTAATCCCGTGCTTAATGAACCTTGTAATGGTAATCAATTCTTTGAACATAAAGTCCTACCTTGTGTTCAACACTCTCGACCATGCGGTTGATCTTGTCCTTCATCTGTCGGGTGACAGTAGTCAGCTGTTCCTCGATGGAACTGAGCTGTTCGTGCAGAATCCGCTGCTTTTCCACTTTGGCGGACTTCTGTTCTGTCGCGCTGTTGTACACCTGGCAAAAAAATACAATAAGTATTAGATTTTTGAGAAAACATCGGCGTTACGAAATGTAGCCGTATTAATACAAATAAGATCTAGTTTTCCCTCTGTGTTGATCAGATCAAGTGACAGTTTGTATTTTTAAAACCCTGTGTGAATTCTTGGGATTCGGTTGTTTGACCTTTGTGGTCCTTTAGCTTGAGTGTGTATTAAGCGGATACTTGGTTTCGAAGTCAAAGCTGATAGAGACATAGTCGGTTGTGGCAAGTTTCTTATCTTCTTTTAATGGAGTTAAGAGGTATGCAACTTTAGGTTTCATCCTTTTCCTAGGTTTTCCAGTCGTAACCTCTATTATTCTTAGCATGCGATCTATAACAGGTTCAAACCTGGTCGAGCTTGGCCATGACGTCGGAGGCGATGTTCTTGCCCCTGCGCGAGTGCTGCGCGAACTTGGTGCGCACGGCGGACTGGCTGATGCACTCCTCGAACTTGCGCTCGAAGTCCACGAACTCGAAGTAGCGCACTTGGTGGCCCTCCACCAGCATGGGCGCTGGAAAAAAAATATGGCGTAAGGATCATACATTCAAACCGGAAGTTCTGTGTAGGCCACCTCGTTGAGGTGCAAAATATGACCCTTAATAACGTCAAGTTGGAAATGACTTTTGTATTTTCAAGGTGATTCTCTTGAAAGTCGCTGTAACTGTGTATTCCCTTGAGAGCAGCAGCTAACTTAATTTCAAAAGAAACACCCTACAGCAAAAACTTCAAATTAGTGTTACGACATTCATGGTTACATCGCGTCTCAACGGACCAGTTTCAACGCCCATTCATTCAGTTTCAGTGTCCATGCTAAGGTGGTAGGGAAACTAGAGGAAACTAAGCTGACTGTTCCAATGATTTGACAGCTAATTTTAACAATCTATCTCGAGACCGATTTCTTGCAAGTGTGAATGTGATTTTAGAAGATGGCAATGGGCATGGCAGCAGGCAATGTTTGGAAAGGTAGGCAATGTTAACACATTCATTGCCACCCAGCCAAACAAGACATCCGTGCCAGGCCACAACAATTTCGTCATATAAAGCAGTAGTACCACGATCCCGACTGTCGGGTCGTCCGCCCTGGGAACGAAATCATAAAATACTCGATAGTCGGGTTCTCGGCACTGAATGTGTTAAGGAAGTTAACGGTATCGCTATCAAAATTTCCAATTTAATTGGAATGCTTGAAATACTTAGGTTACAAGGCAAATGAAAGTACATTGTAATATTTATGTCATCGCACTCACATGTGACGGGCTTCTCTCTCTCGCGCATGCGCGTCAGCAACGCTTCTTTAGCGGAGATGAAGAAGATGCGTTCTTCTGCTTCTTTGGGCGAGCACACTCGCAGCTCGCGCGAGAGGAAGTCCACGCAGCGGTTGGCGTGCTGGGTTCGGACCTTTAACAAATACCATGTTAGAGATACAGTATTTCAGCTGTAGTTTGGTGTTAGTTTTAACTCTTAAGGCAGAAGCCTTAAGGTCGGTTGCACCAAACCGTCAGTCACCGATAAAATGTTCGCAAAATTTTATTCTATGGGAAGTTTCAAATCGTGACGACAAAAAGATTTGTCTTTGACGTTTGTCATTTTCTATGTATTTGTGTCATCAATTGGATTTTGTATGTAGTGAGTTAGAAGTGCGACTGTGTGCATGTTTTCCTCCGAATAAAAAATGGCAGAATGATTTACAATACACAATGATAAGATATCGCTTGGGCTCCTGCCTTCCGAGTTAGTTTACTTTTAAAAACATTAGTGGACTTTCGTAAGTTTGCCTATTTAATTAGATTTTCCTACTCATTTTCTTAAAAGTTAGGTGGCAGTGATCCCAACTAAGCTACAAACATTCACGTTAATAATATTAGTAGGACGAATTACCTGGTCCAGATATTCAGGTTCGGAAGCAGAGGCGTCCCACCGGTTGTTGAGTATGAAAATGTTCGGTTGCGATATCTTTGTCGATACTTTGTGGAAAAAGTTTTTTTCCTGAAACAGAGACGTTTAAGTTAGATTAAAACACTGTTATGTAAATAATATAAAATATAAGTTAGTTAGATGGATAGGTATTGCTTTTAATTCACTAATAAATTATATGCACATCAGCGGACCAACGTTATACTTGTAGTCGGATTTTTAAAAACATTCAGATCAGAATTTTTGGAAGTTTTATTATGTTAACAAGGAGTTGTGGAGGAAAAGCAAACAATAGATTATGATATTATGAACTAGGTACAAAAGTTATTGAATTCCGGCAAATATTCGGAAAACGCGCATCTGAACTGTTTACCGCCCGGCCACAACATTGAAGCCGTGACGTCGTTCCCGGGCCGTTAAGTGTCTACCGCCATGTCGTGCACTAGTTTTGTAGGAACAACAGATAAAATAGTAAATACTCACGGTAACCATGAGCGTGGACTCTGCATTCGCGACAAGTACGAACACGTCAGCATCGAGGCAGTACTGGTCGATCCACTCGTCCAAGTTAGGCGTGACGTCCACCCCGGGGCTGTCCACCAGGACCACGTCGTCGCGGAGCAGCGCGCAGAGCTCGCGCGGCCAGTACACGTGCACGAGCGAGCACTCCTGGAGGCGCGACGCGCAGAGGGCGTGGCCTAGTTGGCTCACGGACTGAAAAAGGAAATAGGTAATTTAATTTTTGGTTGGGTCGCAATCGGCTCTTTCTAGATATCGTTATCATTTTCTGTTTTAACTAAAACTAAAAACTTGTTGCATTGGATCTTAAAACATCCGGTCGAAAACATGGCACCATACCGTTGGCCTATTGTCGAGTAGATGGCGATACTTTTTGACATTTAACAAATTTAACACATATCAGTGAAAAAATAAGGATCAAAGTCAAATGGCATTCTAAAAGTGTTAGTCATTTGTGTCAAATGATGGCAGTAAATGTACTGACTACATAATTTACATTAACAATATGCCTCTAGTCTAAAATCTCTTTGGTTACAATAAAGTTTCTCAGTAAAGGCAATTTGTCTGACTTACACAAAAATAGAACTGCGGATTCAACACCTTCAAACTCGAACCTCATTTATTCAAGGAAGCTCACTCAGTACCTGTACGGGTTGCTTCTCATCAGAGCCGTCAGTGCGCAGGAAGGCCTCATCGGTATCAGACCCTTCCACTTGTAGGAAGCAGTTGGTGGTGTGCCCGATGCCGCTCGGCAGTATCTTGTCGTGCAGCATGGCGTTTATCACTGTGCTCTTGCCGTTGCTCGTTCTGTTCATACAGTGATACATCAGATAAATTTATTTATTTATCGTATGGCAATAGGTACACACACTTATTAAATTTACACTTAACATCAAAATTTACAATTCCCCAGATACAGACTCGCGTTTAATGACAGGTTTTTATAATCCTCAACTGTGCCATTATATCTGATAACAGGGCACTGAAATACCATATGATGTATGGTCTGTTCTGGGTCTCCACTCTCGCACGACGCCAACTCGCTCCACCCCCACTTGTGTCAGAGATACGCACAGTTGCCGATACCAGTTCTTAGACGGTTCAGTGCACACCATATGTCGGCTTTCGTTATATAAAATGTAAGAATAATAGTATCTCGTAGTAGGACTGAGCTGGAACGAGGCCGAGACGGTTGCTCAAGACAGAAAGGTGTGGAAGGATCTTGTGGAGGACCTATGCACCTCTGGGGTGCCCTAGGACGAACAACAACAAGTGTGGACAAATAGCCTGACGCTCTAAACGCATAAATATATCGTCTCCGACAATATCTGTAATTCACGCTACTGAATGATGTGATGACGCCGTCAATGGAATGTATTTTCCTAACTCTAATGGTGTTTCCAAAAATATTATATAAATACGTAAAAAAAGGCTACGGATTACAGAAAAAGGTGTAGACTGATTTATGTCGATGAATCTAGTAGGCATTTGATAACCCTAGCTTAGTATTAATAGGTATATTCTACGATGTTTGCAGTTTGTGATGGTAACTGCTATATGCGTCGCGTCACCCATAAAAGTGATCTTTTAATCAAGTTTTAATACTTTTAATCATGTGTGGCAATCAAAACAAAACAATGAGGCTACTGGCCGGTATAAGTATAAAAGGGGCCATTTAACGGCTCGGTGAGCAGTGTGCACCGTGAACAATGCATTCAGCGCATAACTCTCCACAATCATGATAATTATCTTCTAATTGTCTTCTTATGTGATCTTTATACAGAGGGTGTCTTGATAACAGATACTGACAAAATTGATTTGCAGCCATAATTCAATTCATTAGTATTTATAACGTGCCTGTTAGGCTGTTATGTAATGCAGAGTCTAACGTCCAAAAATCCGATTTTTCAACAAGATTCGTTGTTCGTCTTTACTCTCGATATAATTAGGTGGCCGACTAAACAAAATGTCGGTACGGCATTCCTTAAGTCTCATTTATTTTTGCGTGTTTTTTACGCAAAAGCTTAGCGAAAACTTATTCGCGAATTAGTACTTTCTGGTTACGTCAAGAACAAAAACAATAACTGTGCTTGTTAGAAGTTTAAAATAAATCATTATATCTTCATAATTATTTGTAAAAGAGTTAATCTAACAGTTATAACAATATTACCAGCATCTATAAAATTTAACGGCTGTTTAATAACTCATAAAATCAACGTTTACTAAGTATAAAGAGAGTATAAAAACGGCTCAGCTTCACGGTTAATAGCCATGGCCAGTCTTACTTTTGATCACAAAATACCTATCTAATATAGATAGACCTGTAATAATTAAAGTAAAATTATCAATTTGTTTAAAATGTATCTAAGTACTCAGATATATCGGAGCAGCCGAGGTACTCAAAAATATCTGAAAAACGCACTCTAGCGCCTTGACAATAGAGGCGTGTTTAGATATTTGTTAGAATTTTGATAACTGTCATATATCTGATGGCGACTGCACAGGCACCCTTTGCCATACACTGCCACAAGGGGTGTTACATATGTGTTGCTGACTCATAACATTCCTTTGGACTCACCTGCCAAAAAACGCGACTTTCATGTGATCCCTCTTGAGCACCTCCCGAATAGCCTGCACTTTGCTAACATAGGCCTCCACATTGGTGACGTCCTGTGGGGTCGCGATACTGTTGTCGCCTGACACGGCTGAAAATATTAATTATGTAAAATGAGGTTGTAACAATTTTTTATAGAGTTTCTTAATATTAATGTGAAGTTCTCACGGGAATCAAAATACAATGATTATAATTATAATTTCGTCAGGACACCAATTCCATAAAAAAAATAACAAAAATCTACTTTCTTTTGAAACTAGAGAAGTATGGCTCTGAATTTGTGGTAGTAATTACTGAGTTTTGGAAGTTACCTGCCTATTTATAAGTAGGTATCACTGGATGTTCTCTTGAGATTTTAAATAACTATCAGATTTTTATGACTGATTTAAGTATGTATTTGGACCAAATTTCTAGTCATTATCATTACCTTATTCATAGAGAAACAATTTAAGGCTATTAATAAAGAGTAGTATCCAGATTGGAATAGTAGCTTAAAAAAAGACATTAAGGGATTATTATTATAAATATTATAATACCAGTGTCAGTTCACTATCATGTCAATAAATCCAGTTTTTAATACAACTGTTATTTGGTATGCTAGTATTGTAAAACTCATTCATCAAACATTGTATGTGTACATGAGGGGAACAATTGAACAACGGCCCATTAAAGTGACACACATTCAAATGTAATTGTCATGAAGGTCACCCATATATGAGAGTAATGATAATCTAGGCCATTGACATCTAGAACTAAATCGTGATCTACTGTCACTATACAGTTATCATGACAACACTGATAACAAGTAGATTAACATGTTAAACAGATCAATGCAGTATTGATGTATTATGTTAGTGCTTTTAAGGGCCACCCCACATTTAGCGTCTTTCGAGCGTTGGCGTCTACAAATATATGGCCGCTGCTCGACGCAACGTCGACGCAACTGCGCAGCGACGTCATTAGGGTTCCGTACCCAAAGGGTAAAACGGGACCTATTACTAAGACTTCGCTGTCCGTCCGTCACGAACCGTGATAGCTAGACAGTTGAAATTTTCACAGATGATGTATTTCTGTTGCCGCTATAACAACAAATACTAAAAACAGAATAAAATAAAGATTTAAATGGGGCTCCCATACAACAAACGTGATTTTTAACCAAAGTTAAGCAACGTCGGGAGTGGTGTGAGTACTTGGATGGGTGACCGTTTTTTTTTTGCTTTTTTTTCGTTTTTTTTTTTTGCATTATGGTACGGAACCCTTCGTGCGCGAGTCCGACTCGCACTTGCCCGGTTTTTTTTTTTACATAGCGCTGACCAGACACCGACGCTCGAAAGACGCTAAATGTGGGGTGGCCCTTAATGTTATAAATACAAAACCCTTGGAAATATTATGTTTGTGACCTTCACATTCATCTTGTTGTTTTCTAGTTAATTCTAGTTGACATTTCAGTTTGTCAGAAACAGGCATTAAAGTTTTATGAATAAGAAGAAGGTTACAAGGTTAACTTTGTGTGGAAATAATATTAAAACAAATAAAAAAAACTTACCATGCATAAATGTAACGGCATCTTTAACATAGTCATCAATTTCCACAAATATATCATTGATCTTCTTCTTGGCTCTCACAAAAATCTGCAGCGGGGAGTCCACGTTTGACATGTTGACGCGCACATTGCCGTTGTTTAGCCCCACATTGTGCGGCCCGTCACCAGCCATCATGGATATGGTTCGATTAACATATGCAGCCATACGGAAAGGGAAGATGTACGGTTCTCGTTAGCTGTACCTTACGGTGGACAACGCAACAATATAGTCACTGTATCACCTCTACAGTTTGAACACAACATGCAGGTTACTGCAACAAAAAATAACAAGCATAATAATGTGCAACGGAACGTTAAAGTAAACAGTGCTGCATTTTGGCTCTATAAAAAGCTTAAACAGTAGTGACAGAACAAGTAGCTGTGTGCAGGGAGTGCACGCCCAGAGGGCGGGTACAGCCAGATCTAGCACTGACACCAGGAGCATTTATTTGAGGTTATGTCTCAGGTCTGTTTGGTGGGGCAACACAACACTGGCACAACATCGAGATACGGTTGGAAGAAAGTGAAATACAACGCAAATTATGTAGTACGGAAGCATTAGTAACTAGAAATAAACTGCACCTTATCATCTCGTTGCATCATCGCAATCAATGCGCATCGCTGCAGTCCAAACGGCGTGAATGATTGTGTACAAATTCAATGATATTTATAGACAGGATATATTTTATTTCAGAAAATACACAAGACGTAAAACAACTGACAGCCGCTAAATATAAGTCAAAATTGACTACAAAATTTATCAACTCATCATCTGTAGCACTGAAAATTGTGAAGTATTTCACTGAATCTAATTGGAATACTCTTACCTGTACGTTAGAGCAACATTTTAAATGTATTTAGTCGGAAACTAAAATTATTTTTCGGCAGGGATTACCTAGAAAATTTTCATGTGTATGATTATTCCCTATTTTTAATTTTTTACTAGATTTTATGTTGGTATGTTTTCATATATCGATGTGAGTCAAACGTGATTGGTTCTAAACTGCTAATGTCGCAACTACCAATCAAAACACTTGATCGATTTGTTTAGTTCTTGCTTCAATTATTTATATTAATTAGTAATGAATGCTTTTCAGATAAACAAAAAATCTTAACAATATTGACTATTGTAATATTTAATAAATTTAAGTACATTCTAAAATAATTAAGTGGCATTATGTGCAAATAATGTGTATCTAAAATTGATCCAACAGATAAAACAGTAACCTATTTTGTTTTCACCGTGGTATAACCAAACGCAAAACGTCATAGACTACCATAGAGTAGCCATAGACAACCGTAACTATCATGTTTATGTAATGAAATACCTACCTTATTGTAATCAAGTAAGACTGAATATTCTATACTTTCATAAATCATTCTCCCGGCGACGTCCTTCACCCCCACCGTAAGCCATAATGGCGAAATTCGTGAAGTGAAGCCTTGTGCGGATGATTTTAAACGCCGTTGAATTAAGAAACTTACTTCAAATTTATTTTAACTTATAACTTAATCATTACATTTTATATAATAACTAACTCTTAGTACAATGTCTCGTTCCGTACGCGCCGAAACTAGAAACCGTGTTAAAGATGACATCAAAAGAGTCATGCAAGCTGTTGAAAAAGTTCGCCATTGGTACGCATTTGGCATAGTTTTTTCTAAACCTTTTTTTACGATAAATATGTATTATCCTAACATAAATAAATATTCCACAGGGAAAAGAAATGGGTGACGATAGGGGAAACAACCATGAAAATATATAAATGGGTGCCGATATCAACAAACGAGCAGAAGAAGAAGCACGCGGCCAAGCGAGATAATAAGGAAAACACGTTGACCCCCAAAAAGATGCACGATTCATCCAACTCCAACTTCGGAATGGCCGAGGATTCTAACACTTGTAAGTTTTTTTTAAACTACTTGAAGCATAAATAAAGTTTGAGCCTTCTATAATTCAACTTGTTTAGTGTTACATGATGTCTATATTTTAACTTTTAGTATGAAAGTCTTTTCGTATAAAAATTCGTGGATATTTTATAGCCTCCTTACATTTTTTTCTTAGGTTTCTCAACTGTGAGTGACTCCCAGGGCCCCACAGAGTTCACCTCAGCACACATGAACTTCTCAGAGGACTCCAACTCCCAAAGCAGTGGCACCACAACACCGGCGAAACGGTTAAAGACTGATTGAGGCAAGCTCAACAAATAAATGCCTCACAGAGGCAAGGACTATTACAACAGGCTGGTGGAGTCTGGCTAATCAAAGTTGAACCAAGCAAATTCAGTCTGGCATAACATGGATATTTATCAATTGAATTCCCATAAAATTGATTTTGCTTGGTTCAACTTTTGTTAGTCATACTAGTGATGGCTAAGCAGTGCTATTTGATATTAACATTTACTTCTATTGTTTTAATGTCTGTGCTGTGAATACTATTTATATAAATGCTGCCATACATGATACTTGTGAGCAAGGCGAGCTTGCATGCAACTCGGCAGCTTACTTTAAGTGCTAAGAGTTATTTTATTGTTGATAGGTTTGGCCAACACTATTTTACAGCTCAATATTTTTATTTGCATTTTAACCGCATTTTATACCATAATTTGTAGGCCATCATTTATCCCAGGCATAAAAAAAATGCCAAATTGTCTCTTTCACACTCACTTGCTAGAAGTCAGACAAATGTTTTATGTTGGTTATAAATGGTGACTAAAATATGTATGAATTATTTGTAAATATCTACTTAAATTATTGAGTAAATCATTGGTGTGTTTAAAATATAAAGCTGTTTTTAAGAATTTCAAGTCACCATTGTTATAATTTTTTTGTTGTCTAACATTAATAATATGTGGTCTAAATTTAATGACTATTAATAGAATAAACGAAAATGTGACTTAATATTAACTATAAAAAAGTGTATACATACACATTTTAATGCTAGGCTTGTATTTTAGCTATTAAAAATAAAATTTATAAAATTTTCTTTTCTTAAGCACAAGTACAAAATAGCAATATCTGTAACTTATTTGTTAGTGTAAGACTGGCGTCGGGTAAACAATTTTCTTTTTAGAATGAGGATACAGATTTATGAATCAGGATTTTGAATGCTAGGGCACTACTGACTAGCCTTAATCATAATAATTATTAAACATATGTAATAGGTAAAACTTACAATGTATAATAAAGTTAACATGAACACATTATGCATAGCAAACTTGGGAGATATTAATATGAAGTTCTGTATTTTATCTGACCATTCAAAGGGTCAAACACATCAGAAAAAGATCACTTCTGTAGACAAAACATCAAGTTAAGGACCAGAAAAACTATCTTGCCTAGGATGCAGTTCAAAACTTAGCATTCAATTCTCTAAACTTTGCGATGTCTACAGGAAAAAATGTGTATGACCCAAATAAGGTTTTCTGTTTTGTCAAAATAATTCATAAGACAAAGTATTTAGTTTTAAACTGAAGTCACATTTCTATGTACAGAAAACAAATGTGAAAGATTGAGATTTTATTTGTAATAAGACAATATGGAATATAAGTCAGTTGTTTTTTTCCCTGTCATCAGAGGTGCCGGAGACTGATGAGCCCCAGGATGAACCTACAGAGTCTCTTGCCGAGAACTGGTCACCTGACAGTTCCACTTCCTGGATGCCCATGATGTTCATTAGGAGGTCACGAAGTGATATATTCTGTGGAAATGGAAACATTGTTGACGACAAAAAACACGCTAAACATTGATCACGCGTATAAATGTTTTGCAGATAGCAGTCTAGTTAGATAATTATTACAATAAGTACACATAAATCTACTAAAACTAAAGATACAATATACAATATTAAAACTAAAGTTAAAACTAGAAATAAAATAAAAATACAAACTATAAAATATACTTACCTACAAAAAACCAAACCAATTATAAAAAGAACACCCCGTCCAACAGGTCGGACTGCGGCATGGACCCCATGACACTGGCGGCGTTACCTCTCTGTATCGCAAGAGAAATACGTTGAGAGAGGTACGCACCAGCCCTGGGGTCCCCTGTGGTGTCAACCAGCCGGGCCGATAGTGCTCCTATGAATATTTTCATGTCGGCTGACCAGGGACCCAAAGTCTCAACCGCGAGCGCCGCAAACTCATAGTCGTTGATCAACGTCGAGTATTTGCGGCGCTTGAGAACTTGGGCCTGGTCAGCCGCAGCGCCGGCCCGAATGCGGGTCCCCTGAATGATTAGATAATTCAATTGAAAGATTCGCAAACTGAGTTGTGCCAGTGGGGAGACACTCTTGACTTCGGTCGAACTCGGCTCCTTTCGGCTCAGCATTGCTCCAAGCAATTATTATGGCCCCAGTACACAATGGCCCATCGCCGGCCACTCCAAGGGACGCAGCCATGCGGTAGAATGAGATAGCAATATCACTTGCTCCCTCTAACGCATAAATGCGTCCCTTGGAGTGGCCGGCAATGGCCCATTGTGTACTGGGGCCTTTAGGGTTGGCACCACTTGACTTCCTTTTGCGTGCAAGACCACAGATAAGATAATCACTTGAATTTTGACAACCCTAAATAACCGAAAGGGATAACATGATTCGACCCTGAACCGCTGTCAAACTTCGGGTTTGTAGGAAGTGTCCTTTCTGTACGGTAGTAATACTATTATTTCTTCTGTGGTTGTGCTTAATATAATAGGCGAGTTTTTGACACCCAGACTAGATGGCGCTGTTCGGCACCGTTCGTTTTGTGGCAACTATAGTGAAACACACCCAACTTGTCAGTAGAAATAGGCGCGAAATTAATTTTTCACCTCAGCAGCTCGAACAAGGGTACTTTGCTTCTTAAAAACAGTGAGCAAAATGCGATTTTGCTCACTGAGTCATTTTGTCTCACTCAGTGAGCAAAATGCGATTTTGCTCACTGAGTGAGACAAAATGACATTCAAGTGACCTTTATAGTCAAATGTCATTTCAACATACGGGGTCTAATACAAGTTCGATATACTTGGGTTCTATTATCTCTGTCCCTCTAGGTATGTTCTCACTGCTTAGGGTGAAAAATTTTGTGTACTACACGAGATCAAAGTTATTTACATCTCGTGCGCTTTTGAATCCCTTACTACGCTCAAGATTCTATTATAGAATCTTTCGCTAGCACGGGACTCAAAATAAGCACTCGAAGAAATATCAAACTTTGATCTCTTGTTGTACAAATTCCTTTACCTATCTTAAAACGATTTTAGTGGTTATCAAATAAGATTTGAACATTTAGAACCCTTAATTGACAGCTGAAGTAAATGTACCTCGGACAAGAAAGAGAAGTCATCCTCAGGCATGCTGGCGCGGTCCTCGAAGCTGTGCCCCAACAGGATGGACAGCAGGTACCAGCTCAACTCGCGAGAGAAGCACTCTCCTGAAAGCACCATGGTGGGTAATTTTCTTAAATGTTCCTTAACTGTGGAAGTCTGAGGAAGATGTCTCACCATCGATCCTTAATGCATCACTACACCTTATAAAACGAAGTCCCCCGCCGCGTCTGTCTGTTTGTGTGTAGGTATGTTCGCGATAAACTCAAAAACGACTGAACGGATCTTTGCTTTGCAGCATTTGAAGCAAGTGAGTCCTCGCCTGCGCGGTACGGAGGCGCCGGGGCAGGACGACTAAGGGCGGCAGAGAAGGTGCGGGCGGCGAGCGCAGGCGAGGACTTATTTAAGTGGTCGGTCTGATAAAGTAGGTTTACTATAATTTTACCGTAACTCCCGAGCATGTCCACAAACTCATCCCTCCTCATTACATAATTCTCCTTCTCAAGCGACGCGAAGGTCCTGAACGCGTTGCGCACCCTCCCCAGGTCCTCTCCGAACGCGGGACGGTGGTTCAGATACAGCTTTACGAACTCCTCGAAGTCTACCTCCGCGGAGGGCGTCGGCTGATACACTTTGAACTTCGCTTCGATTAGGAGGTTCTCTACCTAGAATAGGTAAGAAGTTAGGAATTCAGTTTGAATACACTAGACCAGCGGTCGGCAACCTTTTAGCAGCTAAGGGCCACATAGTAGTTAACGATGTTGACGCGGGCCGCACTTTGTTAATATTTATGAGTTTATCAGACATTGTCGTTTGATAATATTACTTAAAAAATAGCTAGGGAGGCTAGCGGGCCGCAAGTGAGAGGTTCGCGGGCCGCATGCGGCCCGCGGGCCGCGGGTTGCCGACCGCTGCACTAGACGGCAGAGCTTTATTTGAGCTAAGTCTCAAGATTCAAGGAGAGACAGAGCAAGGTCTCGTTAGGAAGATGAAGATAAAACATCAAGTGTAACGGGAAATAAATTCGTATCTAGTAAGTAACTCCACTTATTATTTTTGTATTGGAAAATAGTTCACAAGTTTCAAAACCTCGTATTCGGAAGGAAAGAACCCAAGAGCCCTCATAAGGTCCGGCAACGAATCGATCGGTATGTAATCCTTCACCGTCCGCTTTGTGGGAGAGAATGTGCCCTGACACAGTATCTGAATGTAGTAGAACAAGTCGCGTATCTCCTGGAACAGCCAGCCAGGGCGTCCGTTCTCGATCAGGCAGTAGTATGGATCGAGATCTCCGCCACCTTGCTGACAAGTACTGTCCACTGCCCTGAAGAATAGGAACAAATCGAAGTGAGGGATTGCACATCTTAGGCACGTTATATTAAAATTCAGCGGCGGTGAAGGGCGCCCCCCCGAAATGTGTATACCTGTAGTTGGCAGCCCATTGGCACATGCATATATCTCTGGCTCCTTGGGTAAAAAGCGTCCCTATGTCTTCGCGGTAACACATGTCAGTAATCTGAAAAAAAAACCTAGTGAAACACAGATGCCATATAATAAGTTTCGTATTAATCATTACACATTTTGCTTGCCTAGTCTTCATAAGACCGCTCATCACGATTAGCTTTGTCGTGCGACTCCATACTTGAAGTGGCGCTTGACATAGAGTCAGTTTGTTTGATGTGAGTTACTTTGATTAACGAACCGTTATACCCATACCTGTATGGGATGTCCAAGTATCCCAACATGCTTCCAAGGATTCCCATCTAGCGGTAATTTCTGAAGCCCGATAATGTTGTTGGTGGCAAAGAGGATGTACTCCAGCACGTTCTGCTCTTCTTTCCTAGAGACCAGCTGCATTCTGGAGACGGGGCTCTCGAAGCGCGGCCCGAGGACCGTGGCCAGGGTCATTGTCGTAGCGTAGTTCATGATCTTGTATTTATACTGGTAAAGGAGGCATCAGACTATGATACAGTCAGAAAAAATAGAATGCCTGACATTAGAATAGATAGAACGCATCGAATAGAGCATGGAATAAAGAACAAGCGCGGCGCACCTAATAGAGCGCTATCTCATTGCATTACCTATGTGTTTGAAGGCATGAAATGTGATTTAACCTTTTGGACGCCAATGACCGATATATCCGCACCGCAGGTTCACCGCCAAAGACCGATTAATCGGTCACAGACCACAGAGCAACATAGACCTACGTGCATATGCATAACGTTCAATTTCAGTTTTTACACTTCGGTGACGTGGCGTCTGAGTGAAAGCTTTTGTGTTTGACACAGCGTCGAAAAGGTTAACAGAGCGGAGGATTGGTAGATAGAATATATAACGTATAAGACAATTAAGACAAAAATTCATGAGAAGACTTTGTGCACTGACTCAACATCATCGGAATACAGCAGATAAATAACATCATTCAGTAAAGTACAATGAATAGGTACCTCGTCATTGGCCACAAGAATCATAGGCAGGTCTGTACGCTGACTCTCAGCATTCACCTCCTTGGGTGTGGGCCAATAAAATCCGGCGAGCGGAACCGCCGTCTGATCCATACGATCCAGACTAAGTACTTCCAGGTGCTCTCCTGAACTGGCTCCTACGAAAAAAAATAAAAAGTGTGCCGCCATCCACATTATTGACTGACTTCGTATACTTTATTGCAAAAAAATTATGTCCACCAATGGTTAGTCAAGAGTGTTATTGCTGTCGATATATTACGTTGATCTCGACCTAGTCGAGAGTCGTTGATCTAGTCCAGTAGCAGAACCAGCCTAGCAGTGTGCGGTGGTATTAGAATATTTGATATGGCTGATGGTGATGCCCTGGTGAAAATCAAATTTCCTTAATGGGAGGTTCGTATCCTACCGACTGCGCCAGTTCAAAGAAATACATAGTATACATATAAGTGACCATAGTCTTTAATTCAGGGCATTCGGGCCACACATGAAATTCAGATTAGGGTCAACGTGTTGCTTCTTTTTTAGAAAGAACATAATAATATACATTTATTTATGTCAAACCAACGTGGGACAGTCTGACGGGTCTAAAGCATGCAAAGCTCTTTATGCAAGGAGTAGACTCCGGCAACAACAACAACAAACCAGTGGTTTGGTTTTGGTTGTTTGGTTTTAGTTACATACATACCAATATCATACTCGACCATGATCCTGTCCGCGCCCAGAGAGAACAGCTTGTAGTCCCCATTATCATTCAGCATGGGCGTAAAGAACACCGCAGTGATGTCCTTGTAGTGGGCGCGGTGTTTGGCGATGAACGTCCACGCTAACGCCTTGCAGTCGTACTTGTACACGCATACTGTGTGACCGGCATCCTACAACACATACCGTATTGAGATTACGGAGTTGATAAAATAGATATTGTGATCCATCGTCTAACGAAACTATCCAATTCGGGTTCTTGAATTGCCAGTTTTATGAAACGAAAGGGTTGCGAAGTTTGGTTGAGAAACCAGGTTGTGAGGCTGAATAACCATCAGAATTTGTAGATAGTCGTACATCTAGCAGTCCAGAATAATCCCGAAAATAAAGGCCCACACTGAAAACAAGAAGCATTTTCTAATTACCTTTTTGATTACTCCCAACGCGGGAAGAGATTAAAAAGCTATTCCTATCCTTGCGAGTTGAGTCAGTCGAGGAAATATTAGCTGGTGCTGTAAAGATCGCGAGCTACAAGCATGCAGAACTCACGGAGAAGGCAAGCGTCAATGAGTCGCAGGTGTAACAGATGTCCTCGATGGCATGCTGCGTGTCATGAAACGGTTCCGTCAGGATCTTTATGGTGACTGGGTCGAGCAACAGCAGTTGTCCGGTGTTCAAGCCACAAGCTAAATGCAAGCCTGCAACAGAACTAGGAGGTCAAATATACGACAATTTGGGCAGATGGAAGGTGTACACCAAGAGCGACTGACGAGGAGACGAATTCACATTCATCTAATTTTAGATGCGTCCGCAACTACTTATTAGCGCCACTGGCACCATCCCACTAACCTGGAGTTAACCGGTTAAATCTGGAGTTACCATGGTTACCAGTACAATTTGACACTGGGTTGACGGATTAACTCCGAGTTAGTGGGATGGTGCAAATAGCCCTTAGAATCCTACATTTATTGTGTTGCGTTTTCAGAGTGCCAAAAGAACCTCAACCAAAAACCTCACCCGATGGTGCATACTTCAAACAGGTCACCGACAACTCCGGCTTGTGTACTTCATACTCGCACTTTATAGATTCGTCATTGGGCGGCACAACGACCTTGTAATGTTCTCTTAAGTATATCCTTGCGAACAGTTTGTGTTGAGAGAAGTTCACTAGGTCGAGGACGCCGTCTGCGAAACCTTGGCACACGTATGGTCTGTGAAAACATATGAAAATCAACAATCGGCCAAGATTTAGATCTATCAATTGAGAGTGACGGTTATACCTATAAAGACAACACTGCGAACTGAAGATCAAAGTCATCCATGTTCTTCCATAGCAACGTTATGGGATATTTATATTCTATAAAGACTCACTTTTCTGGATGCACCGTCACGCACAATGCCGGAGAGACTCTGTAATCCAATATCGTGACAAGTTTCTCAGTCACAAAATCAACGAAACCAATTCCTTTATTGCCGGTAGCTGTAAAAGAAAATTTATGTTACTGTATGTCAAAACAGAATACTTAACAAAAACAAAAATGGAATAAGTTCCAAAGTGTAACAAAAAGTTGTTTTATGTTATTTCTGGAATTTGTGGAACCTTTCTAAGGGCAAGCTAATAAGCTGTACTTGATGCCTTACTGCTCTTTGGATTACCTACGGATCTCAAGTTGCTGATGCAAGTCGATGATTTTTTTAAACCACACTCAAATCTTGATGGTTACTGCACAGGACTTACTAACGATGAAGTCCCGAACCAAGAAGGTCTTGCCGCTGGTGGTGGCGTCCGTGGGCAGGTTCTTCTTGATCAGCTTCTGGCGTATAATCCCCGTCACAGGGTCCCTTTCTGTCTCCACTTTCTCCCAACAAGGACATTTCTTTGGTTTTCCACCTGTCAAACAAGATCATTAACCTTTTTCCAGACATAGTACGATTTATCGACCACGTACCTACGCACCTGTAGAATTTCAACTTTAGCATTCCGATTTAAGGTTCAAATTAGATTGGACTTTCAAGAAATGTGATCAAAGTTGGATTAATTGGAATATATTTCGATTTTGTGGGAAAACCTTGTACTTGTAGATTGATGCGGAAAAGGGTTAAATATTACCGGGTAAGTCTGTACTGTACTGTAATTTAATTTACTGTAAAAGTTGGGGCTGTTGGTGGGACTATTACATTTCTAACAGTTCTCCTTTATTCATTCGTTTACTGATTGGACTAAGCCAATTTAACACAAGACTAACATTTGAGATCAATGATTTTGTAGCTCCGTGGAGAGATATTGAAGCTGATGGAACGCACGCGGTCCACGGACAGATCCTGCAGCCAGTGCAGAAGCTTCAGCTGGTCGTCGTAGAAGCGGATCTGACCACCGTTGTTGCCCGTCACTATCACCCTGGGAAAATAACTCGACAGTAAATTACCTTGGTCATTTTTGATTTCGATGGTGGTGGATCTTATCTTAAATCACAAATCGGTTGTAAGAAAGGAGTCCATTGAAAATATTGTAAAAGTGGACTAGGGGACAAGGGGACAGCCAATAAGTCCGTTAAAAATTCGTAACCTGATAGTATCTCAGTTATTTATTGTACACCACCTTGCTATGAAATGGTAATTACTAACAGCGACGCTATGTAGCCGCTTATGTTTTTGCTGTAAGGTTCACGAATAGTAAGTTACTTAACATTGTAGACAAATAGTGAATAGAATCAGGCGTTACTTTGCGGAAATCCATACTAATTAAAACCAAAATATTACTTTGCTAATCCGCGAAAAGATAACGTGCTAGTCAATCAGTCCGGCAACGGAAACGGACGGGGTTGTGTTTCCGTTGCCGGGCGTCAGACCGTCAACAACTCCTGAGGATGCCTCGTAGAGAGGCGAAACACGTGTCGAGATTTATTCTTTTGGTGGTGGTTTGTTATATTTATTTGCGTATTTATTTTTGCGGCGGGAGGGTGGGAATATTAATTGCATGTAAAAATACGCAATTAAGTATAACGGGTTAGCACTGATTGACTAGCACGTTATCTTTTCGCGGATTAGCAAAGTAATATTTTGGTTTTAATTGTAGACAAATGTCAATGGCCCGCTCTAACACTATCATTGGCTTTCAAGAGGGGTGACACAATTACCTATTAGTTAACAATTTAACTTTATTAAAAAAAGCGCTTACCCATCAATACTCCTGATAACATTTATCTTACTATCCTCCAACTTCAACGCTTTCACGAACATCAAAAACTCGAAACTCTTAGGTTCGATGCTCTCCTGGTACTCGATAGTATAACCGTTCACGTGTATAGCTCCCCTGGAAGTGCCCACCAGGATTTGTGAGGTGATGCTCACGAACGTAAAGCAAGTTAGCTTCCCAAATGTCAAATTTATTTCTGGTTTTTTCTCAATCATTTGAATTTTTAACTCGTAATCATCTGTTTCCTTGAGAAGACCTCTCTCCATGACGAAAACTTTCTAAAACATAAATAAAGTTAAATAATGCCAATTCGATCGAATGAGCAGTATATTTACTAAAATGCACATAATAATCGATGAAATATTGAAGAAATGTACCTGAGAAAGTCCGATCCAAATGTCAGTTTTTGTCATAAGCACAAACTGCCAAGTGTTATCCGGATTAAATTCCATAGCCAAAACACTGTCTTTAGGTATGTCGACATCTAGGGCAGCTAAAACCAGTCAAATTGATTCTACTGTATTAAATTATTCCATTGATTTCGTTTGACTTTGGACTCAGAAACAAGATACGATACGTAAATCAAACCACTCTTACCATGAGGTTCATCTTGCCCAGACGACCAAATCCACCAAAAAATTGCAGTTTTTTCATGATATCCCAGTGTCAGCATAAACCTCGAGTCCTGGCTCAAAGCCACCTTCGATACCCGCATGTTGCCATGTGGAAGGAAGTAGGTCTTGTTCGGGAAGTAGTCATCGCTGTCCCAGATGGTGATGAGGTTCTCAGGACCGGAGTCGGAGGTCACCAGCCACTTGCCGTCGCCGTCCGCTGCGATGCAGTTCACCATATGCCTCTACAAGTAACTCTACGTTGCCTTCATTCGGATAAGACTAAAATATGGTGTTTGGAGTTCAGTGCCATTAAAGGCAAAGTAACGACACGATATTAAAATTGTCACCAGGCCAGAATAGCACGCTAGACTAAAGGCCAGTTGCACCAACCACGATTGCCAGACTGATCAACGCCACTCCCATACAATAAAATTTTGCGAACGTTTTAACGGAAACAGACGGTTTGGTGCAACCGACCCCTAGCGTGTTGCACCAAAATCAATCGTTAAATTTAATTATTAGCATTCTATATAACGTATTTTAAAGAAGAGAGGCTTTCCATTATGCACAAATGGTAGTAATTAAATGACTCATTAATTACGTGTCCCTGCAAGATCCTCATCTGATTGGTGGTCCAGTTGTACAGAATGCCACAGTTGCATGCCGCGTAGAACACCGTGGTGCTGCCGCGTGAGTTAAGATTGATCACGCCTGCTTTCGGATTCCAGCCTGATATCCACCGGAGGCTCTGGAATATTTTTTTCTTTATACGATAAGCAAGGAATTCTCAGAAAATATATCAGCGATTGCGACCCACGCCCTTTTAGTGTATTAATAATATATATGGAGTCGTGGGTCTTAGCAATTAGGCCGCAATGGCTGGTGATGTAAATCTTACAAAAGGCGACGGCTTGTGGTGGTAGTCGGAAAATTGTGATGAGTGTTTCCGTATCTGTGAGAGAGACAAGCTGTACAATCTCCTTTCTTCAGAATTCTTCCCACCATCCGGACGCACGTTCGGAACCGAATGAAACTTCTCCTTACTGTCTTCCTTGATCTTGGATTCTTCCTTGCTCATTGTTTCTAAAAGTACGTAACCCAAAAATCTTAATTATTTCGTAAGCACTTTTTGTTTACGAAATTAGCGCTTCAAAATATCAATGTCGTTTTCCAATGACAAGACATATTTGACACCAAAGAGACGTTACAAACAAAGTCATGGCAAGGTGGTTAGAAATGAGGTTTAATGTTAGGGGGCGAAATAAGGACTTTCTTCAGGACGGCTTCTTCAAAATAAATTTGAGTTCTAACTGCAATTCACAAACTGTTCATGAACTTATATTGCAGTTGTAAAATTAAGATAATCTCGATGTAAGTATTCGAGAGATCCGGTAGAGAAGGATCTAGGAAGGAGCCAGGCCAGGGCCAGGCTCGGATATCTTTAAATTGGAGAGGAATAGATAGGCAAACAGCCTCGATAAAATCGATTAGATGGGGACCTCTTCTGATCCCGTCAGATTGTGAATCGAGTTTAATTTGCTAAGTTAGGTACTTAAAAGGTAGATAAGTACTTATTTGTTACAATGTTACTAAAGGTTTCTTTACAAGACCTTTGACGATGCTTAGAAAATAAACAAAACATCTTCATACGGCCATGGACTTAAGGGCAATAACCAAATCGGTTCCTGGCCACTATCTGCAGTCAAAGGTCACTGGAGTGCATCACTTGTGGTATCAGTGCTTTGTGTCCCGCCGCCATGGGCAGATGTCTGCTGTTATGTCTGCTCCTGGTTGTTTCTGTGGAGTGTCGGACGATCTATGTTGAGGATGCCAGGCCCACGGAGGAAGAGGTTAGTGTGTCTTATCAGTAGGCAACCGTATTTACTTTAGCGCCAATTATAAATAGGGACATCGTACGAGAAGAAAAAATGTGTGTAAATATAGTAAGTAAGTACCTATTGATAATGTATCAATTACATTTATGAGAATTATGAGTAAGTATTATTTGAGTCATATCCTTTCGCAGTTGCGTATACATGCGTATGTATACGAGTAGGCCCAGTCAACTTTTCATTATCAGTTAATGTAACAAAGCAGAAAGTATTTTGAGAACCAATGGTTAATAGAAGTAAATAACACTAATATATTAATTCCTACCTAATATTGGTACCTGGCTAAATAGTTATAGCAAGTCTACTTACTTAAATTGTTAAATGCAGGTGTCGTTCATGAAGCGATACGGTTACCTGCCAGAAGTAGCCGAGGGGTCATCGTCTCTGGACTTCTCTTACACGCCGCTCTCCATCACCGAGGCGGTGCGGCGGCTGCAGGCGTTCGCTGGCCTCACGCCCAGCGGAGTCATCGACAATGCCACGAAACAAGTTAGTGCCTGAGAAGGTAGAAAATAGTTAGGTGTGTCATGTGGCTTAAAACTGAATAATTAAAGATAAAGCCAATAAGAAGGAGCTGTACAAGGGTGACCTCTCTGTGTCATCACACGTATCCCAGTGAGCTCTTACTAATCTTTTTTTCTTTCCAGGGATTCCTTCCTACGAGTCAAACGCGACTACCATTTGACTTATTAACCTCAGCTAAAATCTTACGATTATGCCATTTTTTTTAGGATTTTTTCTTAAGCAAAACGCTACAACTAGAGCCTACGAAATTTTGGTTTGAGAGTCTTGCCTTAAACCACCAAATTCTTATCCTAAACTAACCAAGCTTTTGTATTTTTAGTTGTTCAAGAAAAAACGATGTGGCGTCAAAGACATCATTACCACATCGTCCAGATCAAGACGATACGTCACACGAGAAGCATGGACCAAGAAACACATTACGTACAGGTAAGCAAATATAAAAATTTGCCATATTACGACGGAATTTTACACGCTTACCTACACAATAAGTTGTATAGGGCACCATGCAGGGCAATGCAAATTCCAAAGCCAATGGTTGAGCCAATATTGGCAGTGTATTACGTGACATTTTTTACGTTTTTTAGGGTGCTCAACGGCTCGAGAACGTTAGAGAAGCACCGAGTGGAACGCCAGATGGCAGCCGCGCTGGCGGTGTGGGCGCCGCACGCAGGGCTTACTTTCACTCGCCTGGACACGGGGAAGGCCGATATTGAAATCTCTTTCGTCACTTTGGACCACGGGGACGGGTAAGTCCAGTGTCTTGTAAAACATAGCTGATAGCTAAGACTATGTATTTCATTTAATAAATACAAATGTTACAGGTCTCCATTCGACGGCCCAGGACAGGTGGTGGCGCACGCCTTCTGCCCTCCGCTCGGTGATCTGCATTTTGACGATGATGAGGTAGGTACTAACTTCTTTTTAAGTAACCCCAATTCCGTTTTTGTAACGTAAAATGTTCAACTCCGGTGAAAAGTGTAATAGGGTTTAAGGGATTTATTCTGACTACGGTAGACGTCTGCTACACGTCTACCTGAGCTGAAACTTTTGTCTCTCAACGGCCGATAATAATGCAGTCGATAATGCAAAATTTTCCATCTCCGTAGATCTGGAGCGAGTACCCCGCCGAGGACGAGGAAGACGAGGAGTCGACGGACTTGTTCGCCGCGGCCGTCCACGAGATCGGGCACGCGCTCGGCCTGGCGCACTCGGACGTGAGGGCGTCGGTCATGTACCCGTACTATCGGGCGCGGGTGCAGAGCCTGTACGAGGACGATATTTTGGGCATGCGGGCGCTTTACAGTTAGAGTATACATACTTAAGCATATGCGTTTTCGAATGATTTACAACCCTTAAATCCGAACTCGAGGATTCCCGTACATCATCTGAATAACGTAGTATTCTAGTATTTATTAACTTCTTAAAGGGGCCACTGTGATTAACCTAGTCCTGCGTAGAAATTTGTTTGTAGGTGTGGTCACCTCTCTTTGCAGCTGACTGTACATTGCAATAAATTTTTTCTCAACGCGCAATTGGGATCCGTATTGTATATGGCTTTCAATTTCTCATATTACAGTGAAAGACCAGCAAGCCGCGACCTCCGCTCTCACCGTACAAACAGAGAACCCGATGGCGCCGCGGTTCTCCCTAGACCCTGGCGTTACTGATGAGGAGGACGTCCCCGACCTGTGCTACACCAACTTCGACACCATTCAGGTGTTGCAGGGGAAGATCTATGTTTTCGAAGAGGAGGTAAGATCAACCTAACTCATAGCTCGCCTGGACACGAGGAAGGCTGACGATGTGGTGTAAGCGTGACAGCGTTACGCACGTACCTACATAATTATATATAGCGAAGACCCGCTTGCACAACGGAGCCGCGTCCAGTTCCGCATGAAATGCGAAGATCGCCGTAAGTGGCGGTGGGCAGGGTGGAGCCCATCGCTCATATACCCTTTGACCGTTGGGGCAGAAAGGTTGAAATACCGATACGAGCTGTAGGCCGCATCCAGTGAAGGTTCCAAAAAAGATTGATCGGTCAAGATGGTAGGGAACCGTGAGGATTATAGATAGGAGCTGTACCTATACATGACCGCTCGATGTCATATTTTCAGGAGTGACGGACATATTTTTGACCGATATATATACTATACTGGGTCAAGCAGATCTTGTCAGTAGAAAAAGGCGGCAAATTTGAAAAATGTAGGCGCGAAAGGATATCGTCCCATAGAAAATTTGAATTTCGCGCCTTTTTCTACTGACAAGATTTGCTTGACCATCTATATTAAGTCTATTAACTATAATAATAAGATGATTTTAACTTTAGCGATTATTGTTAATAAAGGACTAATTAAGTCCAGATTTTCTAACACTTAAAAGTCTTAAGTGATGATAATTACTTAGTCCACGGTTAAAAATAAAAAACGTTGTTGACAGTGGATGTGGGTGCTCAGCGAGCGAAAGGAGATTGATCCGGGGTATCCGAAGCGCTTCCACGACGTGTTCATTGGCTTGCCAGAACACGTCGACGTAGTTAGAACCATTTACGAGAAACGGAATGGAAACATCGTCATATTCAAAGGTAATTTAACAATCTGTGTCCGTACTTTTTCCAAAACATTTAATATTTGTCTTAAAACAAATATTTAGCCCTCTTTTTTAACTCTTTTTTAAATAACATGGCAACATTACTCGGTAAGTATAGATTATTCCCCAAGCGGCCAGTGTTGCCACTTGTCAATTTATTGATATTGGCTTAATTTGTACTTTGTCTTTCTGGTTTCCATTTGTGCTTACAGTGTAAATAACATATTACTTATATACCAATTTACAATAATTAAGGCTTTGCACGTGGCGCTTATAGCTGGAGCAAAGTAACGACGCATCTACTTGCACGCAAGCGTGTATCACCAGTTAATTGAGTGTGCTTGTACAAGTAACCGGAGCAAGTAAAGGCCTAGGCTGCTATTGCAAGTAACATGCACAAGTTATTAGGTATACTCTGGCAAGCCTTTTTCTACCGACCATGAAGTTATATTGTTTAAACTGGAGCGAGATGTCACTTTTTTTGCCATACTAATTTGAACCTTATCACCGAGACAGAATGTTGTTCGTACCAGACTAGAGAAAACGGTCCACATGAGATAGAAAAATTGTTGCCAATATTAAAAAGATACCATTGTGGTAGAAATTATATCAATATACTACTGAAATTCATTACCTTTTTATACTATTTTAGTGCTATATTCCAATTACAGTTCTGATATCTTTTAAGTAATTTGTTAATTATTATGATGTTAATATTATTAACTGATTAAGCCAAGCATGTGCGCAACAAAAAAAAAAACAGTAAATTGAATATGTTAGAAATTGTAGTAACTTTGAATAATAATTGGTATCCCCAACTTGATGACGATTAGGATGACCATGATGTCGGTACGATTTGGATCGGTCTTACAACATTGTTATTTCATACTTAATGTAAAAATAACTTTACCTAAATAGTATACTAATAAATAAATAAAGATATACTTATTTCGGCATGTTTAATTATTCGGTTCACGTAATGAAAGCTACATAATTGCCAAAAATTAAATCCGAAGTCCTTGGACATTACAGACTCATATTTATACATAATATTTAATTACTGGAACGTTAATTCTAACTATTTATATATATGTAATCGATTCTATATAGGTTGGGCCGACATTTCCGTCAGTATACAAAAGCGGCAAATTTGAAAATTTTGTTTCAATTACAGATCTACGATGACGCTTACGCTTAAAGAATAGCTAAAGTATGCAAAAGGGAAGTCATCACGTATATGAACACACCATGAGTATGATATTGATAGTGATAGGTGTTTTGTTAAATTATGAATTATGAAGAGCATAAATAGTGTAGAATGCCGGTTTACACAGTTAAATGTAAGTTTTTATTTCGTCGTGTGCTAATATTTTATCATTTTAGTCAATAATCAAGATAATTTCGTGTAAAAACATAAATTGTTACGCTACGCTAGGGCTTGACAAAATGACTAGTATCGATAACCAGTGGGCATAGTAATAATATAAATTTATTTGCGTTGCAAGTGTTGAAAGTAGGAATTAAATTCGCAACGAGTGGTGATAAATTAAAACACGACCGAAGGCAGCGTTTTTAATCGATACGATTTGCGAATTACCAAGTACAACTACAACGTTTTACCCGACCCTGGAAATCTGTCTTGCTCTCTCTTATAGCTGTCTTTGATAGAAATAAATAGAAATAGAAAATATTTATATGGCGTACAAAAACATACCTACATTACGGTAAGCACAACATAAAGTTAACAATACAGTAAACATACACCAAATAGGATGCCGCTCAGCATAATTAAGCAGTGTCTGTAAGACACTACGCTGGTTTTCACCCAATACGTACGATGGACGTACGGCGGACCACCTTCCTCACAATCAACCATGATCGCATTGATCGCGATCCAATACGCCCATCCCATCTGTAACAGCTTTTATAAAGACTAAAAGCTTTATAACGACTAAATTAAGTAAGGTTGTGTGAAGCGTTTTACAGAAGAGAAAAAAACTATATCCATCTCTTTTCTGGGGCAATTATACTAGCATAGGGAAAATACAGTATGATTCTCTCTGATTATGCACGAATGAGAAAAGATCCTGGCCAAACTATACATTCCATCTTATGCTAATATCCCACATTCATATGACTTATGGTCACCCTAATTAGAAAGAGATGGAGGGCTCAGGTTTGACCTCTCATGTGGACACACTTTTTGGCCAGTGTACACTATCCAGTTTACTCTCTACGTCCGTGCTACCGACAAAGTGTGTCAGTAGTAAAAGGCGCGAAATTCAAATTTTATATGGGAGAACAAACCTTTACGCCTACATTTTTAAATTCGCCGTTTTTCCATTGACGTAAATAGCTTGCCAAACTATACTAAGCTATAAACGCCGAGTCCAAGTACCCAAGCATTGTCATAACATAACAAACCTTACAGACAAGCAGTACTGGGAATTCGGCCCCAACTTCCGCCTGATCAAACGCGGCCGCCTCCGAGACTACCGCCTGCCCGGGCGCCTTCGAGAGCTGACTACGGTCTTCCTGTCCAACTACAACAATAAGACGTACCTTATAGACTCTGAGCGCTTCTGGCGGTTCAACGAGGACACGTGGACTATGGATAAAGGGTAAATGACAAGCTATACATAGGTACCTAGCTCTCCACTCCCAGCAATATGAAATGAGACACAAACCTCAGAGTTTTCATACAGTTTGTGTGAAATTGGATTAAGAAGCTTTCTGCCCCAGCAGCGGCCACTTCTAAGAGTAATATGGTGAAAAATAAAAATCTATCAGTAGCGGGTCCACAGAACTGGAAAGAGAAAGTTAAATGATATAAGTAATTGATGTATCTCTACTAGTACAGTCAACTGTAAAAATATGGGTGTAGCCAACTTATTCAAAAATATGTCCCATATTTCTTAATTCGCTGACATAAGAGCTATGGGACATATTTCTGAGATGATTTGTGCACCCATATTTTTTACAGTTGAGTTGAGTATGTACCTACTTTATCTCGATGTAGTATAATAATATTAGTCATTTCAACAGGTACCCTAAAAGCATGTCAGTATGGAGAGACCTCCCGTACCCTGTGGATTCCGCTATTATTTGGAAGGGAGGTAAGTAGTCCTCCACAAATACAGACATTATATTGAAAATGTTGTATAAAAATGGGAACTTTTGCGCCAAGTCTGCACTAGATAGGTGAATTAGGTACTTTATTGAACTCTCTCGGAGCATGGTATAATAATATACTCCGCCTGGTACTCCATTCCCGTCTTTTCTAGGTCACCTAACTGACACAAGCCTACGTCATCATGCGACAGCGCTATATGATAATATGCGATAGCGCTATATATAGCGGCCATGTTATTGTGACGTAGGCATGTGTCACTCTGGGAATAGAAGACCATGTTTTATTAGACTATGTCTCGGAGGGCTCTCTAGATGGCCCGCGACTGCGGTCAGGCAAGTCCCATTTTATTTTACAATTCGAAGTTTTATATCTACCCTCCAATAAAATAGCTTGCAATGACAATTTTCAAACTAAAATGTAAATAACGCGATGCAGCTATAACAGCGAGGATACACGCGGCGCAGTAGTAGTAGTAGTAGTACTATGGAGATCGTTTTTAACCGACTTCCAAAAAGGAGGAGGTTATCAATTCGACCGTATTTTTTATCTTCTATATTTACTAAACTCTAAAATACAATTTCTTGGAGTAGAAAATAGTTGATCCATAGTCGAGTCGGTCTCGCGCCACCATTTGAATGTAGTTGGTTGATATGTTAGTATGTTACAGATACGTACTTCTTCCGCGGCCCCCGCTTCTGGCGTTTCGACAACGTTCAGGTCCGCGCACACCCCTACTACCCGCTGTTTACAGCTCAGATCTGGTTCCCGTGTCAGCCCACGCCGGATATGGAGCAGTACACCAAGAACGAAGACTAATATAATGTACCGCCTGACCTAACTGTCCATTACTATACCTTGTGTCGTTAGAATAAGGTTTAAAAATAGTTAACTGTGATAACAAATAGTACTTGTTTCTCTCGACTGTGGTGCTTCGACAACACATAAATCCCCTCGCACCCCCTACTATTTACCCGTTGTTTACGGCGCAGATCAAGACTAAACCGCCGCTGTACCATAGATGCCACAAGTGTCGCTACTGACGAAAAATATACTGCTAAAACAAGTTCTACAAGCAGGAGTTGAAAATAGAGTTCAAGTTAGCTGAAAATTGTTGGACATTAGACTTTTCTAACGTCGCGACATCTATTGTCAACTAGCGGTACTGATAAATTCTGCTACTTGACGCTAGATGTCGACCAGGAAATAACTCGCGGCACGTTTTGGTAAGAAAACTGTGATGTATGGAGTTACCACTCTTTCTCTACTTTTATCTATGGCTGTACCGTGTAACACATACTAACCATTAGTAGACCTTATCGCATTGGAGTAAGGTTTACAATGGTTAGTTAACCCTTTACATCAGGGTGTCAAAAATTCATGTCAGAAATTATGCAAAATTAAACCCTATACTGGTAGGAAACAAAGTTCAACATTATTGTCGAAAATGTATTCCACCTATACACGATGCATTGCGATCAGAAGTTTGTAACGTGTAATTGCCATTTTCATCTTTTTTACTAGAAAGGCAGAAAAAGAAAACTTACTTAAAAGCCTGAAGTTCAATTTTACAGTGTAAACGATTACAACAAGATGTTCTTGGTTCTGCAATTCACAAATAGGAGTCCTTGCCGTTATGATGCAGACTCGATTTTTTCTCTAAACTTATCTAGAAGAAAATGGGGAAAGAGTTAAACAAAATATTCAATAAAAATATATCACTTTATTAAAAGAGTACAATCATATACAAATGTAAAATAACATCAACTGATTTAATACGTCTTATGCGGAATGTGCAGCCTCGCATCGTGGTAAACAATTAGTGATATTGTATTAAAGTATAATACTGTTTAAGTAATATCAATAAAATGGCTGTAATCAACTAGTTTTATTTCTATTACCATAGATAAGAAAAGCTTAGGATATACATGTTAGTGTCGTCATCAAATACATCAATTTACAAAAAAAAACCCTTTAAAGCTCTGTTTTCCTAGGATAGCGGTGCCGTCATATAGCGGCCGTCTCCATACAAAATTATATGGCTAAATATGGATGGTGTAGTATTTTGTACGGAGACGGCCGCTATATGACCGCACCGTTATCTTAGGAAACCAGAGCTTAACTATTAGTTTATTATACTTGGTCAAATTTCACCTAATATGATGACTACCTAGATATGATGTTGTATCAACATATTTGATGCAGACAGTTAACAGTATCACAATAGTAAGAGTGGTGAGGCTCGACATTAAATGAAATGATACATAAAGTTTGCGGCAGCGATAATATTATTACTTATTAGTAAAATTTGTTCTCACTAGTGGAATATTTCATAAAGCCAAAACTATTGTCGAAACATCTCAGGTTTTGAAGAGTGCTATAGTCACCGCATAAGAAAAGAAAGATCCATGCCGTCTAGTTTTTCAAGGTAGAATCTTCTTAGTTACGCTATATCGCACCAGACAAATGGATAAATTCATTTCATAATAAATAATTGTGCAAGTTTTCTAACTACAATATATTTTACAATTGAATTTTGCTACAGGGTGTATTCTAAGATTTTTGACCGCTCAAAGTTTAAAAATTCACCCTAAATCGTCTTTATACAAGGCAAGACTTTATGTGCAATGGTATTCATTCGAGCATCGATTAAATTAATAATATCATTGGGGAAGATTCCCATGTTTTGAAATTTTGGATATTAAATTCCTTATTCATGACAGGTATTTTATAAGTATGTGTGTAAGTAGCGCAGCCCAAACCGAAATCCCTGTTCAACAAATAACAATTCTAACACTTTCACAGTCTGGAGTTCATAAATAAATATGGGTCTCAAGTGAGACATAGATTATAGATAAGATTTTACATAAAACTGTGAAAGTGCTAAACAGATTCAAATACAAAACAATTCCATCACAATACCTATGTTACAACAATGATCTAACATTTAATGTTTGAATCCAGCGTAAGCCTATCAAATACAACATACATTGCGCCAAATTTCTGAGCTAACAAATCATGATTTATATTTGAACGTAGATTAACGGATGTGATCTAATCCTGTTGAAATTCTGTTTTGAATTTCAAATTTAAAACTGAATGGTATAACCGCTATCGCTTGTCTCCAATTTGATTAAAATCGGACTAAATAAAACCGGATATTATACACAGATTCAAATTAGATAGTATGAAATTTGCCTTTTATATTCCCGAAAATATTGGTAAAACAAGTATTATAATTTTCGAATTTCGAATCGCAAACAATATAAGTCACAGCCGGGAACCAAGTTCCAGAATCCATAATTTTCGGGAACAGAAAAGACATATTTTGTTTCTTATCGATCGTGTGCGTGTTTCATTTGACCGAACGCGTTTTATTCAAAATCCAATTTTTTTAGAAGCAATTAGGTTAGATAGTGACCCTTCTGATACCGGCGATTTTAGACAAAACGTGTTCGGTCTAACGAAACATCAGACGAAAAATATTACGAGGTTTTAATAGGTCACCCCCATTTGCGACACGGTTTGCCGTCGAAGTGAGTGTGATGTATATCGATATCGCTCGTGTGTGTGTGTGTGTGTGTGTATGTCGTCCGTCCCTGTCTGCAACGTTGTGGTCCCGCTCTAGCTGCAGCAGGAGGCGGGGTTGGGGTCCTTGCCGGAGCGCTTGGTGATGTTGAGGCGGGTGAACTCCTCGGCCACGGTGGGGTGGATGCCCACCGTGTTCATCAGCTGCTCCATTGTGATGCCGCATCTGGAAATTAAACATTACCCGTATTTAGATTGGTATACCGGAATAGTACTGTTAAAGGCCAAACCGAAATTTAGTAATTAAAAATGCAAAGGTACCACGGAAACCAGTAAACTTTTTAATGTTGCTATACAAACTCCATTCTGCAACAAGTACTATTGGTCATGCTTCATTCGCTTATGCTTATTTGTGGGTAGCAATGTGATAGCATCCCACCATAAGGTTTCCCTTGACACTGATTTAAACTTTCACGATTATTAAACATTATCAAACTGCACAACGGGACTTAATCGCGTATTTAAGTTTTAAGATTTACCTCCGACGTTTCGAGGACGGCGTTGTCCCCGTGGTCTCGGAGCAGACTGGCTTAAGTCCCGTTGTGCAGTTTGATAAGGTTTCCCTTGAGTTTTACAAGTTTAAATTAGTCAACAAAAAAACTTGGGATCGACAGTGACAGTCGATTATCAATTCTAAAATATTAAATTTAGAATTGATTATCGATTGTCACTGCCGGCCGGATATCGCATTCGTGGGAGTGGCAGTTTTTTGATAACAGCATCGAAGCCTTAATTCACTTCACCAGCTACATGTCCCACGAAATGCAGTCCCAATATACGTTGAGGCTCCCCTAGCTCTCGTAGGGCTACGGCCTTGAGCTAACAGTTGCGGATGTTGCGCTGCGGGATGAAGAACTTCTTCGGCTTGTAGAACCTCGTGTTAAAATCAATATTTCTACTCACTTAATGGCGGCCGCGAAGCCCTGAATAACCTCCCCAGCGACGGGTCCCACGAAGTGCAGTCCCAGGATCCGCTGCGGCGCCTCGCGGAGGGCGACGGCCTTGAGGTAGCAGTTGCGGATGTTGCGCTGCGGGATGAAGAACTCCGTGGGCTTGTAGAACGCGTGGTACACTTCGATGTTGTCCGCGCCGTGTCTGAGGAACAATCAAATGGAATGTTTGGAAACAACGTTGGAGCCAGTAGAAAAAATCCGGAAAATAGTCTATTCAATGAAATGATACCGATACGTTGGTATAATTGACTATTCCATATACTAATCATTATGGCTATTTTGTAATTTATCAAAACAATACCTTAAAAACTATGAATACCATTGACCGGGGTGACTTTCAAATGCAGGGGCGACTTTAAAATTCTAGTTTTTAAGCCATAATATATATTTATGCGAGATTTTTTACAGTAGGTGAATATGAATATACAGGGTGTTTGGCCCATCGTTTGCTAAATTAAAATGGCGGATAAGTGGGGCAGTTTTCTATCTATTCACGCCCTTTAAAAAATTTTTGGGCCCACGAGTTTTTTTTATTTGCTTTTTTTGTTGTTTTTGAAAAATCTTCAAGGCCGACTTGTTTAAACTTAAATTTAAAAAAAAAGTAAGTGGTAGAGAGATGCAACGTTTATTGCGTCGTGATGTCTAACATTAAACGGTTTTATCAAAGTCAAAATTACTGACATTTAACATCTAGTTTTTTTTTATTAACCCTCAAATGTTTTACAAGATGTAAAAATTTACACCAAAGTCAACTTTGATGCTCAATTAAAAAAAAAAAAAAGCAAAAAGAGACCACGTTCTTGAAATAACTTTACAAAATTCTGTGTTCTGTCCTCTTTCTAATGATGTACAATGTCCAGCAGTAGACTACATAGCCTGATGATGATGATGACCTAAGTCTTATGTTAAAGTGTATGGGTCAAAAGTAATTCAAACGTTCAATACCTTGAACTGAAATGTAGTGAAATGCGTGTCTGTGGTTTTGGCGAAGAACTTTCTCCACCTTCCAGATAGAAACTTCGAGTAATGCAGCTACATCTCTGATGCTTCTAGTCGGCTCTTCCTCGAACAGTGCCAAAATCCGATTATCAACTTCAACATTGTGTCGCACCACAATCCCTCTTGGCTCATTTACGTTCAAATTTCCAGTTTCCCGTAAGCGGCGGTAAGTGTTTTGAAACGTGTGGCGGGTTGGTAAGCGTCTATTAGGGAATCGTTCCTGGTAGATTCTTTGTACTGCTCGTGCAACACCATCGGCTTTACCGTACGCCATTAACATGTCCGCGTATTCTTCATTCGAAAAAGTAGCCATTTTCAAATGATCAAAACTCAACAAAACAGAGATTAATAAAAGCACTAACAAAAGACGATTCAGTTTACTGCCTTCTGTTTTTTTTTGCGGCTTTTTAAGTTCCGACATCGATCACATTTCCCGCGTTTCGCGCCTAAGTTTTATTTTTTTAAAACGTTCTCCCACTAATAAACGTTCACATTTAATTACAATTTGATAGACAAAACCAAACACAAATTAACTATGGACGCGACGCGACGTCGGAACCTAACAGCTTTTGTGCTATGTAAGAGGGAGATAGCACCTTCAACTAAATTTACGAAAGATAAGTTTTAAACCTTCACAACCAGCAAACCTCATCGCTGAAAAAAAAACCCGCGTGTGGATAGGCAAAGGGGATTTAAAAGGAGATTACAGCGTCAATGTTTAGGCATCGATAATTTTTGCCTGTTGCGTGCGTTACAAAACATCGGGAAAAAATGAAGTTCATGAAAGGTTTTTTTGGGATTATTGTATATCATTAGAAAGAGGACAGAACACAGAATTTTGTAAAGTAATTTCAAGATCGTGGTCTCTTTTTGTTTTTTTTTTAATTGAAAATCAAAGCTGACTTTGGTGTAAATTTTTACATGTTGTAAAACATTTGAGGGTTAGGACGACCACGAAAGCGATGGAGCGACGACATAGTAGCCACGGCCGGTCAAAGATGGCTAAGTAAGGCAAAAGACAGAGACGAATGGAACAAATTGGAGGAGGCCTATACCCAATAAAGTGGGGTTCCTATCAACTTTTAGTTTTTAAATACAATCAATACAAAATTAAATTATACGAACCAATTAAAATAAGTTAGTAAAAAAGTAAACATATATATTAGTTACAATAAATTAACATTATTAATTAATTAATAGTATGTACCTTAATGATAAGTTTGTAAGTAGTTGATAAGAAAATAAAGAGGCTTTTTATTATTATTATTATTTGTTTGTCCTTTCCATATCTCGGGACCATGGGGTCCCGGACCTTTGGGAGGCATGCGTGGGGCCGAAGCCAACAGCGCAGAGGCCCTTTAAGACAGTTTACTCTAAAAGCAAGGGATACACATGGCGGATACCATCCCCGAGCGCACAATATGATACATCCGGAGATGGTCTCCGCCAGGTGCAAAGACTATTGCAGTGCAGCACTTTTGTGCTGCGATGGGAACTAAGGTCATGGGCTATTGATATGCAAGTTGGATGGACTGGATAATGGGTTATGGGAGGAGACTAGCGGACACCTGCCGTGACAATCAGTCTCAAAATTGTGTAAGACAGGTGGTGACTCGCCTACTCATTTAGTGGGCCCTACAACGGCCGCACGCACAGTGCGACAATAGGGCAACACTTCGGAGCGGCTGTAAGGTTGTCGAGAGGTGAGTCTGCGGTTATTATTATAATTTTGACTTTGATAAAACCGTTCAACGTTAGACATCACGACGCAATAAACGTTGCATCTCTCTACCACTTACTTTTTTTTTAATTTATGTTTAAACGAGTGGTCCCTGAAGATTTTTCAAAAACAACAAAAAAAGCAAAAATAAATACTCGTGGGCCCAAAAAATTTTTAAAGGGCGTGAAAAGATAGAAAACTACCCCAATCATCCGCCATTTTAATTTGGCAAACGATGGACCAAACACCCTGTATAGTAATCTAACTAGTTACAGGAACATTTTCAGTAAATAATGGTAATTCTGTGGCAGTTTTATATCTATCAAAGTAACCCCAAATTTTCCAAAGTCACCCCGGTCTACGGTACCTATACTATAGGTTTCCTTTTCTTATCTTATTGAACACATAGCTAAAATTACAAGTGCAACGACAATAAATTAAATCAAACTCCATATCGCAGATACGAAAAAGAACAAAAGTAGATAAATAAGTTCTGTAACTTTTGATTTTGAGTGGCCACGGATATGAACTCGAGCCAGCCCTATTTTAAATACGTTCTACATTCATTTATCTCGTCTTGGCTATTTATCGTATACATTACAAACATCTAACTTACCTCTGTAGGGCTGCCTCCTCACTGAGCCCAACGCATCCATACTCCAAAGGCGTGAACACCGTAGTAGCAACATTCTCGTAGTCCATATGTTGCGTGCCGTTAGCGAACACCCTCCTAGCCAGCAGCCGACCGGCGTGTATGGCGACGGGCGTGAGTTCAGGACGGCCTTCCAGTACGTCGCCCACCGCGTAGATGTGCGGGACGTTGGTCTGTTCGTGGTCGGCGATGATCTTGCCGTTCGGTGATAACGTCTGGAAAGTTGGAAGTTAAGGATTAAAATCGTTGATAAACAGAGGTATACACATACAGACTTAATTGTACAGAATTGGCGAACACGAGCTTATGAAAACACGAACAGCTTGTGAAAACCTCGCTACCTGCTTGCGTGCATGAAAACGGAACTCCAAATCTGGACACAATTGTTTATTTTCCACAGATAAAAAATAGTTTAAGTAAGTAGTGTCTAAAACATTTTAATTTATTTTATGAAGTATTGGTAAGTAACTAATACATACCGTGATACCAGCGGCTTTTAAGTTGAGCTGTTTGGTGAGCGCGTAGCGACCAGTGGCAATCAGAACCGTATCGAAAACATCCTCGCCCCTGAAACACAATCAATTATAATTAGAACTTCATCTGTATTTACTAGTATTTAGTATCTCCAAACAGCAATACATAAGAATAAGAATAATATTTATTTGAAATAACCTTGTTGACAATAAATATATATATCCTGTGGCCCCACACATTGAACCCATCATTGGTAAATATACATTATCTCGTTGCAATAAGGATTAAGAATCGTCAGTTATCTATAATGTAAGTATATCATATCATTGAATCACCAACAATTCGGTGAAGAAAAAACGTGATTTTAGCTTTGCTGTTTTCTTTTTATCTGTTGTGATATAGTCACTCTTGTTTAGTCGACCAACCACCGGCAAAGGTATAGTCCTATGACGGAACGCAACGCACTCGCTGTTCCACCTCGGCGACCACAATGCCGGCCATCTGCTGGTCGAAGTGTGTATGATAGTCACTCTTGTCTAGTCTCAGTGTTGACCCAGCGCGCCTTCAGCTGCCCAGTCTCTAGCTTCTCCACCGATAGAGGGATGGTCTTGTGATGGAAGGTAACTCCTCGCTGTTCCATCTCGGTGACCACCATGCCGGCCATCTGCTGGTCGAAGTGTGTATGATACTCACTCTTGTTTAGTCTCGGTGTTGACCCAGCGCGCCTTCAGCTGCCCATTCTCTAGCTTCTCCACCGCCAGAGGGATGGTCCTGTGATGGAAGGTAACTCCTCGCTGTTCCATCTCGGCGACCACCATGCCGGCCATCTGCTGGTCGAACCCACGGAGAGGCACGGAGCGGACGAGCACGGAGGCCGAGTAGCCGAGCGAGTTGAGGAAGCCGGCGCACTCGAGCCCGATGTCTGATTGGTTGGTTAAGGAACTTGTTTCCGAAAATAAATTGTAACATAATTAGAAATGGCTTATAGTAAATTTAAAGTTGAGCAAAATAACGTGAACTTCTAATTAAATCGCCGTAAACTCCTAAAGTTAATACAATACTCTTTAATGCACACCTCACATAGTATCTGCAGCTCATTTTTGTGGTTAAACCGAGTTTCGAGGGATTGACTGTGATTTTATCTACTTCAAAATTATTTTAAGTTTTCAAACATACATTGTTGATCAAATTCAAAATATCTTGAATATTTGTTTTATAGATATAAACCTAACCTACACCAACAATGTTCTACGAAAACCTACATTAGGATTGTATTTCATCTGTCCAATATCTTGGTCCAATGTGTATTTTCGTCCCATATTTCGCTTAATGAGAGAGTGAGACACATTGGGTAAAAAAATTGGACAGGTGGAATACCAGAATACCGCCATTAACACATCCAGTGCCTAAAACCCGACTATCGGGTATTTTATGATTTCGTTCCCAGGCCGTACGACCCGATAATCGGGATCGTGGTACTACTGCTTTATATGACGAAATTGTTGTGGCCTGGCGCGGACGTCTTGTTTGGCTGGGTGGCAATGAATGTGTCAAACAAGCATTTCATCGCATTAATTAAAACATATTCAACTATTCATGTTGTTAGTATTGTAGCACATAGAACTTAATGTCATTCGTAGTGATAAACATGCGAATATAACAAATCGTATCCGCGTAGTATATGCAAGTCATTCATCATCATCAATCATTCAGACCTATTATCAGGTGAGTCATACGAGTACTTATAAAAACAATTACTACAAGAACAACTAGGTAATATAAATATATACCTAAGTATGAATTTGCATAGTATAAACAGGAACACATAATATTACAAAAGGCATAAGGTCCACCGATGTACAGTTAACAGTGTGGGTGATGGTATGGTTTCCTGAAAGCGAGCAAGAAATGTATTTCCGAAGCAAACTAGTTTTTTATCTCGGTAACGTACGGGATTCTTACTCATAATTTAAAACTCTCCACTCAGTGGGATAACAATGTTCTGGCAGGTAAATCCAACAGTTAATTTAGAAGGTAAATTATGTAATTAATTATCTACAGTTCATTTACCTCAAGCGACACGCCAAAGATAAGACAGTCAGTCTGGACATAGGTACCTACGCTACAGCTCGATTCACGATAGCTGGCACGAATGGAATAAATGAGAGAATGGTAATATCTATGTGTGTATCAGATTAACGAATAAAATAGAGACACTGGCCGTATACCGACACGTGTGCCAGTCACACAATGACAGATATAATTCGTTTCGTTCATTCCATTCGTGCCAGCTTTCGTTGACCCCTATCTAATGTATCAACAAAGCTGTACCTAAACATAGACGTTACCGTGAAGACACAAGACACAAAATCAAAAAGATCCCTAAACCTAAACTACAATAAAAAAAATCACCCCTCGGCAAGGTGCCGTAGACGCTGGCAGCGCTACCTCGCTGAATTGCAATGTTTATGCGCTGTGCGAGGAAGCTGCCAGCCCTACGGTCCCCACATCCACCGGCTTTTTTGATAACGCTCCGAAAATTTACTCCCAAATCAAAAAGGATACATCCAGCGCCAACAACGAGCGTCTTGCCGGGCGGGTGGGACAGGCTGAAGATGTCGTCGGAGCTGATGCAGTACTCCAGGCCGCCCGGCACGTCGGGGTAGTGCGGCCGCCCGCCCACCGCGATCACGATGTTGCGCGCCGTCAACTCCTTCTTCGTGCCGTTCTTCAGCGTCGCTATTAGCGTGTGCGGGTCCTTGAAAGTTCATAGTCAAAGGTTACAATTAGGGACCAACTTGGCAGAAAAAAACCACTTTAAAAAATTCGAAGGTTTGAAGAGATAGTACAATCATTCACGCAAAGTCCCTAGAATTACGTTTTATCTTGTTCAGACTGCGCCAATTTTCATTATCGTCAGGTGACAAGAAAGACTCACTAATTACAAAAAAAAAAAAAAAAACAAATATCAACCTTATTTATAGTTCGTTTTTTTAGCATTAGAAATAAGGTAAACAATCTTGATACGTCTTTTAATTGAAAAACATATTTTAAAAATAAGTTACGGCAAATATGTAACAATTATGAATCTAATACGATCATTTATATTCTTCTGCTTTCATAAGTAATAGTTACTGATTTTTAAAAAACGTTTTTCAATTAAAACACATGTCAAGATCGCTCACCTTCTTTCAAGTTCTTTCTAATGCTAAAAAAAACGAACTATAGGTATTAATATGGTTCACTATGGCTATTAACTAGTGGTAGTAATTAGTGAGTTTTGCTTGTCACCTGACGTTATCTACTATTATAGTGTTAAGACAAACCTTGAACTCTCCAAGTCCATTGATGTACTCGATCTTCTTATCCCGCAAGTCCACCCTGGTGACCCAGTTGACGGACTTGATGTGGTTCTGGACGGACTCGGTGAGGGCGCTCCAGTCGATTTTGATGGCGTTCAAGTCTGGGACTTGCCAGCCGTATGATACTGCTTCCTGAAATTGTTGATTTATAGATATAAATATCAGGATTATCAGGAACAGGAATCCACAAAGTAACTAAGGCATGTACAAAAATCGTCATCAAATCACACCAGTAAGAGCTCATTTAGACGGCGAGCGAACTCGAACGTGAGTTCAGTTACATTGCGGAGTATTAACATTACATCCAATTCAGCCGACCGATCAAATATCGCAATGTAATGAAACTCGCATCGTCAACGAGCTCAAGGCTATGGATTACCTACGTAAAAATATCGAGCACTAACTACAAGGGCGCCTTGACAAACCCGTCAGTCAAATGGATTTGAGAACGATTTACGAAAATAAATACCATAATACTTCTAACAGCCTCATCGTGCTTAACATTCGACCTTAGAGGGATTTTGTAAGGATTACTTGGGTTAGCTGTAAAGCCTGCCGATACCCGGTTAGCCAACAAAGAGTTGCAGTTATCTGTTAGAATATTGCGGATAAGTCAATTCTGCCAGAAAGCTGTGGCCCTGTTTATTATTCGCGATGTTTATGTACAGTCAGCAGCAGAAGTTGCTAAGCGGGCGAGGTGTTCAAAATTATCTTGACGCGACTTTGTTGTTAAAGAGAATAAGAGCGTGTCAAGGTAATTTTGAACGCCTCGCCCGCTTAGCAACTTCTGCTGTTGACTGTATGAGTAGATTATTAGAAGTAATAGAATTGGCGTCAAATAAATGCGATAAATTTCTGATAATAAAGCACTTTTAATAGACAATTGGTGGATCTTAATATCTTTGCAATAAGGTTTTACGAATTATCACCATAAAATAAATGAAACATTAACAGAGTAGGTATGCATTCGGAGTGTCAGTACATACCTACTCTTATGCATTATGAGTGTCAGTAGAGCATTGTAACAAGGAAACTGTTACAAAAACTATTAGTTACATCATTTACATGAATATAATAGGCAACGCAAATTATTTTCAGCCGGACCATTGGCAAATTCTAGTGCTTCTAATAATATGCGGGATCTTCGTTTACAGATTGTATTACTGCAATCTACGATATCAAACGATCTTGGACTTTAAATATCATTTAATTAGCTAGGTACTAAAAATACAGTAATTTCAATAGGATCCCTTACGCCCAATAAAAATATAATTCCACGTCTGATTTAATTAAATAATTAAAACAAGTTTAGTTTACAATAGGAATTTTAGCTCTTCCGAAAGTCCCATTGAGATTACCTTTTATATAAAAATAATCCCTTTAATAGTACTGTACATACTGTAATTTACATTTATAGCTTCATTCCATTTAAATATTTAATGTGCGTTTAATTGCCGCTATTACATTTGTTTTCCCTCTTACATTAATGAAATACATAATGTACTAGAAATTACATACAATTTGTACGGTGTGAAATAGCTCTTAACTCAAAGACTGTTCCAGTCTCATTTAAAAGGGAGTATGTAGAATGCTTTTCCCAAAAGCCAGGTGAAATTAAACCTTGTGTCTAATGCCAGAAGCCAGAACGACTTTGACATGGAATTTAAGCGTTTCTTACTGTATAATGCTGTATTACATATCATACGCTACTATACTGCATGTGTACACTCTTGTATACTTCCAGATGTATACAGAAACAGTTTAAGAGTGTGTATTTCATAAAAATGCCGCATTATGATATGTTTTCTGCCGAAATCCAAGATTGTATTTTGCTCTATACTCTGTATCTTTAGGTATTTAAAAAAGAGTAAACAAAATCTACCCTCAAATGGGTTCTTAAGCCAATTGAGGGTAAATGAAAACATTACATGATCAAATAATGTAGGTTAAAGTCATGTCGTTCAGTGACAGATCCAGGTGGTTTTGTATTTGGTTGGTTAATCAATAAAAGTAATAACTACCCGAAAATGTACAAATTATTTGTTTACTTTTATTTAAGTACCTAAAGATACAGAGTATAGTCTCGGCCGAAACATGACTTTTATGCCGAAACCGAAATTTCTGTCGGACATCACCGACAATGCAAGTTTCTGCGCTGCCGAAAGGTTCGCAGTTTTTGTCCGAAACCGAAGCTTCGGCCTAAACTTCATTTTTATGCCGAAACCTGCCAAAACCGAAAAATCGGTCGAATACTACACATTTTACTATTCCTAATTCCAGAATTAGAAAGAGTAGAATAACATGCGATGCTCATATTTCCCCGGTATATGAGTATAGTAGGCAAGGTAACTACTTTTTCATCACACTTGCTCGGAAAAGATGTATTTACACGTAGGGCTTGCGGGCGGGAAATTGAATTTTTCGCCCTAGGGCGGAAAAAATCTTTTCCGAGCAAGTGTGATGAAAAACACTTATTTACACGTAGGGCTTGCGGGCGGGAAATTGAAATTTTCGCCCTAGGGCGGAAAAGTGTTTTATACAGAAGTTTGTTTTTATTAATTCTCCTTTTTTTCCTTACAAGTGTGATGAAAAACATTGTGTGTGCCACGGGCGGTAAAGAAATTCCGAACTCGTGAACATTTTAAGCCCTCGCTTCGCGTCGGGCTTAAAATTGACACTCGTTCGTAATTTCTTATTTCCCGCCCTTAATACACAATGTACTATTAGATACTCGCAGATAAAATACGCCTTACACAAGAGAGTCGAAACGAATGACATGAATGAGCGCTACGAATGCGGTAACGCGAAACATCGTTTGGGCTACTTATTATTATTACCTATATCGTTAAGGATAAAAAAAAAAAAAACTAGACATCTTCGTAGTCTGGAAAGGCTGGAAAGTGGCTGGAAAGCTGTGTAGGCGTGTTGTAAATAATGTAATGTAACGTATAGGCAGCAGCCAAATTAGCCAAAGAAAGTGTTTAGCTACTTTAGCTTTAGCAAACTTTAAATGGCAAGTCAGTGTCCGATTTACACCGTGACCCGTGACTTGCAATTGTTACAATCCAAATATAATTTTAGATAAGGATAACATGTGGTTGTAATATAATATTATCTACATGAGAACAACACGATATAATACATGACGTCACTTTATAGATACACGAAGCAAAATTATTGTCAGTAAAGCACAGGTAGTTTATGCCGTCGACAATTTCAAGGATATAGGTATTAATAGATGTACATCATACATAGAAATAATATTAACACTACCTGTGATAGGTAGTACACTACTCTCCCTCTACGATCTCGCGAGATCTCGCACGAATTTTCGAGATTCAATCTCGTTGACAGGAAATCTCGATTTTAGCAATCTCGGTCGAGATCTCTATTAATATTTTCAAGATCTCGAAAGAGATTGAAAGATTGATCCATGTGAATTACATTGTTTTGAGTAATCTTTTTGACCTTAGATTCATGTTGTTCAGGCGGTGCTATTGTGTGCGGCCGGCTTTAGCTGACGATAAAAGCCCTGTTCAGCGCTCTGTGCGGAAAAATCGGATGAACTTATCGTATCCAGTCACAATTATTTATGATTTTTGCTCACTTACCCTACTTTTTTTGTAAGTTGCTGAGTGCTTGTCAAAAATATCAACTGAGCATGTTACTCTGCTTACATTTTTGTATAATTAAAAATAATTGTTACCAACTATTTATAATTAGATGCAAATTAGAGTTAAGTACGTATATATGTTTTCTTTTTTTTACAAAATGTATTTATCCTTATTAAATTTTGATTAATTTGTTGTTTTTATCTTCAAAATAAAACATGACGTACTCTAAATAAGTAGTATATACGGAATTCTTAGAAATATTTGCTCAAAATAACACATTTTTAATTTCTTTGTCAAATCTCGATCTTGTCGAGATTAATCTCGATCTCGAAAGTGTGACCGCCGAAATCTCGAAATACCCTATCTCGATTCAAATTTTTCGTGCGAGATCTCGAATCGCCAATCTTGGTGCGAGATTGCATTCCCTATACACTACCAAATGTTCGATTGACAAGTCTCTAAAATAACCTCCGAAACCGCTATTATAATTATTTCCTTTATCAAAATAATTGAGGATGTTATGTTGTGAGAATAAATAGACCAAAAGGTTCACGAGTTACCTAACTGACAGCTGGGAAGTCCCAGTAGTGCCCAGTGACAATAAGTTGGAATTAATTCGTCCCAGAGTCTAGTGTGGACTGGGGTGAGATTAAATGGGAATAGGCTGGAGCTGTAACGGACAAACTGCCTACTTAATCCTAAATTCAAATTGCACGCTGGCTGTCTTCATTCGTCCAACTAGCTTGATTAGCATTGATTAGCTTATAGCGTGTCGTTTTAACATCTTTTTGACGTAATTGTAATTACGATAGACCTAAATGATTCTGATTTATTAAAGTTTATTATACATAGGATAGAGACTATTGTATTTTGATAAATGTGATAATCTACGCAATAATCTGATAACAAGCATTAGAATGTAATTACTACAGAAACAAGTGCTCATAACTTGTATATTGTTAAGGGTGTACCTACACTATACGACCGGCCAGATAGCCAGACAAGTACGCCGCGTCTGGTTTACGTCTACATTGTCATCAATCATAATACTGTTCGAACTGTGACTCTGACCAGCTAGTCTTCGGACAGGTCAGAAAAGAAAACTATCAGTCATCGTACGTATTTATCATACATTCTTTTGTTTGGCAAAATAGGCCAAGTCATGACCTCAGGCGGTCTAGCATGAGTTGCGTTCTCGCGCGCGACTCCATACATCAAGCGCGGCTTCAAGGCGCGCGCGAGAACGCAACTTATTCTAGACTGCCTGGAATGCTGGGTTAATATAATACTTCTTGCATGAATTCCTGCATGATTCCATACATATGATTACGCAGTGCAGCAAGCTGGAGTTGAAACGTCTGTTAAATTTCGGTCTTAAATCCTTTAGATTGTCGTTTCTAAAATATCATCCAATCGATCGATGACAAGTTAACAAGTACAGATCTCTAATACTTTTTTTTTATTAGCCTGGTTTAGTGTCCCACTGCTGGGCAAAGGCCTCCCCTCGCTTTACTTTATTACTCTATTACTTTAATATACAAAAATATAGCGACGACGGTATAATTATATTTAATTATCAAAACGATATTTGGATGTTAATCGGCGTCCTTGGCTGCATGAGACATTACTTCGTCTAGGCCGTCACTAGCCTCAATAAACCTACTAGAAAACACTTCAAAACTCAACTTTCTTCCCATTAGATAAGGCACAAATTCAGATGGCTGCTTAAGAGACTGGCTTTTAGTTGCGGTGGGCGTTACAAAACTGTTGTCGGAAAACGGTTAATTAGAGTTACTTTATTTCTAAAGGTATTGATTTGAAATTAGTGACTGTATTGTATTCAAAAAATATTTTCCTTATGTATGGATGGAGTTCTGGGGGCGTAATCAAGATGGCAAACGTTAATCGTATAATCGGCGATAGTAAATTACAGTAAATCTTTATTAATTACAGTAAATTGCAAAATTTTAGGAGTAAAAGTAAGGAACCATAATCCATACAAACAGCAACGGTCCTAAGTTCCTAACTGTACATCGATGGACCTTATTACAAATAAGCATAAGCATAAGGTCCACCGATGTACAGTTAACAGTGTGGGCGATGGTACAATATAAAATCCGAAGTTTTCATTCGATCATCCATTCTTACGTTTTAGATAATATGCCTTGGCAACGAAACAATAGCCCATTAGGTATACAAGTGAAAATTCTCAGATGTTTACAGTTATCATTGTAATGAATAGCTGCTTATTGCCACCGAGGCCGGTACCGTAAGGTGTAAGAAAATTAAACTTGTAAAAGAAGACTATTTTGACCTGGCAAATTACTTAAATCTTTGCGAGTGGGTTACTCACACTTGTGCACGTAAAATAGAGTACTAAGGCACAGCCTGTCCCTGAGTCGAAGCGGAGCGGAGATGTAATCTCCACTCTCCTGGATTACAACCATTGCTATTGGTTAATTCTCCACATTTCCGCTCCACTCTACCTCAGTGAATAGGCAGCCTAAATGTCAACCGAAATCGATCAGTACGGAAGCTTCTGGATGGTTAGAGCGAAAATTTAGAATTATAAAATTCTTAAAAATATGGTTTAGTCTATATCTATAACATACTATTACGATAGATAATGTTTTGAAAAGATGTGTCCCGCCGAGTTTGTTGCCGGTCCCATATTGGGATACCCTCCTCCAATTGAGGGGGGATTTAAATCTTCTCGGGGCAGAGGTGTACGGTTGGAGCCGGTAAAGGTTTATTTGACGTTCATAAGCGCATTGTAATATGCCTACTTGAATAAACTATTTTTTATCTTTTATCTTTATCACCCCTACGTACAAATATGCAGGGGTGGTAAGCTAATAGTTTTGTCGACTGTACATGGATGGGTTTTGGATGTAAAGGATCAGCTCTGATATTTCAACTACTTATGACATATTCGAACGTAAAAACTACAAAGCCCTAAATGTATAATATAGATTAATTTTCTCAGCCAACATGTCCATTCTAATTGATAAAAAAGACTCGACAATTATATGAACCATTAAAATGATAAATTATTATTTGTATTCTAAATGCAAAACAGAATGTTTCTTTGCTATTTTTATTTGATTACCATGTCTCTTGAGTGTTGTTGGTGTAAAAACTAATTTTCAAACAAATTAAATTTATCAGAATGACTATTCTAAAAATTATATGTTGTTTTCAAATTGCAAGTCATCAGCCAACAATTTCAGTAATTTCAATTTTCCTATGAGTGTTATGTCTGCTTACTTTATTGACTAATTATTTTAAGTGCTTTCCTCTTTTTTTATGGAAAGTAGGTAATGAATGGTTTGACACCTGCTATAAACTAACTACCTAATACCAATAGATTTATTTATTACTCAATAGGCGGGTCCACGCAGAACTAGCCGCGCCAAGCAGCTCGGTTCGATTTTTATTACTTTAGCCGAATTTTATACCTTATCTGTGGTTTAAGTAAAATCATGACCATATGGCCACAGTAATTTTTTACCAATAAATATGAATCCCACCTTATGTCAAATATGTCTCTTATACACAGTCTAAAAAATTGCACAACTACATAAATTAGGAGCAAGCAATTTTAGCTGTTATTGAGTGTGAAAACATACTACTCAAAAAATTCTGGCACCGCTTAAAAGCTAAATATAAGAATGCCACAAATATAGAAGTTCTATTATTTTTAGGGTATAGATGTAGATTTTAGTTTTCATTTGAAACATGAAATAAAATAATTATAATACATCATTTACCATGGGCAGTATCAGAAGCTAAGGAAAGGATTAAACCAGTGTTTGGGATTCCAGGGAGTTATGAAGGAGCAGGGTTGAGGGGGGGAGCCACTTCAAATCGCCACTTACCAAATCCTATAACCAAAGATAATTCTCTATTAATCACATGGAATGAAGTTATAAACATTACTTAATTATAATTAACACTGTATTTTGTAGAAGAGCCAAATTTTTTCTTTTTCTCTGTACTTCATTTCGTTCTATGGGCACCAAGCGGAATTCCATTGCAGAACTGAGAAATTGGTATTTTAGTCAAAATGTCGTCACCCTTATTACCTAGGCAATAGAGTCCACCGCCGGGCGAGCGCGGCAAACCATTCAGTGTGCTCGCCCGGCGGTGCGCGAACATCTCCCCGCAGCAATTAATTTACTTACTTGGACTCTATTGCCTAGGTAATAAGGGTGACGACATTTTGGCTAAAATACCAATTTCTCAGTTCTGCAATGGAATTCCGCTTGGTGCCTGTAGTAAATGAAACAACGCCATGACAGCATAGACTAAATATTTATTTTTTAAACAAGAAACCACACTAGTCAATGTGCCAACATAACATCTTTCCACCAAAGTTGACAAAAACATTAATCAGCCTTAATATCTCTCGAATCTAATCAACTACTCAACAGTACTCCTGTAAGTGAACAAGAACAACAAAAGTAAACTAACATTACCTATGGAACACAATCAGAATCCGATTATATCCCTCCATTCACTTTCAGGGGGTATCACAATGGGCGGATCACACTCCTGTGACTGATCCCTGACCCATCTCTCTGATGTACTACCCATGGGATCTTGTGGAAGCTCAGTATCGGCGTCCTGGACTGGGCTGTTATCTTTCCTCACCCTGATTTGGTCCACATGACGCCGATACACCAGCCCATCATCAGCTCTTACCTCATATATTGTTTCACTCCTCTGTTTCACCACCATTCCCTTCATCCACTTCTCCATATTATTATTATATTTTCTTATGTATACTTTTTGGGCCACCGAAAATTCTCTTAGGCCCTTACTTGATGTTTGAACCTTTTTGCTATGATTGGAATCAGGGTGCAATGTTGATAAAGCTGTTCTAAACTTCCTGTTATTTAGGAGTTCTGCCGGAGTCTTCCCGGTTACTGTACTGGGAGTTGTTCTTAAATGATACAGGAGTTTTGCAACTCTCTCCGGCCATGGTATATCACTCTGACGCTTGATTTTTATCTTAATTGTCTGCACCGTGCGTTCGGCTTGTCCGTTAGAATTTGGATGATAAGGTGGTGAAGTTATATGTTGTATGGAATTCCTCTTCAAAAAAGTTTCAAATTCATCAGAGACAAAAGCAGTTCCATTGTCTGATACTAGTACATCCGGCAAGCCCTGTTCAGCAAAAATCTTCCTCAATGACTGTATAACTTGCGCGCTAGACATACTAGACATTATTTCTACTTCTGGCCATTTGGAGTATGCGTCCACCAGTATCAAAAAGGTCTTGTTCATAAATGGGCCCGCAAAGTCAATGTGCAGGCGTTCCCATGCTTTCTCGGGCCTAGGCCATTCTCTGTATTTTGCTGGAGGATTGTTGCGAGTCAACTGGCAGCGCTCACACTGCTCAACAATCTCAGTAATGTCTGAGTCCATACCTGGCCAGTAAACATACGCTCGTGCATAGGCCTTTGATTGTACCATACCAGCATGCGGTGCATGTATAATCTTTAACACTTGACCCTGCAATTTCTCTGGTATTATGACTCTATTTGAAAACAATAAGCAATCTTTGCTAACTGAAATTGCATCTTTCCTTTGTATGTAGGGCAGCAACACGCGGTCATTGCTCTCTGATGGCCACCCATGTAAGGCAAAAAACACTACTTTTTTTAACACCTCATCCTTCTTAGTTTCATTGGCAATATCCTCAACAGAAACTGTCCATCCTTCTGGTGTTTGTTCAAGAAGTAACACTTCTGGCAAAGGAGCTTCCTCTTGCACCAGCTCTGGACTGCACCATCTGCTTAATCCATCAGCATTCTGAATTACCTGGCCTGGCTTATACAATATGTCATAATTGTAACTAGCTAGAATCAGTGACCAGCGCAGCAGACGTGGAGAGATTTGATCTGGAATAGGCTTCCTTGGGTTTAAGAGCCCAATTAGCGGCTTATGGTCTGTAATTATGGTAAATTTTACACCAACCAGGTAGTCTCGAAATTTCTTTAGTGCATAGATTATAGCCAGGGCCTCCTTATCCAGTTGGCTATAATTCCTTTCATGCGGCTGCATAGTTCGTGAAGCCATTGCAATTGGTTTCTCTTGACCATCATCAAAAATATGACTTATCACAGCTCCAACTCCATATTCTGAGGCATCACAAGTGAGAATTACCTCCTTATTCTTGTCAAATTGCACTAGTGTCAAATCAGAGGTTAACAGCTGTTTGGCCTTCTTAAAAGCATCTTCCTCTGTCTCTCCCCACTTCCAAGTCATATTTTTCTTTAGAAGTTGATGCAGAGGCTCTAAGATGTCCGCCTTAGCTCTGTAGAACCTTTCATAGAAATTAACTAGGCCTAAGAATGCACGGAGCTGTTTCAGATCTGATGGGCTTGGTCTCTCTTGGATTTCCTTAATCTTTCTTGGGCACGGGTGTATGCCATTTGCATCAAGAACATAGCCGAGGAAGGTCACTGATGGCACAGAGAATTGACACTTGGTAATGTTTATAGTGAATCCAAGCTGTTGAATACGCTGAAGTACCTTAGCTAGCCTTGCAGCATGTTCAGCCTCATCAGTACCTGTCACCACAATGTCATCTAATAAAACAGCAACACCATCCATGTCTGCAAATTGACTTGACATCACTCGTTGAAATATGCCTGGTGCTGAACTGACCCCAAAAGGTAATCGGTTTACTTTCATCAGTCCTAACGGGGTATTCCATGTCAAAATTTCAGCAGATTCCTTATCTACTAACATCTGTGTATAAGCTTGTTTTAGGTCCAGTTTTGAAAATATTTTGCCACCAGCTAGTAATTGGAACGCTTCTGTTGATGTTGGCAGTGGATAAACATCACAGTTTGTTGAGACATTAACCGTAGAACGGTAATCGCCACATATTCTCAAGGTTCCATCTTCCTTTCTCACAATGCGTAGTGGTGTAGCCCAATCAGAATATCGTACAGGAGTCAACACACCTATTGCTTCAAGTCGCTTCAGTTCAGTTTTCACTTCTTCTTTAAGAGCATAGGGGATAGGTCTACATTTGAGAAACTTTGGTTGAGCTTCACTCTTCAGAATTAGTTTTGCAGGTGATCCCGTGTAACAACCCAGTTGGTCGCTAAATACTTTAGGGTATTTCAACTGCAGTTCTTCTGGTACTTGACTTGTCCAACAGAGTCCTTCCACTTGTATTCCCAATGGCGCAAACCAATCTCTTCCCAAAACATTAGGTCCCCTGTCTTCGGCAACAATTATTGTTAATTCATGTTCAAGCCCTTTGTATCCAACTTTAACTTTAGCCAATCCCTTCAGCTTGATTGGATGCCGACCCCAGGTGATAAGGTTTATTTTAGCGTCTTCCAATTTAATATTGAACTGAAGGTTTCTCCATGTTTCATATGAGATGACAGTTCGTGCCGCCCCAGAGTCCACTTCAAACTGAACTTCTTTCTCCTGCAACTTCATTGTAGTGAAGATCTTGCTACTAGCTTGTTCCGCACTTGAATTGACATGTACTTGCAGAATTTCATTCATGTAGGCGAAATCCTCCTTACTGTCATCCAGTTTTTCAACTTCAATCAGATTAATTTTCTTTTTATTTCGATTCCAACATACGGCAACCGTATGGCCCACCTTCTTGCAGTAGTTACAGTTTGCCCTGGCAAATTTACAGCCTCTAGGGTTATGATTCGCCCCGCAGTGACGACAGGCAGTCTCGCGCTTGTGCGAGCCGACGTTAACTAGGTTGGTGTCCATAGGTTCAGATGTACTTGTGCTCGTTGTTGATTTGGTCTCCAGAGGTGTTGAGGTACTCGCGGCCTGCGGGTAAAGGTCGCTCACAGTTTGCTCATATTGAACGCTTCGGCTTACGGCTTGCGCGAATGTTAAATTGTCCGTTTTTAGTAATTCACGTCGCAAACGCACATCTCTAACTCCCAACACCAGTCTGTCACGCAATTGTCTTTCTAAATCACTGAAGTTACAATGCACTGCTAACGTTTTAATGGCCGAAATAAAAGATTGCATTTTTTCAGTCTTCTCTTGACATCGGAGATGGAATTTCCCGGCTTCAAGTATTTCGCTTTTCTCGGGCGCGAAAAACTTGTCCAATACGCCCAGGATATCTTTAAAGTCCACTTCGATGAGTTTTTTCGGCGCCACTAATGAGCTTACGAATGCAAAAGTATCTTTTCCACATTGTGAAAGAAAAATGGCGCGGGCATTTTCTAGGTTATTTTCCACGCCTAGTGCTTGTAGCGCAAACAACATTTGTTCTTTATACACTTTCCAATCGTCCTTATTTTGATCGAAAGCCCCGGGCAGCAAGAAATTCGTATTTAACGCCATTTTCACGAATAACAACTAATTAATTTCCTCGAGTCGCCAATGTAGTAAATGAAACAACGCCATGACAGCATAGACTAAATATTTATTTTTTAAACAAGAAACCACACTAGTCAATGTGCCAACATAACAGTGCCCATAGAACAAAATGAAGTACATAGAAATACCTATCTAATGACCTTACTCTCATTTCTGTTGGCATTGGGTCCAGGCTCCATATAAAGTTGCCCATGGCTTTTTGTCTCATTTACAAAACATAGTGTGCAATTTAAACATCTATAAATATTCAAAAATTGACTTACATGAATGCTTTCTCCTAATAATGCAGCCTGGTGCATCAGCTTCTTCGGTATGCACCCAACGTTGACGCATGTGCCACCCAGGCCCCATTTTGTTCCCAGCGGCGATGGGGTCACAAAGTCCAGGACCGCCACCTTCCCCCCGAGGTTCACAGCCTCCTTGGCGCATGCCAGGCCTCCGGACCCACCACCAATGACCGCCAAATCATAGTCAAAAGTCCCATCTAAAAGGTGCACAATGGAATACTAAGTGATTTATTAACAAATTAAAGCTACTTTTGCCCAAGACATGTGATGCTTTTACAGTGAAAGTGCATCCAATGGGTCACAGACACAAAGATAAGCACCAAGTGAGGAACCAGCATCCCAATATAAATTATACCTGGAGTCATACTTTCAGTGGGTGCAATAGAGTTGGTCTTACGTTTAGGCCAACAAGGGACTCCGCAACCTGATGACACCAATAACCAAATTAAATCACTAAATTGTATTGACAAACTCTCATCATGAGTTAAAATGTTAAGGTTAGTCACAATTACATCATACTCAGATGAATTTGAGGAAAAAAATTAATTGCTAAATCATCTAAAAACCCTTGTAATTAACTTTTGAAATCAATAATGTTGTGAATTGTGCAACCCAGGTAACAGATACAGATAATAATTATAACTTACTAAAGGTATAGGCTATATTCAAGACATCATAAAAGGGAAAAAGGGATTCTAATATTGTTACTGGATAAATCACAAGAAGAATATAGCCAGCCACAGTGACTTAACAGTAAAAATAAAGTTGCTCATTGGACTATGAGATGAGGTTAGGCGGCGAACTGGGCCTTCAAGGTCAACTGTACAATTACACGAAGCCACTTACTACTGCTGAACGATCTTCGCAATATTACCACCGTCCGATCCGCTCGATAAAACGAATTAGCCAAATTATTTAACTTTAAAAATTTGTTGAGTATTGTCATGTTGACGTAAACGTCGTAAACGATAGTGACAGAGACAAGAAAATTCTTTCACACACAAGCAACTTTGCACATTGATACTACGGGTAGCTCCAGATTTTAAAGTTATTTCCGTGAACCGACCGGTTACAAGTCCCGAGAATGAAATCTGTGCTAATTACTGGAGCCAACAGAGGCTTAGGACTCGGCATGGTGAAATATCTCACTAAACACAACAAAGCAGAAACAATATTCGCAACATGCCGCAAAGAATCCGAGGTATGTATGCCAAAATGTGATAAACACTTACCTATAGGTGCCATATTTTCCACAATATTCTGTTATTTCACTTAATAAATAAACGAAACGAACACGAAACGGGTAAAATACGTGTTATACTTCGCGAGTACTTCAATGAAAATGTGAAGGCTCCGATGGAGTGCTTTTTGTAGTTCAATTATAGGAACGTGTGAAAGAGACGACGAATCGCTACCGGCTGACGTCACTTGCCTTGAATAGGTACCAATAGTGACGTTACACTTATGACGAATGCCGAAGATTTCACAATAATCTAGTCTAGATTCTTCTTTCTTTATTTAATATTTTTATTTCAACTAAATACTTATTAACATGTTATTATCAGATAAAATGCCTTATTATGCAATCACTAATCATACTAGTGAATGTATCAATTTAAATCTGTCTGCGCTACGCCATGCTACGACAACTTCGGCTATTCCTACTGCCGTCGCTGGTACGGTATTGGATAAGTCAAAAGTTAGCGCGGCTGTTTTGAAACTATTTTTCATCATGCAAGAAATGTAAGAAAACTAATTATTTTTATAATTATTCGCTTTTATTTTTACTTTTTCAGGAACTTAAGCAACTATCACATGAAAATAAAAACCTTCACATATTGAACTTAGGTAATGCCATAAAAAAACAATCAGTAAAAAAACGTAATTCATCTTTATGCAACATTTTCTTAACCTACTTTGAAATCGTTATTTACAGATGTGGCAAACACGGGTAACTATGGCGAGATTTCATCGCAGATCTCAGGAGTAGTGGGTTCGATCGGATTGAACCTACTGATCAATAATGCTGGGATATCCACTAAGTTTACCAAGCTTAACCTTGTGAAGACTGAGCAGTTACTTGATAATCTCACGATCAACACCATCGCACCCATCATGCTTACAAAGGTAAAGCATAAAACCATCATAATTAAAATAGGGTATTTTCCTACTAGTCAAATCAGTTACTTTTTTAGAACTGTCAAAACGATTTGCTAATATGGTATTTATATGAAACATTACATCGTGACGTCACGGTCAACTCACCTACTTTTTATATTTCTATCCGATTTATTAAATAGAACTTATGTTTAAAATTATTACTATCTGTGTTTTTCTAATAATTATCTGGTGCTTTATTTCATGCATGGTGTAAAATAATTTATTTTAAATACAGTATAATACCCTATTATAAATGAATTCGAATAAATTGAAGCAGAGGGGCTACCGCGAAAACCGAAATTCGCAAATTGCGGGGATCTTACTCTTTTACTCCAATGAAGGCGTAATTAGAGTGACAGAGAAAAATGCCCGCAATTGACGATTTTCGGTATTGGCGGTAGCCCTACAGTACGTCAAAAGGACTTGTTTTTGGGAGGTATAACTATTTATAGCTCAAAGTAGAGCCGCCAAAAAAAAAACTAAAAACCAAAGACAAAACGTAAAATAACGGTGTAAGTTCCTACGTATTCATTGAATCTTATGCATTGGATTCTGCAATCTTCTTTCCCTGTTTTCAGACCCTCTTGCCGCTACTGAAACAAGCAGCTGAAGCCAACAAAGACCAGCCCTTCGGAGTCCGTCGCGCTGCCGTTATCAACATGAGTTCAATTCTGGGATCTATCGCGCAGAACGACCAGGGCGGGTTCTACCCTTACCGGTGCTCAAAGGTATCAACGGTTATTTTTATTGCTGAAATAAATATCTACTGACCTCTCATCCCAGTCAATGCAAAATTTAAATAACTCATGAAACTGAATAGTTGTCTTAAACTCTTCAGTTCAGTTGATTCAGGGCAAATTATTTTAATGATTAGGTATATATAGCCGGTCAAGCAAGATTGTCAGTAGAAAAAAGCGCGAAAAGGACGATAACCCTTCGCCTACATTTTTAGGGTTCCGTACTTCAAAAGGAAAAAAACGGAACCCTTATAGCAGCGGTCGGCAACAAGCGGCCCGCGAACCTCTCACTTGCGGCCCGCGAGCCTCCCTGGCTATTTTGTATGTAATATGGACAAACGACAATGTCTGATAAAGTCATAAATATTAACAAAGTGCGGCCCGCGTCAACTTCGTTAACTACTATGTGGCCCTTGGCTGCTAAAAGGTTGCCGACCGCTGCCTTATAGGATCACTCGTGCGTCTGCCTGTCTGTCTGTCTGTCCGTCTGTCACAGCCTATTTTCTCCGAAACTACTGGACTAATTAAGTTGAAATTTGGTACACACATGTAAGTTTGTGACCCAAAGACGGACATGTAACGTAAACAAATGAATTTTAAACATGGGGGCAGAAGCGAAAATTAAAAAATTAAGTTTTTCAAACTATATCGTGGTACATATCAAATGAAAGAGAATGAGAGAATACATTGCATATTTTAATTAAAGATATAGAGTTTAGAAGTTATTCAAGAAAATAGGCATAAAATTACCATTCCTTTCCTCCCTTTATCTCCGAAACTTACTGGATCTAAAATTTTGAAAAAAATACACAAAATAGTTCTTTACCTATAGATGACAGGAAAACGTATTAGAAATGTGCAGTTAAGCGTGAGTCGGAATTAATTACTTAGTTTTTGATCCGACCCCTACGGGTTTTGTAAAGACATTTCACTTTAAAAAATACATTGTAAAAAATTGTGTCAGGCGCCATTCATTTATTACGTAAGACGATTTTTGCCAGTTGCCAGCCAGCCACGGACAGAGTATACTCACTATATATAGTGAGTATACGAGTATACTCTATAACTCTAAGCAAGTAATCACTAATGAGTCTAATGACAGTCTTATGACTAACAGTCGGTTTTCAGTCGTTTTGCCCTTCACTATCTTCGTATTTCACGATTTCAGAATAGGCCCCCCAAGGAAACTTTTTTAACATTTTCTAGATTGCCAGTAATTTTAAATGCGCAAAGGGCATGAATCCGATGCCGTAAAAAAGTTTTTTATTTTATTTTTATTATTTCAGGCGGCTCTCAACGCTGCAACCAAATCCATGAGTATTGATCTCAAGAAGGACCAGATCCTAGTGGCAAGCATGCACCCAGGTTGGGTGCGTACCGACATGGGTGGCAAGAACGCGCCGCTAGACGTGGACACGAGCATCGCCGGCATCTTCGCCACGGTGGAGCGGCTCGGCGAGGCTGACACTGGCCGGTTTTTGCAGTACGACGGATCTGAGCTGCCGTGGTAATCGGTAGGACGTTGAATGATGAAAATATACCAAAGCGCAAAACGTAATAACGGCGATGTGATAGATGTATTTTTATATCAGCTGGAGCATTTATTTTAACTAAAGTAAATATAAGTAAGTAGATAAGCATTCACAAATTATAATTAAAACGTGTTCAGTACAAAAGTAAGTTGATATGTTTAAGATGAATAATATAGAAATAATAATATAAGTTTAATTGTGGGTAATCATTTACCAACAGTCTTAGCTTTAACCGTAAACCTTACCTAACTATAATTATAAGTGTTTACTTATCGGGCAAGCATTAATTGTTTGCCTTCGTTTATAGCGGAGCTGACTTTATAAAGCTCTACGACAAGTGTAGGTACATGTATGTGCATTTACACTTGCCTTTATGATTTTGGCACTTATATGTTATTTTAATAAAAAGGGTTGTTTTTATAAAACATTGTGTTACTTAATTAATTTCTTAGTTGGTCTACCTAAAATTATGAATAAATACTCGTTTGCGTTTATCCTACTAATTAAAGAATAAACTCAAATCACAAAAGTTTATGTACTTGTTGTTATAACGCCTATAATAAATGCATGAGCAAAATATATTTTTTCATTTGAACTTCATGCTGCTGATATTATTACGAGTAATTAGGGTAAACGTACATAAATTGCAGTAAAAGTAGCTGAGCAGGCCAAATGTTCAAAATATTCTAATTAATTCTAAATCTGAATACAAATTTATTGTTCAGAGAGTAAGAGATTTAGCAGATCATTTTCAACAACTGACCCGCGCTACTTCTGCCGCTGATGCTTAGAGAACGTGCAAGATTCTAGTTTGTCAAGCCTTTCCTTGATTTAAACTATTTAAAGTAAGAAGGATAAAGATTTCAAAATATCCTTATATCATAACCACTATCGTGACCACTAAAAAAATATTATAAACCAAAATCACCCTTGTGTTGTTGATAGTACGGTTCACTATGGCCACAGAATAAATAATAGTACTAGGTACAGAAGACTCACTCTCTAACAAAACGCGTCTGTTACGATCAGCAAAGATATGGCCGCTAGGTGGCGGGCGACAGCGCCACGCGCGGCTTATGGCTTTCCCCAGAATTGGGGTGGAACGGATGTACTTTTAGCTACCTATAGCAAAGCGACGAAATCGCGGAGTGACCCACGCCTGCTATGCCTCTGAATTTGTGGTAGTAATTACTAAGTTTTGGTTGTTACCTGACGAATATACTTAGAGGTACTTAGGTACTTATACTTTTGTTTGATTTTGCGGAACATCTTTATTTGATTTGAATTTCAACAAACTAAGTAGCACTTACTTTTCGTGGTCGTTGACGTTAACCTCATCACATCGTACTCGTACTTACGAGCAGCGTTTTCTGGAATCAAAAACATAACTGTCAAGAGAAGAGGACGACTGGACAAACGCGGTGGCAGTGAGGAACGTATGAGGCATGGCAAAGACGCAAGAGTGCTGATTGAGATGCGATGATGGTATGCGATTTTAGGTAGGTACCTAATTGCTGGCTACGTAGGAGCAACAAATTCAATCGATCGATCAAATGCCGCAAAATGCAATGCAAATCGCATGCGATTATCGCCTAAAAATACCCAATTGCTCTATTTCTCGGGCCCACGGGCGTAGCCAGGGGGGGTTTGGGGGTTCAAGCCCCCCCCCCCCCCCGAAAAGTTCAGAATATTAACATTCATAGAATTAAAATAAGAACAGGCGTGCGGCATATTTCATTGATTACTAACTATTACCTACCTATTAGTATACGGTGGTTTGGATTTTGGATTTCTCCGCCATCGTCGATTATCGGATCGCATCAATTACTTTCTAAGATATGATAAAGGTGACATTCGGGTAGCGACTGCAGCAGCGTTATTCTGTACTGTCAATTTTCCTGATAAAATGATGTGTCTGATTTCCATACTAAAAGTAAAAATGTAAAACTGTCTATCAAATTGCGATTTTTATATCGATAAATTTTCGCGCTCGCTTCGCTCGCGTTTTCAATTACTTTCTAAGATATGACAAAGGTGACATTCGGGTGGCAACTGCAGCAGCATTACTCTGTTGCTACGTTACTGCTGCAGCACTGTCAATTTTCGTGATAAAATGATGTGACTGATTTCCATACTAAAAGTATAAATGTACAACTGTCTATCAAATTGCGTTTTTTATATCAAAAAATTTTCGCGCTCGCTCCGCTCGCGTTTTCAATTACATTCTAAGATATGGCGACTACAGCAGCATTAGGTACTCTGTTGCAAAGTTACTGCTGCGGCACTGTCAATTTTCGTGATGAAATGATGTGACTGATTTCCATTCTCAGCTATAATGCGGCAATGAACGTCACTCAATTTACCAAAAAATTTCAATGTAATCTTGATGACCCTAGGGAGAGGGTGCACCATGGTCTAGAAATGCTTAGGGCATCAAAATATCTTAATCCGGCACTGGTCGTTTGCGGAGTCAAACGATTTAGGACTCGCATTTTATACACATTTCCATATGCCTTCCCGAAAAAAATCGAATCATTCGCGAAAGTCTCGCAACGCATTGAGGTTACAAACGGCACGCGGTCTTCCTCAGGAGTCTGAAGAAGACCACGGTGAGTGGCACTCTAGCCAGGCATCAGGCCGCTTCGCTTTCGCTCGCGTGCGTATACCTTACTGTATCGTCCGATATACACCTACTCTGTCGTTAAAATCACGTGTAAAATTATAATAAGGGCGAAAAAAACTATTGATTTTGGAGTGTAGTTTTATTTAGTGGTACCTAAAATATTTTATCTGGACTACTGTCCTCTAGCATATCCATCTGTCAACTTTACTTCAAGTTCCGCCTCCAGGGGAGAGGGAGAGAAATTAGGATTAGAAATTAGCCGCTTACTGACACAGACAGAATTCCACGCGGGCGGAGCCGCGGGCACAGCTAGTCTCTAATATTTTTCTTGTGTAAGGGTTATTTTATGTACTTTTAGTAGTTTTATTTTCTTGAACCCCCCCCCCCCCCCCCCCCCCCCCCCCCGATACTACGCCCGTGCTCGGGCCCTATAGTATAGGGTATTATACTGTATTTAATATAAATCATTTTACACCATGCATGAAATAAAGCACCAGATAATTATTAGAAAAACACAGATAAGAGTTATTTTTAAACACAAGTTCTATTTAATAAAACGGATAGAAATATAAAAAGTAGGTGAGTTGACCGTGACGTCACGATGTAATGTTTCATATAAATTCCATATTAGCAAATCGTTTTGACAGCTCTAAAAAAGTAACTGATTTGACTAGTAGGAAAACACCCTATTATAAATATAAATAGATCTATGTATCGGAGTCCGCCCTAAGTGTATTTACATACACCACCCTATCCATGAAATAGTGTAGTATAAACGTGTTTATTTACTCAGGCGATCTTTATTTTTAAGTCGGTTCTTTGAATCTTGTCCATCATGCTTTCTCTCTCAAGCAATGCCATAGAAAACGGCTTAGCTTATTGAAGCAAATTGAACTCATTAGCACCTCTTTCGAGCTTAAAACTGGCGTCACGCATAGAATATATGGGAAAGGCACGAAGGTCGAATGACCTAATAAGTATTAAAATTTTGGAGTTACTCGTAACATTGCTAGTTTACATCATGAAGCCACATTATGAGATTTATAAGAATGCATTTAACAAGTATTTAACTGTGCATCATTTCATTTATTTTGGAATAACACGGACTGGAATAGAACGCACTAAGAAAATATCAAAGTCATCGTTGTCGCGTAGGTATACTTAGTAATACTTACCTACAATAAATCAAGCGTGGCGCGATATAGCGCCAGTCGCAGCCTACCTATACATGCGTACATGACTCATAAAATATAGTTATTTCCATTGACCGTCACCTACACACTTAACCCATTTTTTCCACAGCTTATTTTGTGAGTCTCTAAATAACATCTCTCTAAACTTAACATACCTATAATAGATTTAGATATTTATTCTCATAATATTAAATTACATTATAAATTATGCTAGACTAATCTACACGAATTTATATTATGATCGTCATTCATATTTACATAATATTATTTACCGAATAATATTTAATACTGAATTTGCTCTACCTACCCACGGTAACTTTTCACACACAGCCTCATAAACTTACCTACTTATATAATCAAACTACTCGTACCTAATTATTTAGATTGAGGTCATCATCATATCGGCACAGTCACCGGGATATCCCCTAGTAATCCCCTATATCCTATAGTATTGACAAAACAAGTAAAACGACCGGTAGACAATAAGACAATGCTGCCCAATCAACGGTCTCGTGCGATCCGCCCAGATTTGTCACGATTTGCTTTTGGACACAGGTATAGTAAGGTACCCAGAAGGAAATATTTTTACTATAATTATTAATATTATAAAACATGTTAGTGGCGGGTACCTACGTGGTAAACTGGTAATATGCACTCCGTCGCGGTTCGGTAGGCTCCACCTTTTATAGGTGTTGAGATAAATGATAATAACATTAATAACTACTGTGTGTAAATGCATTACGACCACTTTTCCGTAGCCAATCTGCTACTAAACTGTTTCGAACCCGCATTAAAGCAACAATTTATTATAATGTAGGTATGATATATACCCATACTTAATAAATACCTATTAGTTTACCTACGAGTTTTTCGCATAGGTATGTGTAGAAATGATTCTGAGACTCACAATCATGGTTTTACTTACACGTGTAGGTACACGAATTTAAGGACGGGTAGTTCGAAAAACGCGCAGAAGTTGATGTGCACTTTAGCAAGTCTTTCTCCTGAACTAGGACACGCACGACTGTAACTAGGTATGTTGCGTTTGGTTTGAAAAGCCAGAACGGATTTGTTATGTGTCACATTAGTTAAAATGCGTCTAGGTACTCGTATTGTAAACAGACCAGTGAGCTTATTCATCTCACATCGCCTTGCCAAGTGAGATAGGTCAGTTTGTTAGTAGGTGGTATCATGGTATAATAATATACTCCGCCTGGTACTCCATTCCCGTCTTTTCTAGGTCACCTAACTGACACGGGCCTACGTCATCATGCGACAGCGCTATATGATAATATGCGATAGCGCTATATATAGCGGCCATGTTGTTGTGACGTAGGCCCGTGTCACTCTGGGAATGGAAGACCATGTTTTATTAGACTATGGGTGGTATTAGATTTATTACAATGGTATTGTAGTTCTCTTACCCATCAATTTGCACTTGTTGTCATTGGGGCACACTGTGTAATCTGCGAATACGGGGTCCATGGCGATATTTTACAAGTCTCGTCTTACAATAAAAGTATAATAAAAGATGAATAAAAGCGCTACTCGCATGACATAACTTCTATTTATTTTTAACAAATTGTCAAATATGATAAGGTTTGTAAAATAATAGGTCGATAAAAGGCACTAATTAGTTTGTGGTTCATTAGAACTTTGTGTCGAAGTTAGACCAAGATAAGTCTGCAACGATTTTGATAGCACACGCAGTGCAAGTGTTATTTATACGTCATAATTTCATAGAAGTTTGACGTTTAAAATAACCTTGCATTGGGTGTGCTATCAAAATCGTTGCAGACCTTTCTTGGTCTAACACTACCTAGCTACCTACCAACTTCAGAATAAGGCGATTCTCACACTGCGCCGATAATTGCGGATACGAGAATCTTGATTTGTATACAGGGTGGCCAAACAATAAGTGCATTCCCGTTGCCAGGGAGGTTTTGGGATTATACTGAGCAACTTTTACTATGGGACCAACCCCGAAATCGTGAACAAAAATGTTACCTTCCCATAGAAAATGGACCAGCCAAAATGTATGAAACAGCCTTTTTTACGATTTCGGGGTTGGTCACATAGTAAAAGTTGCTCAGTATAATCCCAAAACTACCTAATGAGCGTCCAGTGCGACCACGAGTGCGACGCACGGCCGGCCAGACAAGTTTTTTTAAATACAAATTCTTGAACTAATGAAAAGCCGGATTAGTGCAAGTCGGACTCGCGCCCCGAGGGTTCCGTAATCACACACCCATACTCTACAGACAAGAGTGATTCTATAAGGGATTTATATTTGAGATGGGCACAACCACTATGAATGTTCTTGGCGTACGAAAAAAGTTAATTATGAACGAAGGAACTACAAAATCAAATAAAATAAAATAATCTAGATGGTATCAAAAATCGGATTTATATTTCCATTTTGCTGTATTGGTTAATGTCATTAACAATTTGCCAGGTTACAGATTTTGCCGCACAGCCGGTATCAAGCATAACATGTACTTTTTGTAACAATGATACATTTCTTCAGACCTAGTAACCTAAAACTTACACAGACTACCTACAAAGATATACAATACAGGTAAAGCTAAAGTATCTACATCATTAATAAGTTATATACAGAATAACAATATGGTAAAGTTACATATTTACAACCTAAATTTACTTATCTGTAACCTGAGAAAGTTTGATTTTTCCTACACTCGGGGCAGTACCACTTGCCCTTCGGCGGGACCATGATGCCGACGCACTCGAAGTGGAACCATTCGATGGCGCAGCCCTCGGCGTCGCACGCGATCATCTCCGAGACCTCGTCGTAGGGGCAGCGGCAGTAGCAGTACACGCTCTCGCCCTCGCGCGCCTGCCGCACCGGCGGCCGCTGGAAGGCGTAGGGCAGGCTCGACGTGCCCGAGTTCAGGTACGTCGGTGCCGGAGCCGGCGCCGGCGCCTGCGGCCCGCTCCCGTACCCCGCCAGCGGCTGGAATATCTCCAACGCTCCTTCCTCACTCGAGTCGGAATCGCTAGAATCCATAGATTCAGAGTTCATTAAAATTCGCGGCGGCTCGGGATCGGGGATCGGAGCGGTCAATCTAATGTGGGTATGCGTGGGCTCCGGATAATTGTACATTCTATGGGAGAGAGTCGTTGAAGGCACTTCTTTCTTAGCTTTATGCGTAACGGGCGAAGGCAAATCCTCTTTTCTCCATTCAAGTTTTGGAGGTAGATGCGGTTTTAATGCCGAAGTTGTCGCCTGCTGATTTCCGTCGTCTTCACAGTAGCCGTAAAATTTGTTGGGCACGCGTCTTCTCTTCGAAGCGCGCTTACTGCTATCGGACACGGAAGCGGTTGGGGTACTCGGTTTCACGCTAGTCGGGGTCATGGAAGGGGATGGTATAGGAGCTTCCGGAATATGAACCGTGTTCGATTTCAAGGAAATGGTCATTTTATTCGGTATCAACGGCGTTACGGGTGTCTCCATCTCTGATTTGGCAATAATGTCCTTAGGAATGTGCACTTTAATGGGGGCATGTTTCTTAGAGCTCTTGGATTTCTTTTTCTTCTTGCTTTTCTTTTTACTGCTCGATTGTTTATCTTTTATTTCACTTTCTATCTTGGGCTCGATTTCTTCCTTGACTGGCGTGGCAGCGCGGCTCGGCTCTCCCGACACAGACCCTCCGTCCGACGGGGCGACAGACGCTAGAAGTAATAACTGGTTTCGTTTTTCCGCATGTAATTTATTGGCTAGTTTCTGCGGGTGCTCGTCATAAAATTCTTCGTCCGTTTCACTTTCATCGGTCTCCAGATCTGTTTCATTGATAGGCGGTTCAGGCTTTTCTGGAACTAGTATCGGCGTCTCCGACATACCCATTACATCTACATTGGATCCATTGCTTAATCTTCTATTGGGTAGCGTTTTCCGTAGTTGCTTATTCTTTTTCTTCTCATTGCCAGACTCATCTGATGAATCGGAATCTGAAGAGCTAGACGACGAAGAGCCGCTGCTGGACGAGCAGCTGCAGTTGGAGCCGCAAGAGCAGCTCGAGTCACTGTCGCTACTGCTACTGCTCGTTGACGATAGATCTCCGTGTCTCTTTTTAGGAGACTTTCTATTTTTCTTTTTGTCAAAACTAAACATATCTTCGTCACCATTTAAATCGTTTGGTACTAAGCAGTAATCATGGTCAGATTCACAAACGTGTTTCCTGATGGGGACTAATGGCGGTGTCTTTTCCTTCTCTGCTTTAGCCTGATACTTTTGTAAGTTGTGATAGATCTCCAAAACTTTCTCATGCTCAGGTTTTACCTCAGCAGGTTCAGCTTCCTCTTCTACTTTACCTGGAGCCACATTTGCGGCTGAGTCAACTGTGTCTGTCATAGCAATAGTGGGATCTGTAATTTCCGGTTTTTCTTCATCAGCAGTTTTCTCATCTTTCACCAGGGCCGGTGCCGTAGCTGGTGGACCGCCACTGTCTGACTCGTCACTACTGTCGCTTTCTGAGAGATTTAAAGCTGGCAGGTTTACATCCAAGAGCAATGCATCCTTGTCTTTTAACTTCTTCTTCTTAGACTTTTTAGACAATAGTTCAGAGCCCGGCTCATGTTTTATATCAGAAGTTCCAGCTTCTTCAGGCTTATCATTAACTAAATCTATGACAGGAATTGGATCTTTACTATCGGCGGGATTTTGTTCAGCTGCGGTAGGTTTTTCTGCATTCAGATCTTCTGTAAATAATTTTTTTATGTGTTCATCAGCATGTTTCTTCAGAAGCTTCTTGGAAACAAATTTCTCTGTACAGCCTTCTTCTGTGCAGACATGTGGAAACTCTTCAGAATGGAATCTCTTATGGACTTTCAGATACACAGCTCTTGTGAATTGTAAGTTACATTCGTCACATGCAAATACCGTTGGAGGTGTGCAAAAGTGGTACACATGAGGCCACTTCTTTTGCATACATTTTTTGCACATGACACTTTCTGTTCCATGTTTCCAAAATAAATGTTTGGTTATATCTGGCTTATTTCTGTAGGCTATACCGCAGCGATAGCATAAATGGTGCAGTTTATGTTTCCAAACATGGTTAGAAAGGCGCGATTGACTGTGGCAGAATTCTAAACATACATTACATGCATGGTGAATCTTCCTAAGGTGAACCATTAACCTAAACGACGATGGTATTGAATCTACATTGCACAAGCAGCATCTAAACTTAATTTCATACTCAGAATCATATGTTCCAGGGCATAAATGACATAATAACTCACTATAACTATAAAAATTAGATTTACACATAACACACAACAAAATTGTTCTCTGATGCATTTTCCGATTATGTAAATAGAGATCTTTGTGGACAGGAGTTTTAAAAAAACACTGAAAACATTCAAAGATGTGGTCAAACTGAGCACCCTCACTATTGTCAAAACTGTCATATGAGTCCAAGTTGATGTACACGGTACTGAGCTCTGCGGCGCCGGCACGCACCTTGGCAGTAATGGTCTCCGGCAGCAGCTCCTCGGCCGTGATGCTGTCCACTGTGGCGCAGAAACGGTGCTGCTCCACCATGTGCAAGCATAAATGCTCACAGTTCACTGCAATCTTCCGCACATGATTGCAATAAACACAGTTGAATATTGTGGAAGCCAAGAAAACTTTCAGTAGCTCTTTAAGTGGGTACTTATCCAATGGCCTATCTAAATTCAGCTGAATCAATGGTAGCTGCTCATCTGCAGTTGGATCTTCAATTTTGACATCAACATTAACATCATCAGTAGTCTCAGTCTTGGGCTCAGCTTCTACATCAGCAGGGATATCATCTGTTACTTGTATTGACTCCTCTATTTCTGGGTCAAGCTCTTCTTTGACATTCTCCAGTGGTGGTACAGGGTTTTCCGAAACTGTTGGTTCTGCTTCTAAAATCTCTTTAGGTACAAGTGGTGGCTCTATGTCTTTTTGATTTTCATCAACTGTTAACTTATCCCCATAATCACTATCTGATGAATCGTCACTGGAAGAGTCCTTGTCCAAAAGTTCTTTAGGGACTCTCACAGTTAACTTGGGCACCCTGTTCATAGCATTATCATCCTCCACTTTGTTATCGTAAATTGTGGTTTTTATTGTGTTTTCTGGCTTATATTCTGGAGTTTTCGTAGTGTTTTCTAAATTATTGTTCAGGAGAGCCTTTAATGTGGTATCTTGATCATTTTCATATATAGTTGTTTTAACAAATGGGCTATCAGCTTTATCACAAATAGTCATTTTAATTGATGGTGTTTTTGCCAAAAATGGTGCGTCGGGGATGTCTTTTTCATACCGGAAAGGAGCAAAGGTTTCCCTTTCATACCGCTGAGGAGGAGGAGTATCTTTTTCAGAACGCTGTGGTGGAGGAGCATCCTTTTCATACCTCTTGGGAGGCCTCCTCATTCTGCTTGGTGGCTTGTTTGCACTATGCTGCCCAACAGTGGGATCAACAGTAGAATTAATAATGACTGGTGAATTTGCATTGTTCAAACTTAATTTCAATTTTATGCCTTCCTTTTCCCTTTCAACAGGTGGACAAATTGGCTCTTCAGGTTTTGTTGATGGAGGTATGAAAGATGAATTATATGCATTATGCCTTTCATCAGTCTGAGAGTCACTTTCTTCTGAGCTTTCAGAATTATCGTCTCCATTGTGATGATCATTGTGTAGTTCTGGGCTGGGCTCTCTTGCTTGGAGAGGACTAGTGGGTTTAGTGCTAGAACTATCTAATTCCATGCCGGAATCTTTTGTATCTTTGCTGGTGTCCTTGCCAGATGATGTAGAATTGTCAGAGTTGATGCTAGTGTCACTATGTACTGTCTCAGAATCATTTTTATTTTGTAAAACCTTACTACTTTGTGATGTCACCGTCTCCAATTTCTCTTCAACTATTTCTTTCTTGTCAAATCTATTATCATTAACAGTTTTAGTCAATTCTTTTGCTACTGTGGCAGGTCCATTAGCTGATGAATCATTTGTTTTAGACTTTGTAACATTGTTGGGTTTTACTGCATTTTTACTAACAAGTACCGGCACTGGTTTGGGTTTCACATTGTTGCAATCATGGTTAAAAAAGTCATCCTTTTCACTGCAAATCTCGTCACACATACAGCACATCAAATACAGAGTCCCATTGTAAACATTAAAAAAGTCTTCCTTGGTTTCATAGTTAAATTCCTGCACATTGTGCTTATTGGTCAAATGGGCAGACAGTTTCTCAGCTTTTGAAAACATTCCTAGACAAAACAGGCAGATGTGTCTGTTGTGGACTTCTCTCATGTGAAGAAACAAATTCCAGTTTTCATAATATGTACCACATGCCGAACAGAGATAGACCTTCCTTGTTACCCTGGATGGGCCTCCAGTGCTTGCTTCTGTATTCGGAGCTGCCTCAGGACTCAGGGCAGGTTCTTTAGCTTGAGCCCGACATACCAGTTGATGTTCTTTCAACATAGCAAGGGTCTTGAATGACATGGAACAGCATTTCCGACACTTGAATTTCACCATTGGTTGTAATCCTAAGCTTTGGGCATATTCTTTCAACTGGGATCCCTTTTCCGGTTTACCTTTCTTGAACTGTGCCAGCTGACTTTTTGGCACGAGCCGGGGGACAGGTTTGTTGTGTTCACTATCTTTTGCACTGTTATCAACTGTAGGCATAACATTGAGTAAGCGTTTTGGTATTAATTTAGGAACTCTGGGCAAATTATTCCTGGGTAATATACTTGATTCAATGGGTTTATTTACAGAGGGTCTCTTTTTTTTCACTGTGCCACAATACTGTTGGGAGTTATCCACAAAAGGCCGCTTGCCAAGGTGTATTCGCAAAGGGTTGATACGTTTTCTGATCCTGTCCGGGTGCGACGCCTCGGCGCTGGCGCGGCGCGGGGCTGCGGGCTCGGCGCGCGCCACCCTGGGCGGGCTGGGCGGCCCGTCTTCCAGATCGTGCCCATTTGCAGTCAATTTAAAGCTCCTCTCGTCGTAACAGTTCGCCAAAGACGCTAACGCGTGTTTATCATCTTTCGTATTGGCATTATTACCATCTTCCATAGTTTTCTGAAAAAATTAAAACATGTGCTTACTTTTGACTGGTTAGAAACAAAAGACGTACTAAGAGAGGCGGAATCGAAGCATTATTTAAATATTTATCACGATGATAACATTGTATACAACCACTTTACCTCTGAAATCGTACGTCCAGTACGAGTATAACAGTAAAGATTCGTTTCCATGCATCCGTTTTAGCGAAGCGCTCCTTACATCAGGCTTATTATGAGGCAGCCGCGAGCTGATCATTCCCGTAAAATGGCGTCACTTCGCAGAGCGAGGAATGCTCCTACTAAAGCCGTTCATTTAGGTCCGTTACGCCACTTATTTCACATTGCACAACCATTATTCAGTTTTCACATAACGTAAACAATCACAATTAAATTAATATAATTACGTTACACTGTTTATTTCCCAATACATTGGAGAGAAATAAGAAACGCGTTACGAGAAGCTAATTCATGAAGCATAGACTAAATTCTAACTTCTTAAATTTAACTTTTTTATGAAATGGGAGGCTACACAAAGGAACATCGAACACGTGGTTTTAACCATAGACAATTATAAAATATCATTTTTTTAAATATATTGCATGTGTAATATGATAGACTCATTAATTATTAGTATATTTTTGTAATAAAAATAAAACCATTGATTTTCTTCATAATTAAATAATCTCAATATAATAATGAAACCAATTTTAAGATACCAGATTTACAACACTAGTTGCTTGATGCTCTAATTTTGTGTCCTATCTGTGGCACATTCACATTTGCATTTTGCAGATTTGTCAAAAAGCTGGTGAAGAGAAGGGTGTATAGTAGTGGTTTTTAATATAATTTAGTGTATATCTTAATTTTATGTTTGTTAGGGGATAATGATAATGCAAGATGATGTCTGATCAGTTTAGAAAGGTGGAACCATACTCGCCAAAGTCCTCGCCGAGGGGCGGTAGGTCGCCCGTGGTCTCTCGGCAGGATTCCTCTGGCACCCTCAAGACTACCATTCAGCTCGGCAAAAATCCTTCTATCGTACACAGTGGACCTTTTTATTTGATGAAAGAACCTCCTGGTAAGACATTATCAAGTTAAATTAAAGAGTTTCTTTTAATGCGTGTCGCAGTGTTTTCATTTTTCAAAGTACCTACCCGAAAGAAAAGATATAAAATTCTATTTACAAAACTTCCATTTCGTTGCAGGAGAATGTGAACTCACTGGAGCTACAAACCTAATGGCATATTATGGTCTTGAGCATTCATATAGTAAATTTAATGGAAAGAAGCTCAAAGAATCTTTATCCTCCTTTTTACCAAATCTACCAGGCATTGTGGATGGGCCGGGGCAAGAAGACAACAGTACCCTGGGCTCGGTAATAGCCAAGAGGCCTATAGGTGGCAAGGAGCTGTTGCCGCTCACTAGTGCACAGTTGGCAGGATTCCGCTTGCATCCTGGGCCTTTGCCTGAACAGTACCGCTATGTTAGCTCCACTCCACCAAAGAGGCATAAGAGCAAACACAAGAAACATAAACATAAGGATGGGGCGCCGCCTGGTCAAGATACTCCATTGCAAGGTATGTGGTTATTGCCCTAATTGTTGTTTAATACAATGTTTTAAAGTACATATATGGTCCTTTCAATTTGCGACGTAGTTACGTAATGTGCTCATTATAGCACCTGGTGTCGTAATGTAGCACCAGATGTACTGTAAAATTATCAATTTAATTACTGGTACCTTTACTCACCAATCCTTGATCTTTATTAAGGTTAATCTTCATATGTGACCTGTCAAAATTAGTTAATTCCTAGGCAAATATCTGTGTCTAAGCATATGACGTCAAACACATTTGGGAAGTCCATAAACACCTTTGTTGCCTGCATCCAACCCAATGCAACATTAAGTGCCACTTGTACCATTCATATTTCTATGACAGAGTTAGTTTGGCCCGTCTCTAGTTCTAATTTGTGGTATTTCATCTCATTTCTCATATTTTATTACTTAATATAATAAATAAATAAAAATAAAAATAGCCTTTATTACTGAAGTTTTTTTTTTAACATTAATACTTATCTACTTAAAAATATACCTTATTTATGAAGGAGGAAGGAAGGAAATAATAAGGTACAAGGTATATTACTTAATATAGCTAATACAAAATAACTTACTTTCCAGACTCCTCCAACCCAGACACATACGAAAAGAAGCACAAAAAGCAGAAGCGTCACGACGACGACGCCAAGGAACGCAAGAAGAGGAAAAAGGAGAAGAAACGGAAAAAGCAGAAACACAGCCCTGAGCACGGCAACCTCACGCCCAGCCAACATGCCACATAGGCCGGTCCAAGCATAATATGGAAATGTTTTTAGGTCTGATATTTTATACAGTAATTGCCATCCCACGAAATTTTAAATTGGGATTCTGAATTTATATGGTTACTAAATAAATTCTTAGGTTTTACAAATATTGTATAGAGCAGTGTTTTTCATATTTTTTCATGGCACACCCATTGCTCTTAACTGTTTGTAAGGTTTTTTTTTCTTTCAACAATATTCATAATCTGAATTTGAAATGATATATTACATGAATTTATTTAGTAATTATGGAAGTTCCCAATCAATTCAAGATTGCGTGGGATAATCCAAAGTGGTAACAGAGGATGAAGTATGTGCACTATTAGGATTTAGGATCAAAAAATATAGACATCAAATGCACTGACTTTTGCCCTTTGTAAAAGTCTATAATATGTATACATATTTATGCACTCGACTGTACATACATCCACACACATAATTTGGTATAACAGCATTTACACCTGACAAAAAAATATATTTACAAAGGCAGAATCTATAAAATTTATAAGTATCGTAATCACTAAAATTCCAAAAGAAACAAGGAAAATATGACGATTTTTGTCTCTAACATAATATTGTTATATGCTGCCAAATTTAAACATAGTAAAATGCATAATTATGCCTTGTCATTTGATTGATGCAGCTATTTTCTTATGAATAAAGCATCCCCAAAATATTGGTTCCATTTAATTTGATTCACAAAAGATTGTCCAAGGAAGACGGAGCAGGAATTAATATCCTTAGCCTATAAAAATTTATAAAATAGGTAGTCATGTGGAATGTACTAATCTAAAGTTCTTGAGTTTATAGATGCTAAAATTATGATTTTTAAATGAATAATTCTGTACTGCTTATATGGACTACTTGCCACATGATGACTGGTGTTGCTCAGGTTTTACTAGAGATGAACCACAGGACCCACAACACAACATAAATATACTAGCCACATTGATAGGTAATTTTTTAAGTAAATACATGTTTTAATGTTTTACTAATGTTTGTTTTGTAAAGAGCTGGCGCGAAATGTCTAATCAAATCTTGAGCTAGCCCTTTTAAACCTGTCGTGTCCCTGTAACAATTAACTGATCATTTATAAACCGTATTGCAAAGAGATAAGACATACTTCTGGTCAGTTAAGTGTGTTTCTGTTAGTGCATAGAAAACTAATTGCATCTTTCTGAGTATGTACAATAGGTTCAAAATCCAAAAGCAAGTTACGCGGAGCGTTCCAGGAAATACGTAGAACCTCTGTAGTGTACGAGATAGTCACGTTGTGAAGTGACGCATTATTTATAATTATTGTGAGTCAGCTTGGAGCGTGTCGTATCATCCTCTTTTAATACTGTTATGATTGTATACCTATACATTGTGTCACTGTAAATATCAATATCATGCTTAGGGATAACTTAACAACTACTATAAATGTGTTCTAAGATTTTATTTTGGTACACTTTTCTAAAGTACATTTCATAAACTTGTAACTCATGTTATTTCCAGTTTTATTTCTTATTGTGTGCAAAGTTTTACATATAAGGTTGGTATTCCACCTGTCCAATGTGTATTGCGTCTCACTCTCTCACTAAGCAACATGTGATATGCAAATATACATTGGACAAAGAAACAGGTGGAATACCACCCTAAGTAGTGATATATTTCTTAATATTCTTGATTCTAAAATCCTTTTCTCTTTAAACATTAGGGTGTTTCATTTTTCCGAATTTTCGATTTTCATCTGACTTTGCTCGAATTCTTGTTCTAACTGATAAAAAAATATTATACGTTAAATAAAATTAAAATCGGTCAACATTTAGAGGTTGCACAACATCAACAAAGATTTTTCAAATAACCAACGACTCTACATCGGAGGGTAGAAAATGGTTTAAGCGGCTACCATCAAAGCGGAGAGTAGTGTGATACTGAACCTTCTACATATAAATAAATTTTAAAATTAGTAGTAAACTTGGATTTTGGTTACTCGATAAATGTTCTAATTAAGATTTTTCAGTTTTTCCACCTGTTTTCAAAGGAAAAGTGCTTTTATCGTGTTTTAGACGCAAAATTCAGTTTTCTCATTCTATTTTAGTATCAGTTCATTATATTTTGTCATTTTAGAACATAGTTCATTTTCACGCAATGTATGGGGTTCTCACTCTACCTTTTCAACTTGTGCAACCTCTAAAAGTTATTCGATTCTTTTGAAAATTGAAATAGATAGTTTTTAGTGTGGGGAGACTCCATTGGTGAGCAAAGTCAGGAAAAATATTACAACTTTTTTTTCTCCATACAAAAGTGAATCACCCTATTAAACATGTAAGTTCAACCATAGTAGAAAGTGATAATGTTATGTGCTAGTTGTAAGTTTGTTAATTTCATGTTATTTGTGCACCATTACTCTGTAAATAATCAGTTTATTTCATCAAACTATAATTACTTGAATAAATAAATTGGTAAGATGTTTTATTGAGTTTTTTTCTGGACATGAATGTTTATACGCTGAATACCCTCTAGTCCAGGGGTACCCAATCTTTAGTCCGCGGCGCATTTAAATAAACTTTGCAAATTTTCATCTATGCGGTTAGGGAATCTAGCTAGGCTATTGGAAATAGATAGGTAACATTGTGAGCAGGATTGCAGATTGCCAATGAAACTACGATATCAGAGCGAAGTTTATTCAAAGTATCCAAATTTATACATTATTAAGTCAAGTCTCGCTTCATGTCAGTCCTAGTTAAAACAAAATAAATTAGTAATGCAGCATCAAAATACATACATCGTTCACTAGGCCTCACACCGACGCGTAACTAACCATTTATTAGTGATTATAATTAAATTTTAATAGTTTCGCGTCGATGTGGGGTCGTACAACTGATATTCCTACTTACAACTTAGTGAGGGTGATTTATTCCTGTAATATTGCATGCTCATTTTCAATACAAACAATAATTAACCTTAACGTTACGAAGTTACAGTCTCAATTTCAACGACTGCCTTAGGCGTGCCCAGGTCACTCGAAATGCAACTTTAACTGCATTAAATTAAGTTTCATTATCGTTTACAGCTCTAGCAGACAACATTTAAAGAACAAAATCGGTTAAAAGGATGGATAGAAAAAATAATTGCGAATCCAGCGCTTAATACAAGACTTCATAACGGTTAAATACTTTGCACCAGGGGTCCCCAACCTTTTATGCCAAGCCTCCTTTGAATGTTGCAAAATCAAGGAAAATCTACGGGGAGTTTGGTTTTGGTTGAGAACTCCTGATGTACACCTTGCAAATGCACTAGTCTCTAAATGCAGGCGCAGTTATATTTGTGGCGTATAAAAGTCTACCTCTACGGGGCCGAAACGACCCGTCATTATACTTCATTCGAACCATTCAACCATATATAAAAACATCTGACAAGCATATCACTAAAACCGCGAGCACACTGCATTTTACTCGTATTTAGAAGAGGAGTAAGCTCTAAGAAAAAATCGTGCCCTCGAGTTTGACAGCTGAAGAAGATGGCGCTGTACGGCGCCATGTTTTGTGGTCACTGGTAAAAGGTCAACTTTTAACAACCAGAGTTACCGCATAATGTGCCGAGTCGTACAGCGCCATCTACATCTGTTGTCAAAATTCGAAGCACCAATTTTACACATCGTACTTCAACGAATCATTAATATTATTGAATAAACTACAGTGTGTACGCGGCCTAACCGCAACATGAATGAATTGGTTACTACGGAGAACTACCACATTAAATTGTATTCTAATACATTAATTTGGTGCTCGATGGCACGGTTAAGTTACGTGAGCATGACTATCGAATTACAACTATATTACATGTACCTACAAGGTCCATAATCGCCCACATTGCTCTACCCATCAACATATATATAGAACATCCGCGAACATTCATCTCGTTATATATTAAATTCATTCATGACATTAGTTGAGACGAGGAAATAATAAAAACTGTTAATCTCTGTATATGTAAACATTTTATATTTTGTAAAATAACTGTAGGCGGCAGTACCTGCATGCTTATTGGCGGGAAGTGTCAATGGCATGTTTAAGTTTTAGATTTAGGCCATCTCTACAATTTGACACAAAAAGCCCCTTAAGACGGTTCAAGAAATTGCATGTAATATTCGATACATTGCTGACAAGATTTCACGCCGACGGACGATTCGACGACCATCCAAATATAGCAACGAAAATTGCATGCAAATTCTAGAACCATCTAAATGGGGCTTTATAATTTGTTATTTCTCAGGAAAACTAAGTTATAGATGATTAATAGTCTTTATTATTCAGTAATCTCGGTAAATTAGTAAGAGTAGGGTTTGGTAACTTTCCAATATGTATGTAATCTCATAACCGCGAGCCGCGCTCGGTGGACGTTTCAATTCAATCTGCTATCACATCACGTGGGACACCGTTTGAGCAATCGTTTTATACATTCATAATCAACCAATTAATATCACAGAATTAATATCGGGGATCGGCACATGACAGTTCCCTATCCGGGTCTCTACTGTTTCCCATGAAGTTGTCCGCATTTTCGTTAGTCATAATTTGTTTTTTCTCAGTAACGCGTAACTTTTCAGGATTGCCATAAAACAAACCTGACATAACCTAACCTATCTATTAGGATAACCTTACGAAAATCCTGAAAAGTTAACGGTTTTAGAATTATGACATTTATGACTAACGATAATCTGACAATCATTACATTATGACTTTCAATAATTATGTCAAACAAGGATCCGTTTCCTATCCATATGCAGCTAGTTTACATTTTACAATTTAGAACTTACTGACTGATTATAGTTTAGCCAGCCATTTGGGGCATTCCACAAAAAAGGTCTACTTTGTCGGAGACGTGACGCGTCAGTGGCACTGCAGTACCTAACCAGCAGAAATCTGTATTATATGACGTAAGAATTTAAAGCCAAGTTATCATGCCACATATCGGCTTCATAACTTTATCAGAAGTGTTAAAAAAATGCGTCATGTACCCGTCTGGAATGCCCCATTTGTATCTCTGAAGAATCAGCTAGGGAATCATAATCATACTGTCTTATCCTAATACCAGGGGCCCATTTCTCGAACGATATTAGACTAATACTATTTGTACACGAAATGTAAAATCGTATGGGTTGTCGTGACAACACACTAATAATATTAGACTAATATCGTTCGAGAAATGGGCCCCAGCTTTGTTCCAACTGTGATCGAAGTAGTGGCTAGCCAAACTATATAATCCCAATAAGTAAACGCATGTACGTGTCCCATTTTTCAGATTGGGTATCTCTTACCCCCTTTATTAACTATGTGACCTTCCCACTCTTTCATTCTAACTCTTAAATTACCCATTTTATTGCAAAATAAAACAAATTTGTGATACCGAATGGCAAGTAATAAAATAAATTTTAGTATTAGTTACGCGAAGCGAAATATCGGCAAGCTATCATTATTCTAAAATAAAATAGAAAATATACAGAAAAATACGAACATAATTCAATGCATTAGGAATAAATAATTATCATTAAAACAAATTATTAATTATACACATGATTATTTTTACAAAAATTAACATTTATCAAGCAATTTACAAATTAGAATTGTTAAATGTTTCTTAACACAACCAAATTATTTGGGTGTGTAACATGTCACGGCTTGTTCATACGGACTTTCATTTCCAAAACCAACTTAGAGATAAAACCATCTTCTACTGCACGCCCCTCAACTCAACTAGAGCACCAACGCCTACAGGTCGATTCACAAGAGCTGGCACGGATGGAATGAATGAGTGAATGATATTATCTATGTGTTATCACATTAACCAATAAAATTGTGGTTCTGACTGTATACCCATACAGAGGTGTTACCCATACAATGAAAGTTTCGTTCATTCTATTCGTGCCAGCTTTCGAAATCGGAATCTAGAGTAATCTTATAGACGCAACACATACAAACATGGCAAAAGTACTTACTTTTAATCTATTTGAGTGTCTTGCCTTAATGAGATTACGTACGTGCTTTGGATGTCGGGTACTAAATGGTTTATTTATATCTAATGATGGTTCTGGTAATGTCAGTGCCATCTCGCTAAAGATTCAACGTCTACCTACACTATATTACATGGCTATTATATTGATTGGTATAAGATACGGGTGCCCGAAATTCTGTGCCGATATTTTATAGTAAGAATAGGTTATAAGCTACGACACTTGATATGTCATAGTATTTCTGATAGATTCAATTTTGCAGATAAAAAAAATACTAAAACCGCACTACAAAGTTTAATAACCATTGTTGCACTACAGAAAATTTCTATTATACTGTTTTCTCCCAAAATTTTCAGTATTGAACAGTATTAGAATGTTTTGTATGTAAATAATAAATGTGTCGTTTCGTTTCCAAGCGAAAAATCCCACTTCGTCGCTAGCCATAAGGACGCTTTGACATAGCGCGCGTTATACGTATAAAGATACAAGCAAATCTAGTCCTTATGGTAAGCGACAAAGTGGGATCTTTAACTAAATGTCGACACAAATATAAATAAACGTTTACAAATGCCGCATCATCGAAAGGCTATTGAGTAAAAATGCATTTTCATCAGTACATATGCGTCTACTTGAAGCTGATAAATAAGACCAGCTGAAGAGTATATTCTATTGTTTCATGTAATTTTATACCTTACTTAACTGTATGCATCACGGTTTATATTACTTTAACGCAGTTCGAAGTATACGATTACTTAAATATAGACCTTGCATCCAGGTATTAAGGTTGGATTCATGTTACCTGAGCACAGAGACGCAAGACCATACGATTGATTGTTTCAAGTTTAGAATTTGCGGCACGGGCACGAGTTCATTATAATTTATACTTTACGTCGTTGGGTTAAGATTGGTATTGATACATTGCACAGTGCCGGACTTAAGTCATAATTCCAGCTTGTTTTATTGTAATTTAGACTTTCCGCGGCCGCAGCAAGGTTCATATTCGAAGACACAGGCTCGGGCGAAGCCGCGGCTGAACTCCATTGTAAAGTGGACCGTATGTGTTCAGGTTAAGGTCGGTATTGGACCGGGTCACAGCTCCTTGAGCAGCGCGGACTTGGCGTTCTTGAGCTTGTCGAGCCGCTTGGTGAGGTGGCTGTTCTCCGTCTCCAACTCTTCTACCCGGTTTAGCGCTTCGCGGGCCTGCAAGCATTCGAATAAATATATTAGTTGTTGCCATTTATAAACAGTTTTATATTGTAACATTTAAAACTTTCGCGTTTTGAGACAGATTAAATCAATAGTTTTAGCTCAAAAATTTGAGTTATTTTTTTTCGATTGATAAAAATGTATGAGTATGTTTTAATAAAAATTGACTTCGACCAAGCTAACTCTGCATGATATTTGCAATGACAAAGTGTGGTAATGTCATCATGTCAAAATTCTACGTATTCGTACAAGTCGTATCACTCATTTTGATGTATTCAAGTCGCTGCAAAGTTACCTTAGACGTACTACTAACAGCAACACACTTACATAGATCCGTTCTTAATTGCAAACAGTTATTGCTTGTAAATTAGATGATTTTTTTGTAATAAGTTTTATACCTCTGCTGATCTTACACGATAGTGGTGGTGATTTTGCTCATAGTAAGGCAGTCTATCAAGAAAAGTCAGTCAGGTAAGTGTGTTGTTGATGGTAAAATGTGGACATTAAAACGAGTTTTTAAGACACTACAATATAATAACAGGTAAACAACGTGTTCATTTTAAAATATTTACATTGATTTATTTCAGGGCGTAATTTTACGTAAAGGACTTAAGACACATCACTTAAGCCTGTAATGTTTAAATTTCGTAATTATTTAAAGGTTTTCTAACATAAACGGATAATTAAATACAGTCAATAAGAGTTCAATTACATGTCAGGGTAAATTACAAGTTAATCATGCGAAAACAGGGTCACATCACATAGCAGCTGGATTTGATTATATACAATTTAGTGGATATAAATTCGTTTAGTGATAATATACCACACTCTGGATCATTATTTTAACTTCTACTCGACATTCAAGTATAGTCAACAGTAGAATTAGTTACACGGACATATACTTGGTCAAGCAAATCTTGTCAGTAGCAAAAGGCGGCAAATTTGAAAAATCGCGGGTTAGCAACACTGTTTTCAAATAATTCCAAAATCGCGTGTCATCTGTATTTTATTTGTGGAATGTGGCTCGTGAATGACAGCCATCTTGTTTGTTTACATTCTAAATCGTTGCTATTTCAAGAGAAATTGCTGCTGTCACCATTAAATAACAATATATTAACAAAGATTGAACTTAAGCACCTACCCAAGTGCCTACAATGTACAATCATGCACGTTGATCGCAAATATTTGTAAAATTTGAGGTTATGATAAGTACATGTTTTGGTTCGATGTACATTGCTGCTTTTCTTAACGCAATACTGCTTTTTGAGTGTTGCCTTACTTCACTTTGCTGTACATTGCTACTGACATACTTTGCTTGACAGACTATAGTTCTTAAGTACTTATTACTTTTTTTTATAACAAGGTTTCACGGAATTTCATTTCATCCGTGTACTAAGTTATTTCTACTGACGACTGTATGTACAGTGGGAAATAACAGTCGAGTAGAGGTCGTATTAGGGGCACGCATGAATGCACCGTACCGTTAACTATCGCCATTATTGATAACGGCCCAGAAGTCAACGACTTCCTGAAAACATAACAAAGTTGTAGCACAGCGTCTTTACCATTACCTGGTTTATGTTACAGCGGTCGAATGATGTTGTAAATGTTGTAATTAAATCTACGACATTTTCATTCCTTTGAAATGCTAAAGTATGTTCTCCATTAATGATTTTATGAGGTCGGCGGGTAAAGAAAGTTTTCTCGCTCGCGCTTTAGAGGCGCTACCTCTGTTTATTTATAATACGTGTACGCTTTTGCGTTTGATATGTCGCACGTCGGTAAGTCAGAAGGTCAGATCGTATGGCTCCCCTGCTTCCTTTCCTTGTAAGAAGGGCTGGGGAGGCCACAGTTCGTCGATCCCTAGTTTATAATACGGACCTCCCTCTGTAGCTTGCGGCGCTCCTGCTTGAGTTGTTCTTCCGCGTCATCCCTGGCATCGGCCTGCGCCTTGAGCCGCTGTAGTTGAGCCCCGAGGCGGGCGGCGGCGGCGGCCTGCAGCGCCGCCTCGGCCTCGGCGCGCGCCGCTCGCGCTTTCGCTTCCGCGTTTGACTTGCGGAGGGCCTCCACTGAAATACACGATTAAATATTATTCACTTGTATTTGTATGTCATAGACACTCCTTAAATTCAAAACAGATGGCCCCTAAACGAGTCGGTTACTATGTTTGCCACCTGTCAGATAACTGATCCATTGGTTGTTTCGCGCGGCCATTTCACAAAAGCTACTATTATGCCTTGGCCAAAACCCGCCCGCTACAAACGTTACGAACGCGCACGATCGCAGGCCGCCATACGTTCGTAGCGTCGGCGTCAAGTGTACATATACCTGACACTCTGAACTTGCGATTCGTAGCCCTCAAAAGTGCCACTCACATTCGGATTCGAGGTCCTGGTCGTGAGCGCGCGCGACGCCGTTGTGGCGCTCCTCGTTGAGCTGCAGTTTGAGACGCCTCACTTCACTCTCCAGAGACTGCTTCGAGCTGAGCAGCTTTTGCAACCGGACATCTGAAACATACATTTTTTATATTAATAATTCGTTTAATTTATCCAACCATAATTTCAACTTTTAAACCCACAATCCAAGCAACAACAAATTGACATCCTCCTAAAAAACTACAAATGTAAATTTTCCAAAGCTAACAGAGTTTACATCCACCTACGTTATATTTTAACTACATATCTCACCTAGCGTTCCCTCGCCGGCGTCGTTGAGCAGCTTCTCGTTCTGGTGGCTCACTAGCGCCAGCGGCGGCAGCGTGGAGTCCGGCTTGTCCTCCCCGTTGGTGGCCGGCGCCGGCGCGGCGTCCACGAAGGCGAACCCCGCGGCGGCGGCCGCCAGCTCGCGCGCGCGCACCGCGCCGCGCGCCGCGCCCAGCTCGCGCTCCAGGGACACGTGCTCGCGTTTTAGACGCTCGTGGGCCGAGCATTTCTCTTTGTGCTCCCGCTGTGAAGTAATAAAGTGTATATTATTATTGTCCTCGTAATAAAATAATGAAACTTGAATATAGATTTAACTGGAATTCAACTTTGTCAAACGAGTAAGCGATTAAAGGCCCCATCCCCCTGACCATAGGTTAACCCGTCAAACCGTTCCCCCGGTGTCAAATTGTACTGTTAACCATGGTAACTTCGATTTTAACCAGTTAACCCCGGATTGGTGGGATGGTGCAAGCGGCGCTAAGTAGTTAAATTTGAAAACCTCTCACAACCAACATCCGATTCTTGAGTTTTTACCTGCAGTTGTGCGTATTCCTCATGTAACTCCTCGATGCGGTCTTTTAGTAATTCGAGCTGGTAGCCGAGCGCCGCTTTGTCGTTGTCAAGCTGCGCGTTTAAGATCATCGCCTTGCGGAACTTTTCTTCTACCTCTTTCAACTCCCCCTGGAATCGGAAGTAAAAATATTGCCTTAACCCTACATAAACATTCAAATAACAGCCCTAAAAACGCTTAGGAACGCATCGTAAAAAGCGTATAAATGAGTGCCAGAAATAGGAGGTTCGAAGTAACAGCGGAGTCTCCGCATGCTTCCTAAGCCCCCGCACCATAAAAGACATCCTCCCGTTTTTCTCAGGCCCATTCAAAAAACCTCATACGCGAACCGCAACTACCAATATTGCATTTCTAGCTTTAGTCTGTGCCATTTACAATGTTAAGTAAGCAATAAAATAAAGTTGCGGTCGCTTACTTTCTTCACTTTTCGACCGCGATTGCTACAACTCTCAATAGTTTGTGGGCCTCACCCTAAGGTCCTTGACGTTGAAGGTGTCATCGGCCGAGTCCTCGGAGCTCCGCCGCGGCGAGTGCAGCGCCGCGGGGCTGAGCCCCGTCAGCCGGGTGCCCGTGCGCCGCCCCACCGTTTCTGCAAAACACGGACAAATTCATAAGTAAGAATCCTGAAGTAATCAGCGTTCGAGTTCGATAGTTCAGCGGATGCCAAAAAATTTATCAAACAATCATCATTCACCGTAAGACGATGGCGATGAAGGATGTGGGCTTTAAGTTGTAGAGACTTTAACGTCAATAAGCCAACTTCCTAAAAAGCTTTTCCGAATCTCCTTCTTTGTCGTTTCACTGCCCAGTGAGTGGACGTCGTCACCATTGCAGATGTCACTGGCAAGCTATACGACACGCCATTCTTCTCTGATGGCTGCGTGTGTAAAACGAGCCATCTACTACTGATTTAGCCTGATTTACCACAAACAAAGTGGAGTAAGCGTGTTCTGTTAGTGGAGACCGCGTCTGGGCAAACGTAGCGTGGGACGCATCACTCTGGCCAGATAGCGGAATGACTTGCACAGGAGGGCCGGCAGCGACTGGATGCATAAAGCGGCAGACCGGGCTCTGTGGCGTACCTTGGGAGAGGCCTATGTCCAGCAGTGGACTGCAACGGGCTGATGATGATACCATAAACAAAATGACAGGGTGTATTTGCTTGGTGTCCGCCAATGCGTTATATGCGTATTTCAGCGTAAGTAAACTATTGGCAAGAGTAAATGCTACGTACCGGCATACATGTCGTAGGCCTTGTCAGCATGGTCCTCCTGCTCCCGCTGCTGGCGCTCCAACTCGCGCATGCGGATCTCGCGCGCCTCCGCCCGCGCCGCCCGCCGCGCCGCTAGCCGTTGCTCCGCCTGAAACAGAACAGAACCACATAAATATCTGAAGAAAATCGACGACTTGTTGGGGTGGAAATTATTGAAGAAAGAATTTAACTTCTTTCCTAATAAGACTTCAAGATGAACGCGACCTTCAGCAATGTAAGGCAACGAGTTATATGGATGATGTTACCAAGTAACTAGGGTGTTGCTTATTTCGTCGAAATTGAAATTTTCTATGTATAATATGTAGAACAATTTAAGGGGGTGATTAAATTGTTCTCTTTCACTAAAAAACAAATGTGGATTTATTTCAGAATTTTTAATTTACTTTTAGGGGTCGCTACCGAATTTAGAAAAATAAGTGCAACACCCTAAAGTAAACCCTGTGTTATTTTCAGATGGCAATCTGCTTTTTGGGAAAGTAGACAACCGTGATGGTAGGATTGTTTGCATCACAGTTACGCAGTACGCACTTATTAGACAATGCAACACGATCCGTTCCGGCGATGGTCGGTCTACGCAACATTGACAATTAGGTTAAATGCTTAGGTGTTCTGTCTGATTAGGGGTTTCTTGTTTCAAAGAGTTGTTGCCAAATCTGCGCGTTGGGTTACAGCTTGTGATAGACAGAGAAACAGGATTACGTGACGACACACGTGACTATGATCGGTGAACCAATTCTCGGGTGACGTCAAAATTAGGCGATTAGGTGGCATTTAGTTATTCTGTGACTTTGACATTTCAAACAAAATCACGATGCATTTCGATCGACCTCGAAATGGCCTTTTGCATATAACTATAACCTTAGACTGACTGCTAATATATTAATTCGCAGTGTAAACTTAAAGAACTTAAAACAAAGTACAGGCAGTTACAGGAACGCGATGCTTTACTAATACATGACCATTAGCCATCCTAGTATTCCAAGTGTCCAATTCCTAAATCATAGAATTGGGTCAATTTGTGATCATAAAGAAAGGAAAGGTATTACTATTTCATTACCCTAAAGTAGACAAGCACATTAACGGCATAATAAGTGATACGAGTGAATTACAACATCCATAAAATGCGGCGAACATAGGTTAAGGAGTGTCTGCGTCAATACAGGCTCGGGCACGGCTGGGGCAACCCCCTCGACGGCCGACGGGCTAGACGGGAGGCTGACTCACGCCCTTAAAACGAACGCCTGTTTGCTAATAACTACAGTAAATTAGGTACAGGAACTACTTATGTCTGCTGAAGTTGAAGTTCCCCTAACAGATTACAGGTTATGCAGTTTTGAAATCCAAAGAATTAGATACCAGGTACATTTTTTTACGAAATTCTCACTAAGGTCAGATGGTCCTTCAAGCCAGTCCTTGTTGTATTAGTACAGTTTCCTGACGATCTATTCGTCGTAGGACTCGTATTGCTCGCTCGAACCAACGACCTCCGGTTTAAAAGTCGAACACGTTACCTTTATTACCGCTCGACTAGATACCGATGATTTTCTTGAAACAATGTCTACAACAGTCTTAACATTCCATTAAAAATACAGAAATCATGTCTATTGCAGACTAGAAAACAATTGGAATTGTAAACAAAATTTTTAATACTGGGGTACAATGCGGAAAACATGATGCGTGGTACTGGCGAAAGTTGCACAGTGAATAATTTGTTTCAATGCAATGAAATAAAATGTACGTTTTGTGATGTCTTTCCAAGAATCGTCGATGTTGCTAATTAAGTATAATAATTTCTGCAAATATTTTAGCGTGTCGCTGATGAGCTGTAAGTAAGTAAATGGTGTACATTGCAAAATGACATGAAATCTTCGACGTTTACAACAACTTATTTGGCTGAGTGTATAAGATTCGCAGCGGAAGCACTTTGGTTACATTATTTTTGAAAATCGACAAAGTGTAGGGGCGTAATAAAAAAATAGAGAAAACCGTTGAAATGCGGGCAACGGGAAGCGTTCCGATAGAGACGTACCGTACTGGGTTTAAACAATAGCTATCCGAACTGCGAAAGTCTGCTCGATGGATTGTTAAACAGATGGACAAAGTGGAAAAATGCGTGCGGTCACGATTTTATCTAATAACAATTCTTATTATATAAATAGGGTAGACCGAGGCGATTCGGGTAACTGGGGAAATCGGATCAAAATAAGCATTTCTGTAAAATTTTAAAGATCGCGGTTAGTTACAGCCAGTCAATCAGCGTCCCGCGTTCGCTCTGTTCCTAACGCATGTCGCCACAGTTACTGCCATTGGAAAAGACTCACGCGTCGGTCACGGTGACACTTCCCGATGAGTCGCTCGTACAGGTGTATTGTGATTTTACCGCCGATGTAAAAAATGTGCAAATACAGTCCGTGATAAAAGTAAACGCAAAAGGCTAAAGGTTTGTAATTGTTGTTACTTATTGTTAATGGCGCATAGTGTTTCCTGATTTGATTTTGTTTTTATTGTATTTAAAGGTATATTTCCGTTACGCGAAAATAATTCAAACATATGATATGGGGTTATTCGGATCATCTGATTGGGGGCGATTAGGATCACATTATAAAACAAGGTTTTCGGACGTTTTTTTTGGCTTATTTTATGTTCGCATGTTTTTAGATGGTGCGTACGTATAAAAAGAAGAGGTAGCAGGGGGAATGGTCGGGAGAAAATATGACTACAGCTGCTAATAAGGTTTTAACGAAACCGCTGTCCCTACGTAGAGTCTTTTGTTACCAACAACTAATTTTCTCATATGGGGTGAATCGGATATGTGTGATTTTTCATGTTTTGGTTTGTAAAAGTTTACAGTTTTTGTTTATTTTCATTTAAGTTATTCGATTTTGTTGCTAAATGGCCATTAGCATGTTTTGGATTTATTGTTAAAATATATAGTAGCATATAGGAGTGATATTATGTTGCGCTTTCTGTAGGTGGCGTGATAAAAAATTGAACTAGAAAGGAGGAATAAAAATAATGCTCAAATGCAACATTAAAGATACCAATGATAGTTGATGTCAATTATTTGACCTTTGTGATTCTTAATCATATGATTAACATTGTTAACCATTATTAATTAAGATTTTATGACAGAGATTTTTTGATCCGTTTTACCCCATAAAATGGGGCGAATCGGATTATTTAAGAGGTTTTGTATTTTATTTTTCATAAATCATATTTAAGTTTGATTTTATGTCTGAACCTTGGATTCTGTTCATTAATAAATAATTTATCCAACTGAATATTAATAAAAACAGTATCACCTTAAAAATTGTATTTATTGACCGTCCAACAAAAAATGACCCGATTCGCCTCGGTCTACCCAAAACATAAAAAATGTTCTATGCTCCGAGGACTCCGCGTCTATGTTTAAGTTTAGTATAAGTTTGTACATATTCCACAATTTATTATCCTGAACTTTTATAGAATACGTATTTTTATAACTAAAGAGTTTTCAATGCTGAAAAAAAACCATCTGCTTCCTGGGTCTCTACATTCTCAGAACGAGAACTGACTTGGTCCTACCCTACACAACAAAACCAAAATCGGAGACGATTTTCGAAAGTGAATTATCAAGCATGCAAGACTTGCATAATTATAAACTTTTAAGCATAAGGCCACCAAGCTTAGAGGATATAACCAACGGAGACGCCATGTCTAAAATTTTCGGTACAAAATAGTCTGCCGTTTTTTGCGGGGGAGGGGCACATCAAATGTATAGGTACGTCATGTCAGATAAACGTCAGTCCATACATATGGTTGACATGTGGTTGACCATTGGCCGCCTATTTTCGACAGAGGGGAACGCCTGTTAATGGCGGCTCCATTGTTAATTACTCCGAGCCACCAAGTGACATTAGGGCCACCATTAGTTATTGCATTGCTAATTTTATGAAAATTTGCACCTTAATGCTTGATTTAGTTGCAATAAGACGCTAGGCCACAATCGAATGACATTAATTAAGCATTCGAACCACATTCCGATCGTAATTTTGCAATGGTAGATTTTTCAATGACTGTGGCAGAAAATATTAACACGTCACATAATTATGGAATTAAAACTAAACAAGATTATAACCATAACATATTAATTGTCTTCCGAAAAACTTACGTTTTCCTAGGTTTCTAGTCACAATTGCTATTTACTTTCCTAAAAAAGTTTTAGTTCTTCATTTTCCTGTCCTAGGCTTTAGCGACTTTAGCAGGATCGAAACACAGGTTAATGAAAGTAGACATTAGTTAATCGTTTAGTGATAAGGAAGGAATTCGATAAGATGCTATTGTGCCTATTGTTCATGACAAGCAGTATTTTTAGAACAGAGAAAACTCCCAATGTTTTGATGCGTTTACTGATAAACATAGAAATGATATAAAACATGTTGATGGTAGGCGTGTTGTGCTCAATTGATTTCCCGAACCGCTACAGAGACGTACAAAAACTGCTTACTCTTCACTTACGGAATAAACAGTACTACTTACTTGGATTACTTAGAAAGAACGTGGTCAATTTCAAACGCAAAAAACAGCTAATCGGTTGCACACTACTTTCTATTCACATACACAGTTGTGTGTTTAGATTAGATACACGTGTGTGATGGTTACCATAACTAACTAACGAAACTAAGTTAGTTAGCGATCCTTCAAATCATAAGGACATAATAGAATTGGTGGTTGGTCTGTAGGTATGTACCGACATCGACAAAATTAACTGACCATTCGCAAACCTTGCTGAGACAAGGTCCATCCTATAGTGAGTTACGTATATTGCTAAATATGAGTAGGTACACATATGTCAAACCGTGCCACGTGGTTGCGAGTTCGCACAGAGAATGACGTCATTTTGGACATTGACGAAGGACGAAAAGGTCACTCCTCTCACTGTGCAAGCTGTCGCGAATCCAAATGTGTGACTAATGCTTCATTGGACACTGTAATTCAAGGTCTGAACGAATGAGTCTGATGATAACTTTTATTTATTTAGGTATAAAAGACAAAGATCCGCCACACTATAGTCAGTAAACAAAGTTTCCAACCATCTGATAGACTTCGAAGAGTAGAGAGATTTGAATTCTAATTTGTAAGAATGTAAAGTATAAGTAGATACTGTACGTCTACCATCAGTTTTGACATTGACATATACGCTCACGTCTACGTAATTTACTTTCTATGCATCTCGCTCGTACTCGCATATGCGAGCAATAGTGCAAGCGAGATGTACAGAAAGTAAATTACGTAGACGTGAGCGTTATGTCAATGTTAAAACTGATGGTAGAGGCTCTGGACTTCAAATGTTTTGTGACATTTCTAATACCATCATGGAATTTACCTGATATTATTATAGGCATATGTTAGTCACTTTACTAAGGCGTGATTAGGCGACCGACAACATTTCCAAACTTCTAAAGCCGTCTGTCGCTAGCGGTATTAGAGACGTCACTGAGAAGTAAAGTAGCATAATCTGGTAAATTACACACAAACAGACAGTACATAACAAAGTTGTTCCATATACAGGGCACATCGTTAACACCATCTGTCGCGAACGATATGCCGCGTTAGTCATGTTGTTAACACCGATATTCCAATACGGTTACTGATACACGGATTGGTTTCATTATTACATATGTGACTGTTGATAAGGACTTTGTATTTATACCTACATACACATACATATTCATTTATTTTACACTAGTAGTTACTGTCCAAAAAATACTAATTTATATTGATTAAATCCGGATTATTTACCATGTTAGTGTCGCGACTGGTATTCCGGAGACAATGAATTGCGAAATTACAATACTTAATTTTGAACACGATCTAACGTACATAACTAATACAACTAGTAGCGTTTCTTGATTTGTAAAAGAAAAGGCGTCTGACAATAATGGCCCATGAGAAGGTAAGCTTATTACAAAGCACAAAAATCGCAGTCAAAGTTGATTAAAATGATATGTACGGTCACTGGTCATGACTATGCTGACACAAGTGTCAAAATTGACGTTTCTTCAAACAAAAACGTCACTTTTGACACTTGCTTGACACTGACATATCCAATCCATATCGTTTCAATATCTAGTATTTGACGTATCTCATTGTTCGAATACGGCTGTCAGCCTTAAGATGCGTTTGCTGGTTTAAAAGACATTGTAATATATCACCAAAAAATGTGGTCCAATTGTTACAAGAATTTTGACAGCTAAGTTATGCGTCCATCTCGCCGTACGACGTGAAATGTTTATGCATGCGCATAAATTATAATAATTACCCGAGTAACCCGAGTGCGGACGAGTTGTCGTCACTTCGCTCGGTCGGGCGCGAACATGTCGGGTTTGTCTTGTTTGTATACACTGAGACAGACACATGTATAACACAGCTACATCTACAATCCAGAGGCTATAATAATATGAAACAGTTTTAAACCTTTAGGATCGGATCTGATAATGCATGGGATCCTGGTGGGACTCTTCATGCTGCACACCGGCACACCTATAGTGATTTCGGTATTTTTTATTGCAACTCCTGCATTTGCTCTTTGAAAACAATCATTTGGTAGTGGAACTGCTAAAGAAAATCATACACTGATGGTGATGGAATTTTGTACTGTTTAGTGAAGTCTGCTCTTTCATTTATTCAAAGTTATATTTATTACAAGTACGCCAAATAAGCTTTATTTATATGAAGATACGTCGCATGAAATAAACCTTATGGAAGTTTACTTTTAGCCACACGAACCTAAATAAGGGAAATTAAAGATACAAACTTAGAGCAATTTAATAATTGCATGGAGTCGCCTTTAAGAGCTTACCCCTCTGCCGAAAAACTACCACAACTGTGCAAACTTTTGTATGGACTGACATATGGCTATTTGTACGTTACGTATAAATCATGTAGAAATAACAATACATTTGACGTCCCCTCCCCGCAAAAATCGGCAGACTGTTTCGTATAGAAAATGACAGCGATGACGTCTCCAGTTACTAAATGCTCTAAGGATACAAAGGACAATGAATCACCCACTTTACCTAGGTAATATAATGGGAAGTAATATTCCATTTTATCGCCGCGAGCGGAGAAACATTGATTTCTGCGATAGCACTGTATTATACCTACGATTATGTCGCTTGTTTGAGCTCATGATCTCATCGGAAACAAATATATTCGCAATGTTTTACATTATCGGGTCACCACAGACGGCACATACCTAAAATAAAGAATAACGCTTTAGGCATGGCCGCGACGCCGCATGGTTTAGAATATTTTTGTGTTGGACAGTCAAAACCAAGTACGCAGAGCAGAATAACTTTTACAGTAAAACTTTTAACTAATCTCGGAACAATTCGTCCGATTAACAGGAAGCCCTTTGACTGTATGACATCATTAGCTATTAACACATACAATAAAGTTACGCTTATGGGGTCACATGATAAATTGATCACAAGCAACAAGGCTACGATGGACAACTCACATAGAGAAGCAGGAACCTGCCGACGACGCGCAGCAAAAGCTCCGGAGATGACATTTCACTTATTAAACACCATCCGATGGATCTTCAGAATAAGACAATTCATACAAAAACGCATGCGATCACGTGCAAACCGACTTGCGTTGACGGGCACACTGGAGTAAGTGAACACAAGTGTTTTAGTGCTCGTATGACTAAAGTTACCTACATTATTCATGTTGATTGCTCTCTTAATGCCGGATTTGGTAAAACAACGAAAACTTAATGACCCAAATTAGGGCTTGCTCTCTTAATGGTCATTATTTGCATTAAAATAGGAGCATAGACAGGCGGTCGTTCGATAATTTAACCTAGAAACTTCAGTCCAAAAGGACAGTTTAAATCAACATGGCCTTAATCTATAATAAACTTAGTAACACTCACGTAAAGGATAACAGTCCTGGCAGTTAAACTCAGTAAGGTTTCCGGAAATGTCATGTTTTATCCGCCTAGTTCGCGAACAAGGTCTCACCGCAACGCGCACAAGTATCACTGTCATATGCCTTACATTATCCACAGCTGAACTAACACAACCATAGATGCTAATTTAGAGATCACGTAAAACACACAGCGACAATTGAAGAATGAAGGAATTTTAAATCTTAGTTACAGGGCACGTTATGCAAACAGCAGTCACTTAAGAAAACTGGAGCGGCCTCTGGAATGTACGTTAGAGAAATTTTGATAAGATAGCAGCGACCTTGCGCAGGTTTTGTGACCATACAACCTACTGTTTGCTTTACTACAGTTTACACAAGAGGAGGAAAGGGAAAGGGCTTTAGCTATACGGAAGGAATCAAACTCAATGAGTCATGTGTGAATCAACTTAAGATTTTGCAACTGAACTTTCAGATTGGAAAAGGCTGGCAAATGGCTGTGTAAAAGCGTGATCCAGGATAGAATAATGACAACAAACGGAGAGGACGATATGTGCCAAAACGTGAGTCAGGATTGAATTGATTAAATGATATATTATTTCGTTATCTGCCGATGCAGTGTACTCTGTACGCTGTACAGTTACTGACAATAATACTATTGAATCGGGACAAGTTTTGATGGCAGATATTCGTGATGAGCGTCAGATTTGGCAGCTGTTAAGAATAAATGATCAAACAAGAGGACGCAGAAAAAGTTGTACTTGGGGCAATTTATACATACATGATCCTGCTGGCCGCCGAGAATGCCAACGATGGAGGGATTCTGGTCGCCATGCGAGTCCCGCCGCGCGCTGGGCATCCCGTCACATTCCGCGTCTCCGTTCTTAAGCCCGTTAACTTTAGCATCGTCAAAGCCGTTGCGGGCGCCGTGGGCGATCTCCATGTCTACCAGCTCAGAATTTACCGTTTCGTTAAGTTTGGAATCATTGCTAGGTTCTACTACATCTAACTCTACGTTGATTTCATCGTCAGAGTCGCCGAAGTCTGCATCGGTGAAGGCTTCGCCGCTCTCGTCGTCGCTATTGTCAGGCGTTGCGCTTATGGACTGGGAACCCATGATTTGAGTCATCGAGTAAACAGGTATTGTTATGTCCGAGGAACTGCGGTTTCTGAGCGTTTACGCATTCCTACGATTGTGTTTGTCAACAAACGCTTTCACACCAAATGAATGGTGTTAGAAATGTTAGAATGTCCTTCGAATAAACAATGGTTTAAACGAATAAGAACTGCGTCTTTTGCACTGCAGTACAATTGCGATAAAACAAAAACTTAAGCACTTATCAATATTCTTATCGGTGATTTTCTACACTTCATTAATCACACCTTGGGCATTATTATTTGTTGATATAATGAATATTACAAATATGTTATTATTCATATTAAAAAAATCCAAAACACTTTATTTATTTACTAAACACTGGATTCTTTAGTAGAGGTAATTCCGAGCGAAAATCGCCCTTGTAAACAAACAATAACAGTGAATATGGGTCGTGGCACACGAGCGTTTGCGGCTGTGCCGGCGGCCGACTGTCGTTGACGTGCTTGCAACCGCATATCGCTGTCGTAATCGTATCGCACCGTTACGCGGCAAACGCGGAAGCGGCAGCGGGAGCGGATGCGGGACTAGTTGTTATCGTGACTGGCCGGTATTATAAATAAATAGACAGGTAGGGGACTTTAATTGCTTTTTCACTTTCCCGAATCTTTAAACATTTCCTAGGCACTTTATTATTCTTTATACTCGTAGTAGTGTTCTACAGCAGTGTTATCACTTATCAATAAACGAAACAAATAATGTTTGTTCTATTTACTTACGTAATAAAGCGGATGTCTTTTGGAGTTTACTTCTTAAGATTCGATTTTCATACATAAGCCCGGGGTATGTATATTTCTGGGAGTAAAATCAAATGTCACATGTCACATACACCGCACACGTTATACGTACGTTACGTTATGTTATGTTACACGTATCTTATGTTTCGTGCGCAATTTATTTTGGGCTTTATAAAATTGGTACAAAATTTAATTTATAGACACTAGCCCAGTTATACTTTTATAAGAATTTGTAGAGTCAGTGGTAGAATTACAAGATGTGGTGGTAGAGAGAATTGTCTACCCCAGTTAGATAGATGAGCAAATTGAACTTTACCCCCTCTCACGACCCAAACACAATCGCAAGTCTCCCGCAACTCGCGCCACGCGAAGAGAACATATTATAGTTAGGTACCAGTCACAAACTTGAGACGCCAATTCTTATCACACACGACATGCATTTCCTATCGTTTTCGGTCGTAGATGAATCACTAGGCAGTCAGGCGTAACACCGGTAGTTAACGTCGCCAGGTACCGGTGTCGCCTTCTATGAAGCTTAGACTAAAAATACAGCGATTTACCGCTCAAGATCTGTAATCAATTTTCGTCTGATGCGAGTTCACATGAGCGTGTGGAATGTGTGGATTGACAATACTTAGATTACTTTTGTTACGAGACTTTTATAGTAAGTATGTTTAAAGCGCTTCGTTCTTCAATTTTGCATAAAGCAGATGGAAATTACCTGTTCATCGCTTATTTCAATCAGGTTACTTTATTGAATTTAAGTGAAAAAAATTAGATAATAAGTGAAAATTACTGTCTTTTTCAATGCAAGTGAAGGGAGGGAAGGGAAGACACAAATCGGATCATGAAGGGTTTGATCACATATTTTTGAGCTCTTCCCTGTTAAAGGGAGTTTACATTGGCTTAAGAATCCTTTGCTAGCAATGACAATCCATCCTTATTTGATAGCTACTTTACATAAAAATATAGTGATCGAAGTAGGTACTTTAGGAAACGCGCAATCATGTGGAAACTAACGATCAGTAGGCGGTACGTTACGTGTTCGAAATATAATATTTGGTGGGTTAGTCATCGCAGGTAGTGTCGACACAAACCTCACAGGTCAGGGTTCAAACAGGTACACTTTTAGAGATGGACTAGCTGTAGGCCTTTCGCACTTGAACCGAACAAAGTGAGAGAATGTCATTACGAGTGTCTTATTTTCATAGAAACTTTGACATTAATGGTGACATTGCCACAGTTTATCATAGCAAATGCCTTGTTACCTTGGTCCGACTCTTAGGCTTACGCTTACGTATTTTGTGCTGAGGACCTAGTTGGGCCTACTGCAGGTGCGGACTTCGAAATTCGAAGAGCGCGTCTATCAGCTATCACCACGTTAGTGATATCTAAAGACGCGGATAAGTATATTATTATCATCTTCGATTTTACGATAACGTGTACGAAAATGCAATGTACACATTTTACAAGTTACATTTCAACTCTCAGACTCAGATTAATTACGCAAACGTGTAATGTATCTCACAGCCACGCTTGTCTCATTGTCTCGGATCTGGGTCACCGCGGAGACCTCGTAAAGCTGTTAGGGCCATAAAGGGGAGCAGAAGTGTTAGCTTCAGGTGACACGTAAGGATTACACGGCTATTGTTGGCGTGATAAATCTGCAACGGCCTTTATAAATGATGATGGATGGCCGAGTTGTCAGCGGCGAAGAGAATGCCATTTTCTAGACAAGTCAGTGTTATATCATCTAATCTATTACGACGACGGTTTGTTTTGGTTAATATGTGCGGATGGGTTTAAGGCTATTCATCACAGAATCATTAATAACAGTGTGCAGTGGGAGACAGTGTCCGGGGTTTGAACCCTCGACCTCCGGATGGAAAGTCGCACGCTCTTATCGCTAGACCAAGAGCGCAATTACAGTGCGTACAGAATAAGTATGATTTAGAGGACTGTTAGTTTTGCTCAATTAAAGGTGGAAAAGAAGAGAATGATGGCTTGCATTGTAGCCGTATTAAAAAAATCATACTTTAGAAATTTTTAATTTATGTAGGTACAATAAATATTATCATACGTTTGATAATAATTAAAATGAAACAAATGTGTTAGTATTACGTTGACATTGAAATTATCAGAGGAAGAACATAAAAATAACATGTATAATTAATCAAATGGGTTCAACGGTGACATGATTACAACATTTACAACAATGTATAATTTACGGATACTATATACGGATTTTAATTTACATACCTATTATACCTAACATTCGGTAAATTATATTATCAAGTCCAAAATAAAACTAGTAAGTAATATATTCATGAATTTTAGTGTTTACGAATAATTGGATTCCCGTGGGTCTTGTTGAGTTGAGTGGAGTGAATCTTCATAGCGCCGTGTAACAATACGCAAGGACGTTACGTGCGGGGCGCGCTTCTGTACAATACCTGACAATAGCAACGCGACTTCATCATAAGGTATAGCTCTCTAAAGTCTGTCACTCTGTGACTTACCTACTAATAACTGGGTAGAACGGTAGCGGCGTTAAAGATGTCTAATACCTATTTAATTATGTTATAATTATAAATGCACCAGAAAACAATGCAACTGGTTACGTCATTCAGTAATAGTTAACCAAAGAGAATTTAGACTAGAGGAATATTGTCAAAGTAAATTATGTAGTCAGTACATTTACTGCCATCTTTCGACACAAATGATTAACACTTTTAGAACGCCATTTGACATTGATCCTTATTTTTTCACGGCACGTATTTAACCGGTCAACTAATTAATCGAATTTGGGTAGTTTAAAATAATAGAAATGGGTACTAAAATTAATAGTTTGGCAACAAAAACGGAACCTTAAAATATATCAATATGAGTCATATTTTAATGCCGTTACAGCTTTTGTTTATTTCTAGGCAGGTACCAAATATTTATTTGGCAACTGAATTATTATATTGGCGATTATATATGAAGCACATTTTAAAAAGAAAACGGCTATCTATTAATTTAAAGATGAAGTTCTTTTAAAATATTTTGTTTGGTTACTACACGGTCAACCTAACACGCTCCTCCTCGCTTCGCCCGTCGTCGCACCTATCTTTTGACTCTGGCACAACACAGTGGTAACTATTGAAATTAGTAATTAAAAATTTAAAGACCTAATGGTATAATGGCCATTAGGTGTTTCATGATTAGGAATTTCGACTATAAGTATAGCAAGTATAGTAGGGTATTATTGGTAAATAAATTTGTGGTGTTTTGTGGATTAGGAAATTTGTCAATTTAAAGTACTAGGTATGCATATGTTTAAATTTAAATGATTTAAAAATGGAGTATTTAAAGCTTATGTATATAGGTATCTTAGGTATTCTGTATATGTACAAAATATATAAACAACCAAATTTTATGATCGCTTTACAATATTAGTTGCCAACTTATTATTTTAGACGCCAACTTATCAATTCAAGTTCCCTGTAATTTTTTTGGATGGCTTTATTTTGCTGCCTGTTTTTTAATATGTAACATGATGCTTAAATTTGAGGCTAATATAAATTTATTGGTGCTAAAATATTAATGCACAGCCAAATTATATTATTATATGCCCAGTGAAAGTTCCTGTTTAATATTTTAGTTGCCCGGTTAATAATAAGCCTTTTTCACTGATAGGTATGTGTTATTAAATGTCAAGAAGTATCGCCATCTACATTGGGGCTATTCATAAATTACGTCATTTCAAATTAGGGGGGGGGGGGGTCTGGACATCGGATGACGGTAGCATGAAGTAGGAGGAAAAGGGGTCATTTGAAGCATGATTTTTGGATGATTATAGGGGGGGGGGGTCAAAAATCGTCAAAAATCGATGACTTAATTTATGGACAGCCCCATTCGAGTAGATGGCGTTCTATAAGTTTTAATAATTTGTATCGAAAGATGGCAGTAAATGTACTGACGACATAATTTACTTTGACAATATTCCTCTAGTCTAAATTCTCTTTGTAGTTAACTAATAACATACCCTATCCTATCACTTTTCTTTTTAATGACACTTGGTAATTTTTGCATCGATTATAGATTACTACAATTACAAGAGTTATAAATCCAAGCCGCAGAAGTAAGACTTATGCACGACGAATCGTTGATTATTGTCGTCATTAATCTTCGACAGTTATCACAGTTAAAATTAAATTCATTCACAGCTGTTCACATTCATCCGGTCATTAAAACTAACAAATTACCATGGGATTACTTTTATGATTTTAAGGGCCACTTGCACCATCCCACTGACCCGGAGTTAACCGATTAAACCTGGAGTTACCATGGATACCAGTACACTTTGACACTGGGTTAACGGTTTAACCGCTTAACCCCGGCTTAGTGGGATGGTGCCGAGGACTCAAAGATGTTCTATTGTAGTTTTATAAAAGATCACAAAAATATATCGTTTTCTTTACAGCTATAGATTGTCGTTAGTCGACCGTGATCACTGACCACTTTATAAAATAAATTTTCACGGAGCTACACTGTTACAGTTACAGCTTTACAAAGAACAGCAGGCATACTCAACCTTTTGTAGGTAAATAAAGGAAACAATCTTTTATATAGGTATTATGAGGTCACCGGACTCACCGGTCGCAAAACAGGACCTATATATCTATGCCAGGATAACCAGGATTGCCAGGTAGGCCATTTACAGCAAGGTTGGGTACAGCTAAACTACAGAATTAATTTACCAAAAGACAAAGACACTTAGTTTTTCACAAGATAATTATCACTTGGAGATCGCCGCACGGAACTCGCAAAACGCATACGCGCGCCGAAACACGCGACACACTGAGGTGAGGCCCGGTTGCATTTGCACGTGCTAAACAATGGTTAGCGCATCCGCATTCTGGACGTCGGTCAGTTAACTGTACGATCGGCAGAGCTGTTAATACACTGTCAGTTTTATTAACCTCCTGACGACCAGCATCTATATTGTTTTTGCCTGACCGCAGTTGAATTCTGACTTTTGTGTCAACTTGACAGAGTTAAATATACCTAAGCAAACAAATTTTAATACCAAGTCGTCAGGGGGTTCAAGAGCCATTTTTATCACGAGTGAAGTGTTTCTGTTGTGTGGGATCCAGTGTATTTTCGTTATTAAATACAATGAGCAAACTATAAATGAAAATTGAAAAGAATGCGGAGAACATTAGCGATAACAATATTATTGTTATGGCAAATGTTCTTTCCAAATTGAGCTCTTTTAGTTCCATGAGAAATTTTAGGCTACATTTATTTGACCAATTTTCTCCAAACGAAAATAAAACGACAATCATGCTAATGCCTACAATAAGTTTACAATGAGGTTAGTAGGTTTAAGACTAATATGAGTTTAATGGGAATTGAACCCACTAAACTCAGTTTACAAAACCGTTAACTAGAGGTAAATCCATTTTAATATCAATGCGCGTCTTAACCATCGTTTAATGCACTTAATTACGATAATTACGAAACGGAACAGCGTTTCCCGATAAAAACGGTAAACTCAATATGGATTCAAATGCAAGAACAACCGGGCCCCGAACAATGCGGAAAGCTACCTAATTCCACTGAGGCCACGCGATCGAATCGTATCGATAGAAAAACTAATCGGTTCCGACGATTAACGGCGAGGTATCGACTAGAAACTATAAACATCTAAAGCGACCCAAATCCAAATAAAACTTCAAACCATTTTAGGACATGTAGCTTTAGAATTAAAGAAGAGAATCGCGTGCAAAATTAAATGTACTTGAGTCACTCCGGCTTTTAGAATCAAAAGTATTGAGCGAGATGCGCACGCGCGACGCAAATATCGTGACATTTCCAATCACTACTCTCACAAACACTTGATTAGCTTTTACTATTCATTCATAAATCGACTCTATTCCCACGTATCTAGATTTCTTTTTCGACGGACAAGCTTTCTAAGATAGGAGGTTTTATAAGTGAGTGATGTTTCGCGACGCATGTGCATACGCATCACGCTGCCAGCGCCGGCGCACAGTTTCGTAACACCAAAGGTGAATGATCGATGCCAGATTTATTTTTAAACGAAAATAAATCGAGAGGACAATAAACTGTCAGTTTCGATTTGTATAATAGTCATTGGTGTCGTAAAATTAATGTTTTAGTAATCATAATTCAAGTTTACTTTCGAAACACTTTCAGAATGCGGTACAGGTGTAGAAAACTTTCCGGATAGTTATTTACTGGTATAATTAATTAAATCGATTTTCCATTTACTTTACCGATATAATATATTAGTATAGGAATAGGTAATGTACACAATATAATTATTTTCAAATTTTTAAAGGTTTAGAGGGGAACTTATTTTTAACGAATACAATTTTTAGGGTTCCGTACCCAAAGGGTAAAACGGGACCCTATTACTAAGACTTCGCTGTCCGTCCGTCCGTCCGTCCGTCCGTCCGTCCGTCTGTCACCAGGCTGTATCTCACGAACCGTGATAGCTAGACAGTTGAAATTTTCACAGATGATGTATTTCTGTTGCCGCTATAACAACAAATACTAAAAACAGAATAAAATAAAGATTTAAATGGGGCTCCCATACAACAAACGTGATTTTTGACCAAAGTTAAGCAACGTCGGGAGTGGTCAGTACTTGGATGGGTGACCGTTTTTTTTTTTTGCTTTTTTTTTTGTTTTTTTTTTTATATGGTACGGAACCCTTCGTGCGCGAGTCCGACTCGCACTTGCCCGATTTTTATCAATAACCTTCTTTTCTGCCTGCCACTGAACTGCCACACATACGATTACTTAAGTTTTTTATTATTATATTATCTTCCAACCTTAGAGCATTTAGTAACTGGAGACGCCTTAGCTGTCATTTTCTGTACAAAACAGCTGATGGGCACGTCAAATGTATGGCTATTTGTACATGATTTGCACGTAACGTACAAATACCCATTTCAGATAAACGTCAGTCCATACAAAAGTTTGCACAATTGTGCAAGGTTTTCGGCAGCGGGGTAAGCTCTTAAAGGCAAGGCGACTCCGGTTATTAAATGCTCTAAGCTTCCAACCCACAGCGGCACACGCGCCCGTTACGTATGTTTCATATACATTTCATCTTTGTGAAAAGTCCACATGTCTCATGTTCAGACTTGCGCAGCAGCCCGCGCCGGCATTTTCACCTTTTTACCCACATTGCAATAGTTATTTTATTCTTTGTTTTCTTTTTATCGACGTAGCGCATCTAAGTGGCACATCCGTCTCGTCTCGCAGAATGTGAGAAACCCAAGCATTAAAACCATAATACGTTTAAAACCGAGGAGTTTAATGCAGAAAACGTTTTAATTAACATAAGTAAATGTATTAACACTAATAGGTAATAATCATATTCACTTGTAGCCTAATTAAAAAATATAAGTGGAAAATCAGCCAAGTACGTATAGACTACGTACGTACAATGAAGGATTCTGTACATGCATTCAAAAGCTACGTAAAAAGGATAACAAAAGGCTTGCAAATAGAATATCGACACGACGGTATGGGAACTCAAAAATGGTTGTACCTTAATAAATATAGACACACCACGCACACCACAGACGCACAGACAGAAATTATAGGCTTATTATTAACCGGGCGACTAAAATATTAAACAGGAACTTTCATTGGGCATATAATAATATAATTTGGCTGTGCATTAATATTTTAGCGCCAAAAAAAAAATTTTAGCCTCAAATATAAGCATCATATTATTAAACAAAGTGGCAGCAAAATCAAGCCACCTAAAAAATTTATAGGGAACTTAAAGTGATAAGTTGGCGTCTAAAATAATAAATTGGCAACTTATATTGTAAAGCGATCATAAAATTTAGTTGTCATCTAGTTGTTCACACCTAAGTAATCAACTAATTATAACTGAGCATATCGTTTCAACTAGGTAGTATTTTAACACGAAAGCAGTTAAATCTAATGAATATTGGTCACTTCTTACACAAAACACCTCAAATGAATTTACCAATATACGCTATGGTTAGTATACTTATAGTCGAAATTTCTAATCCTGAAACGCCTAATGGCCATTATACCATTAGATCTTTAAATTTTTAATTACTAATTTCAATAGTTACCACCGTGTTCTGCTAGAGTCAACAGATAGGTGCAACGACGAGCGAAGCGAGGAGGAGCGTGTTAGGTTGACCGTGTAATGACCAATCACAATATTTTAAAAGAACTTCATTTTTTAATTAATAGATAGCCGATTTCTTTTTTAAATGTGCTTCATAAATGGTCTCCAATATATTAATTCAGTTGCCAAATAAATACTTGGTACCTGCCCAAAAATAATCAAAAGCTGTAACGGCATTAAAATACAACTCATATTGATATATTTTAAGGCTCCGTTTTTGTTGCCAAACTATTAATTTTAGTAGCCATTTCTATTTTTTAAACTACCCAAATTCGATTAATTAGTTGACCGGTTAAATACGTGCCGAAATTATACCTACAGGGTTTCATTTTTGCTATTTCGACTACGGAACCCCAAATAAAAGCTATGAATATGCAAAATGCAGATCGCTAAAGTATCAATAATTAATTCATCGCATACTCGACCGCCCCTTTTCACAATAGTTTCACTATTTTGATTGATAGATGGAACTAAACGGTTCGATTTGAATAAGAATGGTTCGAGCTGTCACCAACTTATGCGACGGGGTATGTTACTGTCACATTTCTATAACAACTTAAGTGGCCGTGAAGCTGACAGACTTATGAGTTATTTTAGAAATTAATCAAGGATTTACGTTGTAAATGATGGATGGAGAAGACACGTCCTTTAGATATGCGGCTAATTTTAGTTTGCTACGTACCACTAGCTGTGATTCAGCTCGAGCTCGAGGTATTCAATGAAGATATTCCGCAAAAACAAATACAGACTAGTTTATGTTCAAAGCAATTGAAGCTGTGATGAAAAGGCTCTAGGCTTAATGATGGGCGCGCTGTTAAACAGCCATTAAAGCCAAAGACACTGCTTACGAATCTGGTGCTTCTGGGTTCGAACCCCTATAAGGGTTGTGTGATGAGCGTGACTATGTGTCATGAGTTTTGGATGACGTATATGTACTTAGGTATCATTACCAATAGCCAATAGTGCAAGCTTTGCTTAGGTGACATTGGCAAGACGAAACTCAGCCGTGAGGCTCTTTGCCTAAAGAAAAGACTATTACTACTTAAAATAGTCACTTTTGGAAATGGTTTGCAAAATAGATAATTATGATACGAAAAATGTTGTCGTTTTATTCTATAGCTATAGAAAATATAGGCCTCACTAAAAACCGGATTACGTTAACGACTCGTATTTGAAGCTATAATTAAAACAGTTGTTCGGAATATTACGTAATAATCCTGATATTGCCAAAAACACGAAAAATAAGTGAAAGTCTGATACCCAAGACTGGTAACTGACAATAATGCAAAAGATCAAAAAAGGTACAAGAAATTGATCTTGCAATTCCGCTATCAGTAGATTCAGTAGTTTATCATTACAGCAGTCGGAAGTACACCTGGTCAATAAATTACATATGCATGTACTATTAATTGCTACACTAATCTAGGGCATAAAATGTTCAACATGCTTCGGCCCGCATATATGATTTGAATTGCAAATAAATTAGAGAATACAATTTACTAAGTATAGTAGGCAATACAAATACATTAACATTAGGTAAGGTAATTACGGATTTTTCTTACTAATTTGCACAGAGTAAAGTGAGTAATGTGATGAGGGCATATCAGGTTAGGTAGGCGTAAACATAGTCGCTAGAGGAATAAGATCAACCAAATTAAATACGAGCTTAAGTACATCCCACGGGTTGGTATTTGAGGATAAACGGATAAAAGCGTAGGCAGACCAGGGCGGGCTCGTGTGACGTCATTTGGGACATAGTACCAACTCATCTGAAATAATATGGGGAGAGGGCCTTGCAAAAGAAAAAAAGACTATATAACGAGGCAGGTATACAATAGGTACATGTTTTGACAATTATACTCTTGTTATGCAATATCCTTCCAGTCCTTATTATATTTACCATTAAAAAATTCTGCTTTGCCATCTCTTCTGCTATACGCATGAAGCACCTCTGACTCCACCTGACGTTGGCAAGTTCTTTGATGCTCTTGCTGTTGAAGCACGGGTTTTCTCCGAACCATGTCTCAATCGGCACCAAGGCTGAGCAGATTGAGCAGCGGCGGTTGCATTGCAACCTAGCTTAACTAATACTTACTAGTTTAGGTCTAACGTGGCACACGATGGACCTCGCAGACTCCTCATCACTGCTGCTCTCCAGACAGTCGGACAGCGAGGGCGAGCGGCGCGGCCAGCGCGGCGCCTTCTCCGAGTCCGGGCTGCTCAGCTCTGACCCTGGGCTCAGCAGCGGCGGCGCTTGCCCTCTCCACCAGGACACAAGCGCCGGGGCCACTCCGACAACCATAGCTAGGCCTAGCTTCACCATTTTGATTAGAAAGTCTTAACTTCACTGTTGCATTGTTCGATCTAACAAAAAACTTGTCTCAAGTGATGCATTGTCCGCAAACGTCTATTTCAGAGCTTCCGGCTTTATGACAACGTGAGCGAAACGAGCACGTGCCAAATAAACTAATTAGCGGATTCACTCGATTAAGGCAAAAGTCACAGTCACTTTACCGCTGTCTAAGTTAAGTTCTCAAGACAATACGCGCGTGGAATAGCAGATCCGCGTCAAGTACTGTAATATCGAAAGTCGCCGGTTAAGTTGACGTTCTCTCGCGATCGCGGAGTGCCGAGTGGCGGTCGTTGACGCTGGAGCCCGCCGCTCCCCCCGCCGCCCAGCGCCCCTCCAGCCGCCCGCCCAGGGAACTACCCCTTACGTCTGTGCACAATGTCGCGCAAAACTGCATTCAGCTATTATGTACTTTAAAATGCAGCTTCTAATCTAAAATTAAACAAGCGATTTCGTTTGTGCATTGTGTAATTTACTGACAACTGAAATGTAGGTCAAACGTGTGAAACTTGTACTTTAGTAATAAAAACAAATTGGGTTAAACGCGTAAAAAGATAACGCAACGCGCTGTTAAACAGGGAGTACCGTATTACTTGCAATGCAACGAGATTTTAAAAAGTGGTATAAATAACGGTATGAGGTAACCCGAAGAGCAAAATGACGCAACGCACATCCGCACACACTTCCTGCTCAACGTTGCAAAATTGCATTGTTTCGCATTAAACATCGAAATGCATTCAGCACGCGTGAATGTCTTGAAGACACACTTCACTTTAGCACGCGAGCACCTTGGAGGGAACTGTTAACTTTCAATTCACACACTTGGTAAAAAAAAAACTTAAAGTAGTTCACTTGGTCTACCTAAGTATGTATAGCTGAGTACAGAATTGATATAGATTTATGCCTAAATTCTAATGTAAAACATTGTGTACAGATCTTCATCTGTACCTTCGTTCAATAGACCAATGCAACTTTTTTACTATACGGTAATGCTAATTTCCACGCGGTATGTAGAGGAACAACAAAGACAGTGTACACACGCACATATTAGCACGTTGGAAGATGACATCTGCAACGCAATGCGCTGCACTCGCGATTGGTCGGACGGGAGCGCGGCTGGATCGATGCAAGCGCGACTTTTAACCCTGGCTTTTAGTGCGATGTCTTAGTAGATATGTCGCAGTCGGATCGTATAATCCGCCGTATTACATTACGGCTAGCCGTTTTCAAAAACAGGGGCGTTTTGAAATGCGGCGGTTTAACGATTAGCCGGATTGAATGCGGCTGAATGAGAATCCGCCGGAATGTATTCGGCGCCATACGTTCTTCAACACGGCTAGCCGTAATGTAATACAGCGAGTCATTAGCCGCCGCTTTGACAGTTTTTAGTTCCCATTTTTAACACCCGTGGCGCTGCCTGACAAACGCTGGGGTGTCCATCAAATCTGGAGTTCGTCGGACTGTTTCTTTTCAAAAAACATTTCTTTCGCAACTTAACTAGACGGAGCCCCGCTTCGCGGGGCTCCTATTTCTGAGCGGTTTGCCCTTCGGGCATCTGAAGCTACCTAACGAACCTAACCTACCTACCTATTGATTTAGTGAGACGTCCGTGAAAACATTACACTTTGGGGAAAAAAGCGTAGGTAGGTAAGTAGGTTAGGTTCGTTAGGTAGCTTCAGATGCCCGAAGGGCAAACCGCCCAGAAATAGGAGCCCCGCTTGCGGGGCTCCGTCTATTTAAGTTGCGAAGGAAATGTTTTGGAAAATAAACACATGTAGTGCGGTGGGACCATGGTAAAAATAAATTAAATTGCAAACATTGTCAAACTCCGGTTACGTAGGCGACCGAAAGAACTGGTCACTCTACAATCTAAAATAGTAGTACGATGCGGCTAAACGTTGGCCGCCTTATTGAAGAACGTATCGCAATGACAATCCGGCTAATCGTCGAACCGCCGCATTTCAAAACGCCCCTGTTTTTGATAACGGCTAGCCGTAATGTAATACGGCGGATTATACGATCTGACTACGACAGATATACCAACAGCCCTCCTCGCCTGCCATGCATACGTATCGTCAGCTCTCAGATATGGCTTTCTTGTGGGATAATTCTTGTGAGATTGACAGATTGTTTCTGCGAAAAGAAGTGCATAATCTTGAGGAGCAATTTGCAATGCACCACACTACTACAACATATGTAAATCAATGTTATATTATATTTGTTACATATATGTATATGTGTACCTAGTCAGAAACCTGTTCTGATTGCGTTATTACAAAAGTAAATAAAAGCAAAAAATTTCAAATACATTGCCATACTGAAACTATCAGTCAACGTCAACTCATAAAATGTAATGCATATATTGAACCTGACAGTACAATCACGTTTATGTTTCTGGCACATTGCACAAAGAGTATAGTAAGTATCTGCAACTCTAAAGTGCAAGAGGGATGAACGCTTTAGCTTCGCATGCCATACATAAACTCGATCAGGATAGGCAAGTGCCTACGTAAGTACGTATTAGTGTTTTATTTTAAACCTAGTTATTTCTCCTTAGATTATAAAACAGCTCTTTACACTGCTCCTGCTCTACGTTATCGGCCTTCTGTTCTGGCCAAATATAAGTTTTCATTTCGCGTGAACTGAGAGAATTGCATCAGCCAGGGGTAGGGGGTAGACAGATCGATGCTGCTGACGTCAAACCCGGCGAGGTGCCTCGTGACTATCCAAGCCCTATGAAACGTCGAACGATTTACGATGTCGATTTGAGTACCTTCTCGATATCTGATTACTGATAGATACTCGTAGATAAGATCTTTCAGGCTAAATTAAGTTTTTTTTTCGCATAGACCGAGAGAATTACATCACCCAAGAGGGTAAGGGGTCGATGCTGACGTCAAACCAGGCGGGGTGCCTGAGGTGCCTCGTGACTATCCGAGCCCTATAAAACATCGAACGATTTACGATGCCAATTTAAGAGCCTAGACGATATCTGATTATTAAGGAACGAGAAAGCTGGTGCAGAAAACCGAGTATCGAGTATGTTAATGTACGGTATGTAGAAAAAATGTTTCATAATTGGATTGCTGCATTTAAGTAGATTGAATGTTTAATATCTACATTATCTACTCTAAGTAATGAACTAATTGATTGTAGAAAGGTGTGTACTGTGTATACCTAAATCAACTAATAAATCAGTCATATCAACGTAATAGCTGTAATAGTTGTTCACAGGCTAGCGACGACATTCATTCATTATGATAAATATATAAGCCAATCAAAGCGACGGTTTTTCAGTCTTCATGAACAACAGACTAAAGTTCCTACTTGACAGACTTGTAGTGATTTATCGGCATGAAGTTTTAAATTGAAATAGTTAAGGTATCTTTCTTTCCACGTTCCTCCTCAGTTCCACGTTCTTTCAATATTTAAAATTCCAATCGGCGCCAGATTTCAGAGGAATTCCGTTTATTCAGTCAAATAAGTCTATTTCGACATCAAAAGTTAGTAGTTTGACATTTATTATTTTAGTTATCCGATTTTAATTTTATAACGTCATCATTGTCATCATTAGTCATCAACGTTTTAAAATTCACAGCTATGAGCTAGTGTATTGTGCGATCGCACCTTTCATATCATTTCATTTATTCACAAGCAATGAAGAATTAGAAATGAAAGCTTTAGAATTGCAAATGGAAGCCTACTATACTGGAACGCGTTCTGTCGTCAGCATACTTATTCAAGACTTTGAAACGCTTTAGAGCCCTTTGAAAATGTTAAAGCTAAAGTTGACAATGGGTAGACTTTATGTCGTTGGAATAAGGTTTACGAATAGTTAACAGTGTGGAAGAGGTATAAGGTACGGGGTACAGAGCCCGGCCGGGAACTGGGACACGGGATCGATCGCCGGCCAACGACCCTTACCCTAGGTTACCACCGTTGCTCCCGTTTGGCAAATAGGTCGCTACATTACAGATTGTATAAACACTGGATTTATGTTTGTTGAAATTATACAGAATTGGTGTAGTAATATGTTGTGTGTAATCAAAAGCACATTTGGTTGCGTTACGGTGTTGAAAGACTTGAACGCATTTTAATGCCGTTGTTTGGAAATTGGTCGCAAGTTGACATACAAGCATACATAAAGTTAGTCGCTTAATATAAATTAACACAATGTGTGCCGTATAATAATGACTAAATTATAATGAACTTTTAAGAGGGAAGAGTACCTCCTTAACCTTGTCAATTGGAAATCTAGCATTTTTTGTTATTTCTTGTTGTTGCATGAGCGACGAGAAATCACGTTTCCAATAGGCATACTTAGGAGGTGGTCAACACAAAAAATTGTAGCGTTCGAACACGACAATTGTCGATGCAGAGACTAAGGAAGCGGCTGGCTGTGCGCTGCGGCCGCACACCGCCAAAAACATAACTTCTTTATCTGCATATTTGAGCGATATATAGAGGCAGATAAAGAAATTTCGATTTTTGTTTTTTGCGGTAGGCTCTCTGGAGCGGAGGCGTGGAGACTGGGAGAGCATGCGGAAGTACATTTCGCTTTCATTATATTTGAGCTTGAACTAAAATTTTACAACTAAAATATGTCATATTTGCAAATTTACAACTAAAATATGCAAATATGACATGTCTCTATAAATTTTGAAGTTAAATTAAACTGGAACCACCACAGCAAGAAAATTTTAAGAAATTCAGATAAACCTCAGCAAGAATATTACTAGCACTATCGCTAATAATAGTCAACATTCTAGGCGTGTTTGCTGACATACATACAAACGCAGTTAACTAACTATTCGGAAACCTTATTACAGGGAGACAAAGCCCACTATCAGTCATTCAAACGAACGAACAGCTAATCAAATGCAGCTCTCACAGTGACCTGTCACACAACGTGAAAGGCGAACGATGCCAATTCTATACGATTGGCGAGCTTAGTACTGGTTTCAACAAATTAGAATAGGATTTAGAGATTAGTTAGATGAAATAATTGGAACTAATTCCAAGTGGCCATTTTTTTAATTGAAAATTAGGAGACGATAACAATAACATTTGAATTGTCTTTTATATATCTGGGTCAGGAAAAATTACGTTACGAATATTAGACCATAAAAATATCTAAGAAAATATTGCTCAAAGGTTAACTGGAAGAGATCCCTTAAAGGGATAAGTTCGCCTTTGTACTAATGACGAATGTTATTTTTCCTGTTTTGTTTTGATTTTTGTACAATAAAGTGTTTTACTACTTTACTACTACTAGACCTATGTATGCGATGTAAACACAGTAAAATTTTCTAGGGCCTAATTAAGTAATTATATTCTCCATTAGGTATACGTAATTTTAATAAAGAGTAGAGTAAACAAATATGCACAAAATTACTTTCATTATACCACTTTAACTTATCAATTTGCGCGTAATACCTATTTAAAAGGCCACACCATATACAAGAAGAGTCGAGGAGACCTCCGCCAAAATGAGCGAAGCTCAGAAATGGCTCCACCCACTTTCGGCCTTCGGCCGAAAGTGTGCGAAGACCCGAGAAGAAGAATTATGCAAGTTCAATTTTACCTTTTTTGAATAAATAAAAGTGACTTTCACCAAATCGGATCGCAGACGCAAAACTTTCTCAAGTAGATCTGACTTTACCATAAATTACACCTCCCACAGAAACAGAAGCTACAAAACTCTAATCAATAACTACAAACAAACCTTGTTACACAAACATTCCCAATATTCCCATGTCCCAATTTATTCCTTAGTCTATTAGTAATTCCGTAGCTATCCGATCCGTCGCCTTAATTAAACGAACTAATATAAAATTAATTGAATCGAACGCACTGTGGTATTATGCGTTTCCGTAACGTAATGCGTAGGGCATGTAACGCAAGCGATGTAACATCTGACATCATAATTCCAATCATTACAACCAGGGTGTGCACGCGCATGTACATGCATTGTATATCTGTTTGTTGTTAATCACTGATTACGATACATAATTTTCTAAGTGGACAGATGATAAAAAAACTGCTACATCTCATCCTCACTTCCTCTATCTAATTTTCCCAGAAGAGGCTTAAAGATCAAAGAAACGAGAAGTTTGAGATCTTTCATTTCCGGGTTGTACATTGTACACCTGGACTATATCAACTAGATGATCCCCAACAGATAACTTTGGCCTAGCGTGGCAATATGACCAGGAAAACCAACTCCGAAGTAAATGAGAAAAACGGAGAAGACTAATCTGTACAAATTTTCAGTCATTCCAATGAAAGTGAGCTGAGTGGCTACCGAGAACATCGAAACTCTAAGATCTCTATTGCTCTTGATTAAATAGACTGACAGAGATGAAGGTCCAGACCAAATCTACGAGCTGTAGCCATGTGCATTGTGCATATCTATTGAATTTTTCATTTAACTGTATTGGCTAAGTAATAAAGGTCACAACTACCAAAGAAAAGTGACCGTTTCGGTTGGGCGCGTTGTAGAGCGGTCGCGCATGCTGCACAAATAGATCGCATCTTGTAGGGCTGTCAGCGGCGGATAATTGGGTCGATAACTATTAGCGGAATGAGCGGGATACTGGCAACTGGCAACAATAGCACGGTTTGATGTCGGTATTTTCGCTCAAAGATAACGCAGGACCAGGAAAGTTGTGAAACACGATTTGCAGTGTAATATTTGTGCGTTCAATCTTTGATGTACAGGGCGAATAGGTGAGGTCTATGTTATGCGAATTTTTGGGGTTACATAATAGAAAACTAATTCGAAAAGGGATAAAGGATATGTGGTTTGCTATTTTCAGTAATTATCAGATTATTTATGTCAGATAAATACAAAATATGCGTTTATGGAACAGGCTATTAAAGTATTGTCGTATCAAGATCTCAGAATAATACCGTCAAGAGCTGGGCTTTAATTCTATGTATACCTAACGATATTGACGATGATGATGAAATACAAAACAAACATAACAACGTCAGGAAAGTGGATATTTCTGATAATGAAATCTCATAATTATTTTTGAATCTTCGGAGAGATATTTTCAGATAAAACATTGTCTTTTCGTTGTTATTTTTCAGGCATATTTGACACTTCCCTACAACGGCTAAGTAACATCATAATTTATTCATAATTACATTTACACAGATCCGCGAAACGTTCTATACGCCCTATCACGCCGCCCAAACACCTCATTTTATAGCTTCCTCTTCCACGTTTATATTACGATGTCTTTATACCGCATCCAAATGGCAAATTGGTGTTTATTAGATGATTGTGGTCGGCATAGTTAGATTTAATAACATTCCTGTGCATTGTAAGGATTTCCTGGGTTTTCTACATTATACCAGTCTATAATCTGTACGATTGTAGCATTAAACAAAGTTGGTGTATTTATTGCAGTGTCTAATTTAAAGTATCATTTAATGCATTGGTAAACCAATTACAAGTAGAACACTCGTATTCAATAAGACGTGTAATTTAAGTTTGAAATACTGGACCCCCCTTGGTTATAAAGCATTTAAGAAAAGCTTTCGGTGCTTTTGAGTTTTTGACAATAGTTACTGGCCCTACAAGTTCCCGCTCTACCTACGTTTCTCTAGTCTATTCTTTACTTCCTAGGGGCTATTCATAAATTACGTCATTTCAAATTAGGGGGGGGGGGGGGGGTCTGGACATCGGATGATGGTAGCATGACGAAGGAGGAAAAGGGGTCATTCGAAGCATGATTTTTGGATGATTTTAGGGGAGGGGGGTCAAAAATCATCAAAAATCGATGACGTAATTTATGGACAGCCCCCTACGACCTACAATCACTGACGACAATATATTTGTTTCCAAACATTCGCAACGTAGAAAGACTATTAGAACTCCTGGGCAAGACAGGCGCGAAGGTGTCATGCGGAAGAGGCTATTTTGATCGCGTCTTATTCTGTCGCACCTACGCAGGTGACAGTGCGCACCGAGCGTCCGCGCCGACACGCGACGCGACACGATAAAACAACTTAGGTCTTTATCAAATCCTATAATACTTTATTAGTTATTACTTATCGAGAAACATAATCAACAGGTATTAGTGTTAACTTTAACCTTTAGCACCCACCAGTCCATTTCATTAAAAAATGTCAGAAAACACTTGCTTCGCATGTTGGATGATGTGTTTGTTTTAAAATCAATAGAAAAATGATAGTAAAAGTTGGTACTTATTAAAATTAGCACCGTGGGACGCTAGAGCATAAACATATATTCGGAAATCGGGATATAAAACACGTAATGAAGGATCAAAAGTAGTCCGCGAGGAAAAGGGGTGATCAATTGGTGGAAAATTGGAGGGTTTAAGTTTAGAATCGTGAGTTTGTCTAGCTCTAAAATATCGTCCGTTCGTCCCCTTTCAAAACGAATTTGGCGACGAGGTTTACTTTGTTGCAGACTGAGTTATACTGTAAAATTGGCACAACACTGAGCCTAAAATCGTTTTTCATAATATTAACTTTCGCCGCACTCGACGACAAGAGGCAAAAACGACGACAAGGTGTCTCATATGCAGTACCAGTTTCCGAAAACTTCTCTTGACAGACCTGTGGTAGACCATGTCGGTCTCACATCGGTCTATTCAGCCACCAAAAACGGTGTTTCTCCGGTGTTACACCATAAATCGTCTGCAATTGACGAAAAGGCCTATGATGAACTTATCAAGGAGCCACTGAAACTCAAAACTAATCGTTATTTGTAGGTAGGTACTAGCCAAAAAACTTGTTTCTTATTTTCTCATTTAAACTATTCACAGTGCAATAGTGCAGTGGCATGAGATGCAGGCCGCGGGCGCAGAGATAGTTACTGTTACGTTACCTACGGCGCAACGACGCGTGCAGGGACGGGTCAATGGGTAGTAATAAAGAATTTGTGGAATACTAATATGAGGTGTTTGTAGACTATGGAGGCTGAAAATCAGATCAGAGTAACGTTAGTTTTGCTATAAAAATGAAAGCTGACTGAGCCTCAGTCTTAATATAATCTTACAAGGTGTAACGTTGCGCGATAGCGTATTTAACTATTTATCTTAGCCGGAATACGAGGTTAACACAATTAAAAGCTAAGTTTTCTTGTACCAATTGTACCTCGCAGTGGGTTTACGTGAAAAACTAAAATTTTGGCTACTTTTTTCCTCCAATTTCAAATATCCAGAGGCCGTGAGGTCAAGTCTCACCCAAGACAGTAATTTTTCCACTTTTAAAGTTATTCTAAGCTTAATTTCAAATATGTTGGAAATTGGAAACTTAATAGCCCATACTGCCCAAAAAAATGTACTATGCTTCAATATTACCCTCTTGAAAAATTGTTGGCATGTTAACCTGGTATTCCTAGAGGTTAAGGAGTCTTATTAACTTTTACAATATCTGCATAGCCCTCCCATGTTTGGCATGTCTTAAAATCATGGGCACTTAATGATCCCACGTCCTAAAAAGGAATGACTAATTAGAGGCTTAAAATATCTCAGTGACCCATCTTGGAATGATCTCTACACATAGTAGTCACACAGGTATATTTGAGCACCTTACCGTATGAGTCACTTTACTGGGTGAGTCCATTATCTGTCTCATACAGCCCACACATAATTAATCTTATCATTAAGAGGTGATAAAAGACAATTATGTACTAATTTAAGTGCAATTGATAAGGGTGTATTGTAGTGTCAGTGCTAATTTAGCCAGTGAGTTGGATAATTGACAATTTCGTGAAATATACAAGGATATAATTTGCAGGTAATATGTAAATGTTTTCCTTAAATGTGTACTGTTAGAATGATCGACATTGAGGAAAAAGTTGATGTGAATATTCAGTTTTGTGTGAACTAATTTTAGTTATTGTTATAATGGAATGTAACCACATTCTTACTGTGTGTACTAACTAGTGCAACAGGCCTGTGTGTTTGGTGATAACTTTGTAATACATAATTAAGTTAACACACAACACACAAACAGCAAAATGGAAGGCTGAGACAACCTCTAACTATTTCCAGTACATTCTAACGCCCATAGCCTATGGTTTTTTTTTTTATATTTGTATACTGCCCTCTAAGGATATAATATATTCATTCTCCTAAAAAGATTAGAAATGGGAAGCTGTAATATTAAATATTTCTTTTTTATGAATAACATTTTTAGGGTTCCGTACCTCAAAAGGAAAAAACGGAACCCTTATAGGATCACTCGTGCGTCTGTCTGTCTGTCTGTCTGTCTGTCTGTCTGTCTGTCCGTCTGTCACAGCCGATTTTCTCCGGAACTACTGGACCAATCAAGTTGAAATTTGGTACACATATGTAAGTTTGTGACCCGAATACGGACATGTAACGTAAACAAATGAATTTTAAACATGGGGGCCACTTTTGGGGGGTAAATGAAAAAATGAAAAAATAAAATTTTTCAAACTATATCATGTTACATATCAAATGAAAGAGCTTATTGTAAGGATTTCAAATATTATTTTTTTATAATTTTCGAATCAACAGTTTAGAAGTTATTCAAGAAAATAGGCAAAAAATGACCATTCCCCCCCCCTTATCTCCGAAACTACTAGGTCTAAAATTTTGAAAAAAATACATAAAATAGGTCTATACCTATAGATGATAGGAAAACCTATTAGAAATGTACAGTCAAGCGTGAGTCGGACTTAATTACAGTTTTTAATCCGACCCCTACGGATTTTTTAAAGAGATTTCACTCACGTTTCACATAAAAAATACATTGTTAACAGTGCCGGATTACTTAGAGTAGTAGTTTTCTTAGAGTAATTGGTGATAATTTTCTGATAAGATAATCATTTTAAATATTTAACGGTCTTACCTACTTACGAGTAATTGTAAGGTCAAATTAAAAATAATGTTTAAAAAAAATGTTAAATTGAGAGCTAGCTTAAAGTTTTTTGTACTCGTCGACTTTAATGGTTGAATTAATAAAGACTTTGTAACCAATAAGCAAAACAAGCACGTGCTTAGGGCACCACGTTCAGGAGGGGCACCAAAATGCCAGGTTGAAAAAGGTGAACAAATTTTAAAATTAGGAACAGACACATCGTTTTTACCACACGATTTTTTTTAGCTGTCCAAAAGCTAATTTGCAAAAATAATGGCGCGTAATTCTTTGGGAAACAATCGGTAGCAGTAGAAGAGTCGTGATTACATGCATAGATTCGATTTCAACCCACTCTTTTGCGGTTCGGCGTTAGGTCTTATGCGAGGCCTTCTGCCTTAATTACACTTGGGCGTGGATCCAAATCCAAGCTTTCCTCTTTCGCAGCTAAGCCTACTGCCTTTCTCACACTTCGCCAATTCAATTCCAAGCTCTGCTTTCTTGCATATTTTATGCATGAAAACAACCTCGAATATCGAATCCTAAGAAATATCGAGCCCTATGCGAAGCTAGGCTGATAGAAAACTGTCCCATCCCTTCTCTGTATGAAATCCTGGATTCGCGCCTGGTTGGGACTAAAAGTAAAATTGCGTTTGTATATCGAAAAAATTTCGCGCTCGCTTCGCTCGCGTTTTCAATAACTTTATAAGGTATAATAAAGGTGACATTCGGGTGGCGACTACAGCAACATTACTCTGTTGCAACGTTACTGCTGCAGTACTGTCAACTTCCGTGATAAAATGATGTGACTGATTTCCATTCTCAGCTGTAACGCGGCAATGAACTTCTCTCAATTTACCAAAAAAACAATGTAATCTTGATGACCCGAGGGAGAGGGGGCACCTAGAAATCCTTAGGGCATCAACATATCTTAATCCGGCACTGATTGTTAAAAATTGTGTAATATACGGAACCCTTGGAACGCGAGTCCGACTCGCACTTGGCCGGTTTTTTCCAAATTAAACATGCTGTAACACATATACCAGAAAATGTTTTTAAATAGTTAGTGTTTTAAAATATAAATATAGCCACCTACCTCTTTGGCGATCTGGTCAAGAGCCTGCTCCTCGGCAGTGGCCTTGGTGTGGGTGCGCTGCCGCCGAGACGGATCCATCACCACTGTTGCACTCTCTGTCAATCATAAAAGTTGTTTTTTTAATCATCTTCTCCAGTAAAAATGGTTAATAGAAAAAGCAGATTTAGTTATTTCAAACATAATAAATTACTTGATGATTTAAATTTATGGATTATTTGATTGTTTGCCCTTTAATTGATTGTTTTATTAAAATTTAGTGATTTTTAATGAACTCAAAGTGCTTGTTACAAAAAAGTCCTTTCTGTTTTTTTATCAGTTTTTTGACTAATTATGTTTAGAAATCATACACAACAGTCTAGGTTTTAAAATATTATTTACGCTTATGTTAAGATACAATGGGAGTATATTTGAGATGTAGTAGGTGGGTACAAGCAAGATTTGGTATTTCAGGAAACCTTTACTAAAATATTTAGAAATCAAATACATATTCACAGATAGAATCACAAATCACTGACAGAAATGTTGCTAATTGTGTAGATAACATAAGGAACTACACAAATAGAATATAGGTCAAAGTCACAACTTGCATGCAACAAGTGAACACACTGTGTAGTCTACTTCCACATTCATTCATGTCTCTTATCAGTCACTCATCTAGCTCAGAGGTTAAGGTGAGTAATACATGTTATCAGAAACAAAAGAATGAATACCTTTGCTCTACAATACAAGCCTCCAACATCAGACACAATTCACATATAAATATACACTGTAATTTCAACAAGCACTACATTACTCACTCCACCGTCTCGAATATTTAAAAACAAAACTAGTTGGGAGGCCCAATCTCACTTGTCCACAGACCTCATTAGCATCACATTATGGAACTGGGACACCACTATAACCTAGAGGTTCATTGCGCTTTATCCGCGTGGATAAATTCGCGAATCAGTATCAGAATTGTCGTATTCAGAGGAAAACGGGTGGGCACCAAGCCAACACAGTTTTTTTATGGAAGGCACTACAATGACATCATACTTACGAGACGGTTAGAGTTGTAAACACATCACTGCTGCAGCTCTCCTGGGTACAACGGCTTACGGGGTTCAAAACATACACATTACACGATTTCTTGATGCGATAACGGACACTACACACTAAAAACCAACGATATTTAACAAATACGGGATCATCAATACACTGCCTACACGAATCACATTAATTACCCGCTATGTTTACAAGCCCTAATTATTTGAAGCATTTACTTGGCACTAAATTAAAGCTTAATTGTGAATAAAATAATGTTTCTAATATAATATGCGTAAACTATGTCCTTTTAACCAAATTAAATTTCTAAAAGCCATGTATGACATGCCATTGCCATTTTTTTTAACACTGCGTTCGGGTAAAGGAAGCGGATTGTCAATTATGGATGCGTTCTGTTTCCATTTTTAGTTAAATATTGAATTCCTTTTCAAGTATTCAGATATGGAAGGTAGAGTACTTGTACCAAAACTTGTACACTCCATATATTCAGAAAGTTCAAAACTAAGCAATTTAGAAAGAAGGAGAAAAATCTCTCGGATTTTTTTGTTGGAAGTTCCTAACTGCTCGATATTAGTAGCGACATCTGGAGCAAGAAATGAGTAGTTTTATTCTATTATCCAATCAATTTTGATATTTTTGATTCGGACAAAAATTCGCGAATATATTCAAGTGGTTTTCTGCGTACTTGCAACAGTAGTATAGAAATAAAACACAGACTCAAATCTCGCACTTTTTCGAAATTTCCCTTTTACTTTTGGAAGTTTAGGAGGATCTAATTTATTTGGGTGGAAATAAACAATTTTTTTTCATGTAAAATTGATCTTTATTATCAGCATACATTTTGTGCATCACACACAGAAACTTAACTAACACTCTTTCTTAAATTCATATAAAAACTTAGGTCAACCAACTTTTGTTGTGGTTCATTCAATGATATCAGTCAACTGAATTTCAAATGTCTCCTCCTCCTCTTGGGTCCTTGCCCTGGACACATAAAAAAAGTTGCTTGACCTCAGTAGGAACCCTACTCGCTCTTGGCCTTGGGCGAGTCCTCCTTATAGTAGAGGAAGACGAAGGAGAAAAGAAACACGCCGACCATCATGGAGAAGGCGCTTACGTAGTACGGGTAGGCGCTGGGGATGAAGCGCTCGTACTGTGTGTGCTGCAGCGGACGCACGGACACCTGGAGGCAAAATTCAAGTAAATTAATGATTCTAATATAAAAGGCTGTGGTAAAGGGTCACCGCCCTTATATCTTTTATACTACAATCATACAGCCTATCCAATTTCTTTCTCCAGTGTGTATTGTGTCTCACATTTTGCTTAATGAGAGAGTGAGACGCAATGACATTGGGCAAAGAAATTGGACAAGTGGAATAACACCCTAAGGTAAACTATAGACTGTCAAGCAAATCTTGTCAGTAGAAAAAGGCGCGAAATTCAAATTTTCTATGAGACGATATCCCTTCGCGCCTACATTTTTCACATTTGCCGCCTTTTTCTACTGACAAGATCTGCTTGACCAAGTAGACGCAATGATGAGTTTGAATGACTTTAAAGAACATGCCCCTATTTTTACAGAAGTTCACCACTGCTGCCACAAAAAACGGTTGAAGGAACTTATTATTACATTTAACAAACTTTTTATTGTGAATGTTGTGATCCGGATCTAGTTGACCCCATGACCCACAACTTGAACACAGATTATCGGCAATATATGGCATGAAGTCTGCCGCTTTAGTACACGAACTAATATTTTTTATTAGATTTTGAATGCATTACAAATGCTTATCAAAGACTATGTACGTAATGAAAACAAAAAATCCTGGTTACGGCACCAAATGTTGCTAAGTTATCCTTACATTTAAATTGTAAAGTGAAATGGTTAATTATACAATATCTCACCTGTGTAGAATGGTACAACCTCGTGTACCCGATCCTATCATAATCCACCTTGAACTGGTACACGCCCCACACATCAGGCACCTTGAACACGGCCTCATAAACGCCACCGGGCTTCTTCTGCAGCGTGGTGCGAATAAACGGGTCGATGCGCACGAACTCGAGCTGCACGTCGTTAGCGTCGAATGGCTGCCATTTGCCGTTCTTCAGCTCGTCGATTTCGATTCTGTAGACCTGTGGAATAAATGTTTATGATTAATTTTGAGGATGAGGATGTTAGACTTGATTTTGGTTAGCAGTGATGTGGACGAAGTCTCGGTTTCTACCTGCCAGGGAATTGTACCGAATGAAGTCCATCATTTCCCCTTAGATATTAGTATAAAAGTCGATACAAATCAAACAACTTCTAACACAGTTTTTCAAAGTACCAAAAATACTAATCAACTAGAGAGAAATTTTACGAAGGCGGATTTCCCTCAATTATACAATGATTTAGCCGCTACATGCTGGAATGAGATCTATACACAAAACAATGTTAATGATGCAGTTGATGCTTTCTATAGTCCAATAAATAACATAATTGCTCAAACTGTACCCTATAAAATGCCAAGAGCTCCAATAACGCAATACCCATCGTGGATGTCAACGGAAACCATTAAGTTAAATAGGCTAAAAAATCAGTATCACAAATGGTATAAAGAAGGCAATGACCAACTGCACTACGCTTTTTTCACCTATTATAGACGTCAGGTAAAAAAAAATTCAGATCGGGATTTTGAGAAACATAATGAACGCATTCAATTAAATATTAAACGTGACGTTTCCACTTTTTGGACCTATATAAAAAACAATAGAGCAAATAATGAACAATCGACATTTGGCAATTTGTCTTCCTCTGAAGTAGCAGAAGAATTTGCAAATTACTTTAGTGACGTGTTCTTACCGACCGGGCCTCGACTAGACGTATTGGATGCCCAGCGACACTGGACAACATCACCACAACACATAACCATTGAACACATATCTGATAACGATATACGTAGCGCTATTAAACGATTATCTTCCAAGACCACTCAGGGTCCCGACTACATTCCTCAATTTTTAGTACGCGACTGTTGTGAAGTTTTTATTGGACCACTGTCACACATTTTTAATTTATCTATTAAAACCAATACCTACCCTGCACTTTGGAAAAAATCAAAAGTTCTGCCAATTCATAAAAGTGGCCCCAAGGATGATATCAAAAACTATAGGCCAATAGCTGTTCTGTCTATTTTTGCTAAAGTTTTTGAATCTGTTTTGTACAAAAAAATATATCAGCAAATGCGTGACTGGTTCACTGATGCCCAACATGGATTCTTACCCAACAGATCCACAACATCTAATCTGCTGAATCTCGTAACATTGATAGCTCACAATATAGAGGAAAGAAAGCAAACTGATGTGGTTTACCTGGACTTTCAAAAGGCATTTGACCGGATCAACTGTGATAACCTATTGCGAAAAATGGCGGAAGCAGGTTTCTCGAGAATGTTGTTAGAATTTTTTGCTGACTATTTTTCTGGCCGTACGCAATATGTAATTTACAATAAAGCCCATTCTACGGCGTATCCAGTAACGTCAGGTATAGGTCAGGGTAGCAGCCTTGGTCCCCTCTTATTTTTAATCATAATTAATGACCTGCCCGAAATTGTTAAGCATTCTACCGTACTGATGTTTGCGGATGATGTCAAACTGGCAAAATCAATCCAGGATACGACCGATGCTAGTAAACTCCAGTCGGACATAGATGCCGTTCATCGGTGGGGTTTAAATAATAGTCTACACCTAAATACCGCTAAATGTGCAAGCATGTCATATTCGAAGACAACCATACCGGCCTCACGGTTATACACGCTGAATGGCGAGGTCCTCCAAAATGTACAAACTATGCGAGACCTCGGCACGTGCTTCGATACCCAACTAAAATTCGATCAAAACATAGTGCAAATCTGTAACAAAGCGCGTAAGTCTCTTGGGTTCGTCTTAAGGCAGTCCAAACTTTTTAATAGGCACCATGTCATTTCATTACTTTATAACGCCTATGTCCGTAGTGTGCTTGAGAGTAACTGCATCATATGGAATCCACATTATCAAAAACATGTTACCTTAATTGAAAGAGTTCAAAAATCATTTGTCCGTTACCTCTATTATAAAATTCATGGCTTCTACCCTTACATGTACCCAACACTGTTTGTACTAGGAATGGTATCATACCAAAGCCTTGAAATGCGTAGACGACTTGCTATGGTAAAATATTTCTTTAAACTGATACGAGGCACATTGTCTAACCCTTCCTTATTACAATTTGTATCGTTTAAAGTACCACTACACATTAGAGGTTCCCTCCGTCCACGCCAACGGCCGCTATTCCTGGTCCCGCACGCCACGACAAATCTGAGCAACTCTCCTCTGTATGTGGCCTTGAACCACATCAACAATATTCTGCTCTTTGACCCAACACTGGACTTGTTCTCGCAGTCAGAGTCGAGATTTCTGGCCACAGCCGCTCGCTATTTGGAGTCAATTAACACTCCTACCACAATACAGTATTAGATTACTTTTTACCTGTGCATGTCATGTTAGGTGTAATATGTGCTCAATATGTGTATCAAAATTAATGTAAGTATATTAAAATTTAAATTGACCTACCTATAAACTGAAATGTATACGTGTTTATCTTATAATTTAACAAAATGCTATTTATGTAATTAATCATTTTATATTTTTGTACTGTGACCTATAACTTTCATGTTTGGCAATTTGCTGTAAATGTAAGTTGGTTAAATAAAGAAATAAAGAAATTTTGAGTTTCATTTGTCTAGTAGTTTGACGTATTCGCCGGAAAACGGCAAAAATTTTAACTGTATGTTAATAAGGAATAGTTTTACATGAATACATAATCACTGCTTGCAAAACCATACCACCATTATAAACAGTTGATTTGAGATGTTCATAAGTCAGTTCTGCAGCATGCGATGGTCCAAAATTGGTTCACATTTAAGAGTATGACACCATTGACACCCTATGGCCTAAATAGGAATTGATAACTTTTAAAACACCTGTGTCAACCTTTAGAAATTGGACAGTTGGAATATCACCCTTACATAACTCCATCGACTGGCGTAATTCCGAGAGAGAGGAAAGCTATACTTATCCTTTTCTTTTGGGTGCTAGTACTAGTGTAAGACGAAGATAGTATGATTCTCTCTATGATTGATGTGAGACAGTCCTTTGACAAACTATATAACACTTACAGCACTTTTAGAGCCTTAACACTCACGACGGAGTCAGTGATGGTATAGGTGCTGGAGCAATGTTTATGGCCATGGCGCTTGTGGCCTAACTTGCAACAATTGAAACATTGTATGGCCTAAATACTCACGACGGTGTCCGTGATGGTGTAGGTATCCGACGAGTGCTGGTCGCCCTGACGTTTGTGGCTCACGTTGCGCACGCGCAGACGGCCGCGCTCGCCGAATGCCCAAGAGCTGAGCGACGCCGCGAGAGCCTTGTTGCCGGACACGTCGGATTTTATCTTGTCGCCCTGAAAAAAGATGAGCAACTCATTATTTGACAATTACTTTTGAAATTTTTTTATGACTAGTTTCCTATAAATATTCTTTTTTTAAACAGCCATCAAATCTAACTTACAATAATACACTAAAAGAATTAGGTCAAGCATATTTTTGCGCTTTCAATGATTCTATATTTATTGCTCACTTATTCACTTATTTCAAATTACACACTAAACAGGAAGTAATTAAATTGGCAAAACCAGGAAACAATGTTGATATGATGTTGAAATTCATTAATATTTATTTTGCTGATAAAGTTATACCTGCCAAGTGCCAGAGTATTATTATATCCATCAACTTACATGAATCTTAGACACAGGGGAGCTGAAGGCCTCATCAGAGAAGAAGTAGAGAGAGCCACTGAAAATGATGCGCGCGTTGTTGCGGGCCTGGAGCGCTGCGATCAGGACAGTCTTGCGGCCAACGGCGTGCGGGTATTCCTTAACCTAAAAAAAGTTTTGGTATTACATTTGTGCTTAGTTTAATCATATATCTGTCTACCTGCTTGCATTTTTGGCCACAGAAGCTACAAATCAACACTCCTCAAACATAATCACTTAATCAGTAATAAATATCTATTTCTATAACCATATAAATAAGAATTTGTTAAAAGAAGCTACACATAGTAAGTTTACAAATATTCATAAAGATGTTTACACTAAGTTGATTGCCTACCTAACAAAAAAAAAATATTAAAATGGGTCTGTAATAGATAAATAATATGTTAATAGTCCCACCTGGCTTTTAGGATTGTAACTGTAAGCAGTGCTATCAGCAGTCAGGATCGGCAGCACCAAGCTGTTATCCTTGTCCAAGATGAGACCTGTGCCTTCAAAAAGCAGCGGCTGCAGGTTCTGAGTGCCCACAATGGTCGGGGCATTGATCAGGTTCTTCGGAGACACCACGATCCTGGTGTGCTCACCCTCGTCGGAGACATCATAGTTGAAGTGGTCAATGACAGCAGCAGACTCCTCATCCATCTATAAAAATACAATATAATTTGTCAAATGCATGTAAGATGTGGACATTTTATCATTTAAACACATTATGTGGTCCTTAATCATTCATGGGCATATAAAAAGTTACAAGTTCTGGCACTAGAGTACAGTGGCCAGAGATAATTTAGATTTTTCTTCATCATCATTATCAATAGCCAACTCTCGTCTTATTTGATGTTCTAGGAAATGGATGTTTTGTAAGGTCATCAATGAAGCAGGATCTCTGTAAGATGCTTTATAAAATTCCCTATAATGCCTTGGATTATTTTTATCAGCACAAGAGAATGTACAGAAAAATCATTATTTTACCTCGAAACCGCATTCAGAAGCGATCTCCCGGTAGATGTCGCCAGCGGCCGCGTTGCCGGCCATGAGCAGGTTGCCTCCATCATCAATGAACCTGGTGATGGCCTCCGTGTCGAGCTGCCCGCCGAACTCCAGCACCGAAGGCGCAAACACGATCAGATTCTTGTACAGGTACTCGCCATACTTGGACAGGACGAGGTTGGAGTCGTCGGCGAGTTTGAATGTCAATGTATAGCCACGATCTGCGAAGAATAGTCCGTAATTATCCACCAACATGTAGGATAAAGCAATAGCTTTGTACTAAATTCGTACCGGCATCTTATCAGTAGGAGGGCAATCGATTTACTTACCCTGAAGAGACTTGAAGAATTGAGAGTGCGTCTCCCGAACATTAAGATTATCTACTAAAACTAGAGTTTCTTGTTCGGCTAGAGCCAAAGAACAGGTGGCTATTATTCCTAAAATAATAGAAAACTTCATTTTATCGGCTTATTAACCTACGCCAAATGAAATTATATCGTGACGTGTACTTAAATTACCATAGAGTAGATAAACGTTTTAGTCAGTCTTGCCAACTCGGATTTTGAAAAAATGCTAGGTTAATGTCTAGATTATGCCAAAATTATGCCAAAGTTTTTTGAAATATGCTAAAAAAATGCTAAAATGTCACTTGAAATAATATGGTGTCTAAAAATATTCAGTAAAACAACACAGTACTTTGTCAGTAGAAACAGCGCAAAATTCAAATTTTCTATGGGATGATATTGAATCCTTCGCGCCTACTTTTTTTTAACTTTGCCGCTTTTGTTTACTAACGGAAAATGGCTTGACAGACTATAGTTAAGACGGTTACGAGTCTGCTGTTGTTTGGCAATATAGGCTGGCAACAGACGCACGGAATATTCATTCGGTTTCCGGACGGTCAGGTATGAACAGGACGTCGCTATACACATAACTATACATGTCTCGTTTGCACCTGTCATTCCGTACGGGAAATTCCGTGCGTCTGTGGCCAGCCTTATTATTGACCAAGTGAGCTAAAAATGCGAGCAAAGCTTCTCCGTTTCAGGCGTATAACCGCGAACATCGAAAAAGGGAAATTTCCCAGGAACTATCTCTGTCAATCTAATTACGCCTTAATTGGAGTAAAAGGGTCATTTTCGTTATCGACGTTCGTGGTAGGCCCTCTGCTAGGACTAAAATGCCGACTGCTGCTGTCCCATCCCAGCAAAATAGCAAAACAGAGATTTGGCTAAATTTATGTAAGTAGGTACCTATACTTGGTCAAGCAGATCTTGTCAGTAGAAAAAGGCGGCAAATTTGAAAAATGTAGGCGCGAAGGGATATCGTCTCATAGAAAATTTGAATTTCGCGCCTTTTTCTACTGACAAGATTTGCTTGACCATCTATAGTAGGTACCTACAAGATCAGTGAAGGCCAGTCCAGATGGGACAATTTTCGCCCAACCTGATTAAATTGTCTGATCAAATCTGCAAAACGGAACTCAAGTATGTCAATCCACAAAAAAATCAGAGGTCAATTTAACTGAATTTATTTGCCATTAAAAAAAATATATACATCCGTCGACGTCCATCCGCCCACAAAAGTCAAAATTCATATGAACCACATAAGGCGATGGCGCATATTGTTGCTGCCAAGTTGGTGCAAACTTAGCTTAGACAAAATTATGCTAAAAAATATGCCAGATGCTAAATGGAAAATTTTGGTGCCAAAGCGAGTGAAAATATGCCAAATCTGGCATCATTTATGCCAAGTTGGCAACACTGGTTTTAGTGTCAAATTTGGCTGTTTATAATTTCCATGGCTAATGACATTAAAATCTTTTAAAAGTTAAAGTTGTGATCTATGGCACATTTAAGATAGTTTCACACGATCTCCAGATATATTATAACTTATAAAAAAATCCTGCAGATTTTCGTACATAACGTACGTTACAAAAAGCAATTAAATATTTTTAAATTTTATACAAATTATTCAGATTCGAAGGTACTATTTCAACGAATAGATCTGGTATCGTCGATACCAAAATTAAACTTTTCACATCACTAACTTTTTTATCGCTTTGTTGGTAGCATTGATTTGATTTGACTTGACGTTTCGTAAAATGTTTTATTTTTGTATCAAATTAGTTGTGGTCTTTAACTAGTTTTTAATTATAGTTTCCTACACCGTTAGTCCTTCAGAGACTGCTGTCTTCCATAATATAAGTGAAAATGATGATTTCGCGGTCGAAGCACCGCTCGTCGGTGGAGGTGTGTGCAGATTGCGGAGCATCGGGTCAGTAAGGGCAATAGCAATTAAGAAATGAGGTCTCTCTGTTTGAGGAGCTAGATCAATGATTCTGGTCTAGGCAATTTAGCATTTAAGCTAAAAACTTACGCAGTATTCTCTCAGAAATGTGTTAGAATATTGAGGAGGCTCATGTGTCAATCAACCTTTCGATTGATAGCAATTTTTTGTGATTCTATGAATACGGATGATGCTTAAGAAACAACAACACTTCAAGTTCTCCTTATTTAAAAAAGCCAATGACCATATTTTATTTTTAAGTGACTTAATCTATACTATAACAACCATATTGTTGTGAAGGTTGTATAACTCACATTTGTCATAGATCCTTCGTGGGCGTCGATCAACCGAGGTCTGCTACTGTGTGCGGAATGCTGCAGTGTGCACCGCAGCATGGGACGCCATATATCACATGTCAAATCCCTGCGGCAGGGCACATGGCCACCGTCACTTCTGGCTGTAAGTCTCCAAAATATTTTGTTTTTTCAAAGATGATATACGCTTATCATTAATATGAAAAGCCCTATTTATATCCTAACTGGATATGCTCATTATTTGTCCAATTTGGGGGAGCATTTTAATAAATTTTCATGATGGATGTTTTAAAGGGAATATATTCAATCATAACATTCAATATAACTATAGAATATTTATCTCTTGTAAGTATATTTATATTAGGGGTACCTATAAATGTTTTCAAAATCGCTCTTTAGTAATAAATACACACTTTAGTATGTATAGAATAAATATCTATTTTGCATCCTTGATGATGTTTTAGTTTATTACTTAATTGGAGAGTTCCATACTAAAGTTTAATTCAGATGGTAAGTATTTACTCAATAGAGCCAATGGAAAGTACCTTAATTAACTGAGCTAGTAGGGTCACATTACTGTCCCTATTCATTTGCAGTATTGTCATGTGTATGACTTGGATTAACATGACTCAGTTGTCGCTTGATGAATGGACAATTAACCAATTTAGATTTGTGTTTTCCTGTTGGTGCTTAGCTGTATTTCCTGTTATAAAGGATGGATTACTAATATGTTGCATAAAATTTATTGTCATATTTTACTTTTGCATAGCAACCTTTGGCAGAATCATCATTTCGCAGAATTACTTTTTGCATAAGTTGCATGGCATACTGTAGTTTCGCACAATTTTGTAAAGCTGAATAATGCAATGGCATAATGTCAATTAGAAGAATAATCCTATAATCAAATAATTGTTTTGCCAAAAATTGCGACGCATAATATTTACTTGGCATGCTGTCTTTTTGCACAATTTCCTTAGGCAGAATAATTCATTGGCATAGTGTTGATGAGAATAATATTTTCCGTACCCTGCTCCACCAATGAACACCTACTCCAACAGTTCCTATTGAGCAGGGGTCGCAGTTCTAACCTAACCTAACCTACACTTCTGGCAGCAAATCCTTTTGTGTAGGGGTCGCAGTTCTAACCTAACCTAACCTACAGTTCTGGAAGCAGTTTCTTTTGTGTAGGGGTCGCAGTTCTAACCTAACCTACATTCTGGAAGCAGTTCCTTTTGTGCAGGGGTCGCAGTTCTAACTTAACCTAACCTACAGTTCTGGAAGCAGTTCCTTATGTGCAGGGGTCGCAGTTCTAACCTAACCTAGTTCTGGAAGCAGTTTTTTGTGAGTAGGGGTCGCAGTTCTAACATAACCTACTCTTCTGGAAGCAGTTCCTTTTGTGTAGGGGTCGCAGTTCTAAACTAACCTAACCTACAGTTCTGGCAACAATTTCTTTTGTGTAGGGGTCGCAGTTTTAACCTAACCTAACCTATAGTTCTGGCAGCAATTCCTTTTATGTAGGGGTTGCAGTTCTAACCTAACCTAACCTGTAGTTCTGGCAGCAATTCCTTTTATGTATGGGTCGCAGGATGTAAGGTTAGAACTGCGACCCCTACATAAAAGGAATTGCTGCCAGAACTACAGGTTAGGTTAGAACGGCGACCCCTACATAAAAGGAATTGCTGCCAGAACTACAGGTTAGGTTAGTTTAGAACTGCGACCCCTACACAAAATAAATTATTGCCAGAACTGTAAGTTAGGTTAGGTTAGAACTGCGGCCCCTACACAAAAGAAATTGTTGCCAGAACTGTAGGTTAAGTTAGGTTAGAACTGCGACCCCTACACAAAAGGTACTGCTTCTAGAACTGTAGGTTAGGTTAGAACCGCGACCCCTACTCAAAAGAAACTGCTTCCAGAACTATAGGTTAGGTTAGAACTGCGACCCCTACATAAAAGGAATTGCTGCCAGAACTACAGGTTAGGTTAGAACTGCGACCCCAACACAAAAGAAATTATTGCCAGAACTGTAAGTTAGGTTAGGTTAGAACTGCGGCCCCTACACAAAAGAAATTGTTGCCAGAACCGTTGGTTAGATTAGGTTAGAACTGCGACCCCTACTCAAAAGAAACTGCTTCCAGAACTATAGGTTAGGTTAGAACTGCGACCCCTACACAAAAGGAACTGCTTCCAGAACTGTAGGTTAGGTTAGAACTGCGACCCCTACACAAAAGAAACTGCTTCCAGAACTGTAGGTTAGGTAGGTTAGAACTGCGACCCCTACACAAAAGGAATTGCTGCCAGAAGTGAAGGTTAGGTTAGGTTAGAACTGCGACCCCTGCTCAATAGGAACTGTTGGATTAAGTGTTCATTGGTGGAGTAGGGTACGGAAAATATTATTCTCATCAACACTATGCCAATGAATTATTCTGCCTAAGGAAATTGTGCGAAAAGACAGTATGCCAAGTAAATATTATGCGACGCAATTTTTGGCAAAACAATTATTCGATTATAGGATTATTCTTCTAATTGACATTATGCCATTGCATTATTCAGCTTTACAAAATTGTGCGAAACAACAGTATGCCATGAAACTTTTGCAAAAAGTAATTCTGCGAAATGATGATTCTGCCAAGGGTTGCTATGCGAAAGTAAAATATGACAATAAATTTTATGCAACATATTAGTAATCTCTTTTAATAATATGTGACATGCTTTGGATATTATATAGCATTCCCAACCAAACCCAATATATTTACAACTATATTTCATTGTAATAAATGTTATTTGATTAGTGTGCTTATGAAATAAGATATAATAACATATATGATGTTTGGGACAAACATCAGCCACCCGAACAAGCCGGATTTCGACCTACCTTCTCCACCACTGACCATCTCCACACCCTTAATCAAATAATAGAAAAGTCCAACGAGTTCAATGTCCCTCTATACCTTGCTTTTGTTGATTATAGCAAAGCATTCGACAGCGTCAAACACTCCGCTATATTCTCCGCCATGCAGAATCAGGGTATAGACAAGGCATATGTTGAACTCGTTGGAAATATTTACAACAATAGCACAGCTAGTGTTCATAACCGAACACAAGTTATATTTATATTAAAACTCTTTAGGTTTTTTTACTGTACTCTTGTCTATGATAGGAAACAATGGAATAGAAACAAGAGAAGAGATTGAGTTGTCATGATATAAAAATGTAAGTTTTGGTGGAGCTGAAATAAATTTATTTTAATACAAGTTGCAGTGAGTTGTTTTAATGTGGAGACACGGTCAGAACCAGGGCCCTTTTAAATTGTCTCGCACATAAAATTGGTCCTTCAAGCTGTTTTAAGAAGATTGCATTTTGCAAATAAAGATGAAAAGTTTTAAATCAAGAGCTACATCAACGATGATGAATTTTTAGTAGCTGTTCTTCTTCTCAAGAGAACGACTTCATTCTTAAACAAGACAAGAACGAGCATTTTGTCTGTTCGGAACGTCGTGATTTTCAACAGAGCCAGTTCGTGCGGGGACATCAGGCGGTTTCTGTGTTGGTGTATATATTTCTAATAGTTTCCGTCGCGGTGAGGCGACCTGCGGCAAACAGTCTTCGGACGAGCTGCTAGCACCTGCTAGTATCCGAACGCGACGGGTCAACGACCGCAGAACTGTCACCGGTCACCGGCGCCTTGTGTTGTTTGTTGTGTTGTGGTGGACGTAAATCTTGTTTATTTAATATAGTTAATAGTTAGCATAACAATAGAAAGCTGGAAGATTGTCATACAAGTGTTCTGCACAAGTTCGCAAACTTATTTAGGTTCAAAATGGCTCAGTTAAAGGAATTAAAGGCCAATCGGGGATATGTAAAAGGGGCGATTAGTAGGTTAGAAACATTTTGTACCTCAAACGAATTCGCGACAGCGACACTTGAAGTGCTTGCTCAAAAAAAAGAAAGGGTGATTAAAGCATTTAATGATTACGAAGCGTACAATAGAGCAATCCTTGCTATTGAGCCTGAGGATGGTGAGTCGTATGAATTGTACGAATCTAAATGCGATTTGTGTATCGCCACGTTAAATACGCGCCTACATACTGCAGAACTACCTGCGGCACAGACATCGACATCTTCCGGACTAGAAGCAGGTAAATTTAAAAAACTTCCGTGCATTAATATTAAAACTTTTGATGGCCAGAGTGTGATGGACTATCACCCATTTATAAATATGTTCAAAGCTGTCATTGATATGGATGCAAAATTGAGCTCCTGCGAAAAACTGTACTATTTACGGTCGTTTTTGGCAGGAGGAGTTTTAGATTTGATAAAACATTTAATGCTTACAAATGGAAATTATGAGGTAGCCTTAAAACTCATTGACGATAGGTACAACAACATTCCAAAAATTATAAATTTTCATGTCAATAGTATCATTGACATGCCAGTTTTGACAAAATGTACAGCTTCTGGGCTGCGTTCCATAGTGTCAACTGTAAATATGCATCTTGCAGCATTAAAAAACTTGAATGAAAAAGTTGAGTTCTGGGATACTATATTGGTCAATATTTTGTCTAGGAAGATTGATTCCTACACTTATCGTGGATTTCATCTTGAGCGTGATATGAAAGAGGTTCCTAACTTGTGTGAATTGCTTACTTTCCTAGAAAAAAGAGCAATTGCATTGGAAGCCACAATGACGGAGGAGACGAAGAAGCCAGTGAAATCTGTTGTGAGTGCAGCAGCTGCCACTGGAGTCTCATGTAAGTATTGCCAAGATTCTCATAAAATATATGAATGCGCCAAGTTTAAGTTGCTCCCTTATAAGGAGCGATGTGAGTTTGTTGATGCAAACAATTTGTGTAAATTGTGTCTCAATGGTCATCGAGGTAGATGTTTAATGAGATTGAAATGTGCAACTTGTCATGAAGTACACAACACTCTGTTGCATTCGCCAAACAAAGGTAAGGTAGTTAATGTTTCCTTGGCTGATGAACCCTCTCAGAATGTAAATAATAAAAGCAAATCAAATGATGGTTGCTTGCCTACCGACTCATCCATAAATGTGAGTTTGTCTGCTAGACCTCGGAATGCAAGTGTATTGCTTCCGTCTATAATTGTGAAGTTGAAGAAAAAGGATGGTACCTTTACTCACGCTAGAGCACTTCTAGACTCTTGCTCGCAGATACATTTTGCCACTGAAAAACTGATTGAGGAAGTAGGTATTTCTACATATGATACTGATGAGGTAGTGACTGGTGTGTGTGAAAGAGACAATAATATTGCGCAAAAGGCTGATTTAGTTATTTACTCTACCGTGGGTGATTTTAAAGTTGATGTGTCATGCTGTGTGACAAGGAAGATTACTTGTGCCCTTCCGCAGCAAACATTTGACACGTCTCAGTTTGATTTTCCATCCTATGCCCAGTTGGCTGATGAGAAGTTCAATGAATCAAATGAGAATTCACTATTATTAGGTGCCGACGTCTTTTTCCAGGCGTTCCAGTATGTGTGCCGGCAGCTGACACCTGTTGGTCCATATTTGGTGAAGACGAGGTTCGGTCATATTGTAGGCGGGGCGCTGCCCTTCCCTGCTGGCAAGAAGTCTATAAGTAACTATTGTGTTACATCTAAAGGTAATCCTATTGATTTTAATGTAGCTAGGGATGATTTGCAACCACCTTTCCCATGTGTTAAACAAAGTGAGGTTTGCTTGCTGTCAAACGATTGTCAACCTTCTGAAGACATTGTTGATATAATGTCCAAATTTTGGGATTGTGAAAAAGTACCTGACATCATTAGGGAAACCGGTACAGAGGTTGATCAGGCGGAACAGATTTTTCAGGAGTCAGTTAAATTAGAAAATGACAAGTTCACTGTAGCCATGCCGGTGAAGGTTGAGTTGGACAAGTTGGACTTAGGTGATTCTTTTAGTAGCGCCTTGCAACGACTTTTCAATTTAGAAAAGCGGTTTTCACGCGATCTAGAATTAGGTAAAAAATATAAAAAATTCATACAGGATTACATTGACCAAGGTCATGCTAAATATTTTGACATGTCTAATTATGACTTAAGTGCAGGTAATGTCATGTTTCTGCCCCACCACCCTGTGATCAGTTCCAGTAAAACAACACCAGTTAGGGCTGTTTTTGACGCTGGTGCTGTCACAAAAAATGGTATATGTTTAAATGACATTTTGTTAAATGGTCCGGTGGTTCAAAAGGATCTCTTTGAAATTCTGATTTTGTTCAGAACTTTCAGGTATGTATTATTGTGTGATATAAAGGCTATGTATCGCCAAATTTTGATTGAGGATAAGTATCGTTGTTTGCAAAATATCTTGTGGCGCGATTCTCCTGACGAGTCAGTCAAATGTGTACAGTTGCAGACAGTTACATATGGTTTAAAGAATTCTGCGTTCTTAGCATGTAGGTGTTTGTTAGAATTAGCCCGAAGGTATGAAAGTCAATATCCCTTGGCTTCGTTCGTGTTGAAGCACACGTGTTATGTAGATGATATTCAGTGTGGTTCTAATGATTTGAATGAGCTTGCGCAGATGAAAAAGGAGTTGATAGGGCTAATGAAGTTGGCTAGTCTGTCTCTACACAAATGGTGTTCTAATAACCAAGAAATTTTAAGCGACATACCGGTTGAATTGCATCAACTCGATAGTAGGAGCTTTGATAAAAATAATGAATATGTTAAAACTCTTGGATTGACATATGACGTCATTACTGATACTCTCGACATGAAGTGTCCTGTTAAAGAGGTTCAAGAAAAGTACACGAAGCGTCAGATGCTTAGCTTCATAAGTAAATTTTTTGATCCTTTAGGATTATGTGGCCCTGTGTTAGTGCAGGCAAAGATATTAATGCAACAGGTTTGGTTTGAATCGTTGAAATGGGATGAGGTTTTACCTCAAGGTCTTAACAAAAAATGGGTTGACTTTGCCAATAGCTTAGTTCAAATGTCCAGCATCTCGATCGCTAGGAATATCAATATTCAAGGAGCGCAATCCTTAGAATTAGTGGGATTTTCTGATGCTTCTAATGCTGCTCATGGATGTTGTTTGTACTTACGTGTCATTGATGCTGACAACAAGGTTTCGGTGAATCTTTTGTGCTCGAAGACGCGCATCAATCCTAAGGCTAAATCCTTGACCATCCCAAAATTGGAACTGAATGCTGCCCTGTTACTTGCTATTCTAGTTCGGAAGGTGTACAATGCTCTGTCCTTAAAATACTCAGTGAGCGCTCACCTTTATAGTGACTCCATGATTTTACTAGCTTGGTTAAAAACATTACCAGTAAAACTTAACGTGTATGTAGGTAACAGAGTTGATAAGATTAATAAGCTATCCTCCGACTTTGAATGGCATTATGTAAATACGCATGATAATGCCGCAGATATATTATCTCGTGGTGTAGAGCCCCAATTATTGGAAAAATGTGACATTTGGTGGCATGGGCCAAAGTTTTTGTCTGACCCTACTTACCATCATAAACCTGTAGAACATGACATTTTAAAATCTGATGTACCAGAGCTAAAACCTACAACTGAAACCTGTCATACTTGTGTAGATGTAAGTTCTAGCTCGATGGATGCTTTAATACATAAATATTCAAATATAAACAAATTGACAAGGATTGTAGGTTATCTCCTTAGATTTGTATTTAACTGCAAAAATGAAAATATTAACAAACGTCAGGGATATTTATCTCCCCAAGAATTAGACTCTGCGTTGCGCATGATAATTAAATGTGAGCAAAGAAAGTTCTTTTGTAATGATATTGAAGACTTAAATAATAAGTTGCCATTAAAGTCTGGCTTAAACAGTTTGCATCCTTTTCTTGATTCTGAGGGATTGTTACGTGTAGGTGGTAGATTGCAAAATGCAGGATTTTCCTATGACCAAAAGCACCCGATTATATTGCCCAAAGGTTCTCATGTCACAAAAATAATAATTCATAATGAACACTTGAGGTTAAAACATGCTGGTGCTACTTTGTTATTGAGTACCTTAAATGAAAAATATTGGATTTTGAATGCCAACAGAGAACTAAAGTCCGTTTTGTATAAATGTATAAAATGTTTTCGACTTAAGGCAAAAAATGCTACTCAATTAATGGGTTCTGTCGCGACATACGCGATCCTCAACAAAATAGCAGGTAAGTGTATGCCTTGGACAGTTTTAATTGTTTATACTGGCAGCACTGACAGAATGTTTAAAACGGTTAACGAATCTTTGACAGTAGGAAGAAGAAGACGTTTTTTTTTCCCAACGGAACAACGTTCGTGTGGCGGGGAAATAAGTTGGATAGAAAGAAAGATGACCTGCGGGTTTAAATCGGTGAGTGTTAGAAATATAGTTTCATCAGTAATCAGATGAGAGAGATGAAGGGATAATTAAGAATGAAGAATGAGAATTAGAATAGAAACAGCCAAGAATAAGCCAAATGGTTGTGAGTGGACAGGGTCGGGCTATAAGGGGAGTTGTGGAGGCCCGCGGCGGAGAAAGAATCTCCGCCAAACAATCAGAATAGAATGTACATTGTATTAGAATCTAAATCAGAGTATAAATCTGGAAATCACTTCATCTCTCACTCTGTAGTATTATGTTGTATATTTTCAGATATATCTTGTCGTTATGTCTCGTTAGAACTCGGGCATGGTTGATACTTTGGTTGTCAACCTTGCATATGTATAGACGTCACGACAGGTTCTCTACCACTTGATCGTGTAAATATGACTCGTCCATTTCAAATAGTGGGCACGGACTATGCCGGTCCTTTTTATGTAAAGCAGACTAGAATTAGGAAACCTGTAATCACAAAGGCTTATGTTGTGATTTTTGTATGCTTTGTTACAAAAGCCATTCACATTGAATTGGCATCTGATATGACAACTGATACTTTTTTAGGTTGTCTTAAAAGATTTATATCTCGTAGAAACAAACCTACTAAAATATATTGTGACAATGCAGCCTATTATAAGGGCGCGGAAAATGTTCTTAAGGAATTGTATGACCTTCAAAATTCCGCTAATCACCAATCAGCTGTGGTTGACTTTTCTAGTTCTGAAAGAATATCCTTTCATTTCATTCCTTCTTATTCCCCAGTGTTTGGTGGTTTGTGGGAAGCTGGTATTAAAAGTGTTAAATATCACATGAAACGTGTAATTGGTAACACGGTGTTTACCTATGAGCAAATGTACACGATTTTGGTTCAATTCGAAGCCATTTTGAATTCTAGGCCGTTGACCCCTATGTCTAGGGATCCTAGTGATATGACCTATTTAACTCCTGGACATTTTCTCACTGGTAGTTCACTGACTTCTTATCCAGAAACGGATATTACAGATGTAAATATAGGTAGATTAAGTTTTTGGAAACAATGTGTTCAATTGCAGCAACATTTTTGGCGGCAATGGCATAAGCAATACTTGGTTATGCTGCAGAGTAGGCCAAAGTGGAGAAATGAGTCTCCCAACCTAGAAATAGGCACTTTAGTTTTGTTGAGGGAAGATAATACCTCTCCGTTGTGTTGGCCAGTAGGTCGAATTGTTGATGTTAAACCTGGTAAAGATGGTAAGGTTCGAGCCTTGCATGTAAAAACAGCAAAAGGTTCCATTGTTAAAACGAGTGTTACCAAGGTGTGTCCCTTACCAATAGATTACAGTTAGGTAAACTGTTTTATTCATTTGTTTATAATTTAGCGATAATGCTGAGGTTAGTTAAGGTTTAATTTTTGTTGATTTTTAACATTGTAAGTGTTGTTTTTTGGCTAGGCCCCCAACATGTTCATAACCGAACACAAGTTATATTTATATTAAAACTCTTTAGGTTTTTTTACTGTACTCTTGTCTATGATAGGAAACAATGGAATAGAAACAAGAGAAGAGATTGAGTTGTCATGATATAAAAATGTAAGTTTTGGTGGAGCTGAAATAAATTTATTTTAATACAAGTTGCAGTGAGTTGTTTTAATGTGGAGACACGGTCAGAACCAGGGCCCTTTTAAATTGTCTCGCACAGCTAGCATTAAATTGCACGCACCCGGCCCCGTATTCAGAATAGGGAAAGGCGTCAAACAGGGCGATCCGCTATCTCCAAAATTGTTCACCAGTTGTCTCCAGGAGATATTTCAAAAGCTAGCGGTCTCATGGGAGACGATGGGCATTGAAGTCGGTGGCAAGAGGTTATCAAACCTGCGCTTTGCTGACGACATAGTCCTCTTCTCCCATACGTCATCACATCTGCAACAAATGCTGCAAGACCTCAGCACGGCGAGCCTTGAGGTTGGACTTACAAAGAATAGAGCGAAAACTCAGTTGATGACCAATCAAGCTAAACATAGCATTGTGGTGGATGGGCAGGATATACAATATGTCGACGAGTACGTTTACTTGGGCCAGATAGCATCCTTCGAGAACAGGCGTTCTATCGAAATCGATAGACGTATCGAGAACGCCTGGAAGAGCTTCTGGTCCATGAAAGCGCTAATGAAGGGCGACCTTCCCTTGTGTCTTAAGCGCAAACTCCTTGACATGTGCATCCTGCCCATCCTAACCTACGGTGCACAAACTTGGTCATTAACTGAGGCTCTAAAATCGAAACTCAAGGTTTGCCAGCGTGCGATGGAGCGTAGTATATTAGGTGTTCGCAGAACTGATCGGATCAGAAACACGGAACTACGCTCCAGAACTAGAGTTGTAGATGTAGGCGTCAAGACCGCTAAGCTTAAGTGGGACTGGGCTGGACATGTCTGCCGCATGCACCCAGAAAGGTGGGCCAAAATGGTTACTGAGTGGGACCCACGGAACACAATAGACGGTGCAGGCCGGAGTTTAGGCAGACCGAAAAGGAGATGGCGGGACGACTTGGACGCATTCTACCCCAAATGGTGGGAAAATGCCGATGACAGGGTCGAGTGGAAAAAACGAGGGAAGGCCTTTGCCCAGCAGTGGGACACCAAAGTAGGCTAGGGAAAAAAAAAACATATATGAAATATAATCTGACAAATTATATTTAGAGAAAAAAGATTATTGGTAGGATTGTGTAAAATTTTATGCTATTTTGATATAAAACACTTTCTACATTTATATGTCTGTTCACAGATGGTCCAAGCTCTCACTGCTCAAAATGTGAACAGCATATGGGAGCACTCCCTACTTGACACTTCAGCACCCAAACATCTCCGCAAGAAGCCACAACCTAAAGATCCTTTACAGTAAGTTTGCTTGTGACCTTGTTCATACGAACGTGATTAATTACTCCTACTTTATGTTATAACATAATAGAACCTTTGAACAAGGCGAAATCTTTATTGTTATGAAGTTTATAATTAAAAACCCTTTGTAATTTAAAGAAACAATAGAACTACTCACTACTACTATTACGTAATACTACTACGTACTTTGCGTGTTTTTATTACGTCAGTAAGGCCCACTTGCACCATCCCACTAACCCGGGGTTAAGCGGTTAAACAGTTAACTTAGTGTCAAATTGTACTTGTATCCATGGCAACTCCAGGTTTAACCGGTTAACCCCGGGTTAGTGGAATGGTGCAAGTGGGCCTAAGTAAATTAAAACCTTCACGGGTTAAATATCGTTTGAAAATCGTTTTTTTGGTGACTTCGTTTAGATTCGTAATTTAATAACAAAATAATTTTCCAGCCCTATAAAGTCGGAGTTCATCCTATCGAAGCACCTCCGGTTAGCCTACGTGCTCCGAGCACGACGGGACGAACCCCCAGCGGAGCTGGCGAGGCAGCTGCACAGCGCAGTCCGGAGCGCCTCGCTCGACACCGCCATGCGGTTGCTGGCGCAGGGCGCGGACCCTAACTACTACCATCAGGTTTGTATATTTCATTCAGACTCTGCATTCAGTCACACAAGATTTAAGTTGTTATTTGATTTATTCTTGTGTTTCTCAGGAGAAAGGTAACACCTGCCTACACGTGGCATGTCGGGCGGGGCAGCCGGCGCAGGCCGAGCTGCTGGCGGCGTGGGGCGCCGACCCCACTGCGCGCGACCGCGATGGACTCACACCTATTGATGCTGCTAGGTAATCTTCCTATATCATTTACTTTCACTCCCTGACTACAGGTTAGTGAGGGCCGTTACCTGATATCTCTCTGCTAGAGACCATAATAGAGATAGGCATTTGGGAGAGGCAGCCATAAATGAAAGAATGCTAAATTTATGACATGCTATTTTGTACGCCAATCAAACGTCAGTCCTAAAAAGTCCTATTTAAACGTCTAGAATTCATTTTTGTTAATTTAAATATATTAGATAACTGTCTTAGGAGACCTAAGAAAATGATCTTAGGAGTTAGGATACCTAATAGTACATTAATGTCGAGGCTCGGAAGTAGCTACTTGCAGGCTGAGGATTCGTTTTAAACGGACGACCTTGGGAGTCCGTTTAATTGAATCCGAAGCCAGCAAGTAGCCTTCCAGCCGAGTCATATATAGTGCTTTTCTCAAAAATGGTGCAAGAAATATAAATATACTAGAAATATTTTACAGAAGCAACGTTCTTACGTATATATTTTCACTAAAAAAGTAGAAACTGTATAAAAAAGTTTGCTTTGCCGCTTTTTTTTAATTTTAAAATAGAAGTGTATTTTTCTGCCGAAAATACGCCAAGCTATTTGAGACAGCTAAATAGTCGCGGTACCAACATTATAATAATTAGTTAGTACTAATCATCTGTTTGGCTGTTTAATGGGCCTGTGCCTTCATTTGATATGGCCATTTCAACTTTTAAAAAGTTTGGCTCTCGACAAATAATGGAATTTCTATGCAACATTGCAGTCCCAAAATCGAGACTGCAATGTATTTTAACTTTTTAATTTTTGACTGACCATAAACTCCGCACTTCGCGATTATATTTTAAACGGCAAAGTTGACTTTGCCGTCCATTTTTGAGAAAAAGCATTTTCGGTAGCTGCCACTATCTGTTTAAAAAGTGCACACTGTACAGCGAGCTGCAAAATTCCATTCATAATTGGTTATGCAATTTTGCAGCTGTGCGTACACTTCCCTGACTTATTTATCGTTGTTTGCAGACAAGGCGGGCACACAGAACTCGCCGCCCGAATGGTAGAACTAGTATACGAAGCCACCGACCGCCTCATACAATTCCTGACGGGTTCGCGCCCAGACCATGCCACTGGGAAACACTTCGCCGTGCCACGGGCATCGGATGCGCATGAAATGACTGACGTTGCTAAGGCTGCCCGGGGAAAACTGCAACTTGTAAGTATACAATTACATAGACTTCTGTAACTTTAAGGTTTGTATGGCTTTAATGTTTAGGTTCAAATGTGTCTTAATTTCTAAATACGTTTTGAATATGCTTGTGCGGATAAATGTTGCGTAGTAGGAAATAAAAGAAGTATGTGGCAGATTCCTTTTTCTTTTTTATATAGTTCAGTACCTACTTATTGACTATTTCCTATAAACTTGCTTGTTTTTAAATTACTACAATTTGGTGCCGTGACCAGGATAGTTATGATAATTTGCCCCCCGTAAACAAAGTATTATGATATCTTGTTTTTTTTTTTTCAGCTACCAAATCACTTATTTGAAGAGTTAGTGATGGATATCTACGACGAGATCGACCGGAGAGAAACTGAAGCCAGTGAGTTTCATAACTATTGCTGCAATTATTTTTTTGCAAATTTTAGTTGTATATTTACTTCCTGAATATGAATATAATACACTTAGGTATTCTGGTTGATAAAATTTTGATTATTAAACTGACTTGACTTTGACTAATACTGAAGACCTTTGAAGACCTTTCCAAACGATTTCAGTTCATCGTAAGAGCTAAATAGATTATTTAACCGTTCATTATCGTGTGCGCAGTATGGCAGACCAGCGGAACAGGACTAGAGCGATGCGGCGTAGTATTCCTCCCAGTGAACCCAGCGTTATCAGCGCCGCGGAACCAAGGCAGACAGAAGCTGGCGCGATTATCCTGCGTGGAACTTGGTGCTCTATGCCGAGACGTGTTACTAGACGCCACCCGTCGTCAGCACATCGCTTCTCTGCACCCGCACGGTACTGTTGCATGTTACATTTTTGAGTGATTATTTGTTCTTAGAGTGATCTTATTACAAAGAGATATGGTTTAAAATAGTCTTCATGATCAAGGACCAATCCAGAGACTAGGAATCCTCTAGACGGAGTTTAGAGCAGTTATTTCATGAAACCGATGCTGCCAAAAATACGGGGGTGCGGGGGACGAGGTGAGCGAGTTCCCGTGCCGTGATTGGTCCGTTCAAAGACACGGACGTCACACTTTCGACACAAGACACTTTCGACTCGAAAATGGAGTAAAACTACCGTATTTGTGGCAGAGGGGGTAGAGCTACTATGCTCAGTCTGGAGGATGTCTTCTCTGTGGATCCATCAGACATTTTAGCGATCATTCGTAGGATAAAGCTTAAAATAGTAACGAAGAATTTGTATTTCATATAGTGACCAGGATTTGTGTAGAATTTATACACCAAATAAAGTAATGGAAATTGATCACAATAGAAGCGAGCTTTCCTTCAGTTACTGCTCTGCAGTTTTTTCTCGTATTAAGAACGAATTTCCTACACAGCATTAATGGGCCCGCTGAATCCGCTGCTGTCAGCCAGCCACTTGAAGCACGTATCTCACATGTCAGACGACGAACCGCTGTACGATTCCGTCGCATCAGATGATGACTACGCTGCGCTCGCGCCCATCGACCTCGATGTAAGTATTTATTTAGATAAGATGTCTACATATTTACAAATATAGTAGTCAAAATCTAAGCAATTAAAGAAATTAACTTACTCACTGCTCGTAACTTGTATAAGCTAAATGCAAAATTTGCTTCTCCTTTTAAAAAAAGAAAACAATAAAACACAATACACTTGCTTATTCATTCATAGCTATAAATTTACCTGTGTGCCTGCAGATGGGTTTAGACCCGCGAGCCGGCGAGACCGTCTCCTCAACCTACAACCCTTCTCTCCCCATCGAGCACTCGACCAGCTCCGACCTTCGCTTCACATCTCTACACGGCAAAGAAGACGTCAAAACCCTTAAAAAAGAACTAGACAGCAGAGACTCGACCATTACAGAGCTTAAGAACCAACTAAAGAACCTACAAACTATAGTCGAACAACTCACTAAAGAAAACAGCGTTTTAAAAACAAACAGTATAGACGACAACAACAGCTTAACCTCACAAACAGACATAACTGACAACGTTTCTAGTTTCGACAACGGCTTAGATACGGCCTGCAAGCCCCCCGAGAGGGGCCGGAGTCTCGAGACAGACCAACTCACGCTTAGCGCCGAAGAGGCGGACTTAAAACAGGCCCTCAAGAGCTCCCAGCGACCGGTCAGTATGTATGAGACTAGGGAGGGACCAAAGAATAACTGGCACGTTACTAAACATCAGGTACTAATCATTAATTATACTAATTTTAGTCGCTTAGTAGTTAGAAGCCTTACAAGTAGTTTGATCTAACTTAAATTTATAAAACACGGTGTGGTGATGTCTATTAAAAGACGTAATAGATTTAACACTTCACTGGATAATAGTAAATAGTCATCTGGTTGATATAGGCTTGTAAATTGATTATGTTTAATTTGTAATCATGATTTTGTTAACTGTCCTTACAAATTGCATATTTTGAAAGAATGAAATAAAAGTCATGTCCAGTCAAGGGTAATGAAAACGTATCACTATTATGTATATTTTATACAAAGTTACCAGTTTTTATGGCTCTTGAGTATAATTGGAGATCTGGCGTTACATTTTGGTGCCGTGACCAGGATTTGCAGGGATTTCAAAGGATGTCTTTATTTTAAGACAATCTTTTTTATTTATTTTAAGGAACTTGTCGCGACATTTACAGTCATCAGAAGTTTTCTGAAACGCTAGTGATTTTCCTGTAGCTTTCCAAAACCTAGAATCCACTTGGAATGTTTGCAGCTAACGACCCTCTCGAGTCTCGATCGCTCGCTGACACAGAGCGTGTTAGAGTCCAGTGAAGTGCTACCCACAGCAGAAATGGTCCATCGACGGGCTGAGGCGGTGACGCGAGGCATACAGGTTCGTAAAAAAAGTACTTAGTACTGCTACTAGGGGACAAATCAAATTATTTCGTTTAATATGTGTTTTTTTGTGAATTCAGAAAACCTGGTTCAATCCCAGCTTGGGCACTGGAAGCCTTGAATGACATTTTCATTTGTAAATTACATATATGTGACGTCCCACGGGTAAAGGTACCTTATGGCGGTTGGCGCTTACGCTATTATTAACGCCGCTCCAATACTATTGCGGTGCTATGCAACGTAAGCGCCAGCCGTCATAAGGTACCTTTTCCCGTGGAGAGTCACATATTTCGGCTGATATTGTATAACCAATAATTGTAATAAATACAGGAACTGTGGGCGGCGGCGCGAGAACTCGGCCCCGCGAGATTGAGTGAGCGTGCAGAGGGTATACGGAAGGCAGTTAGGGCGCTACTGACATTGTTTCCTCAGGTATAGTTTATTATCAAGTTGTATGTTTTTTGCAAAATCAGGATTTGTCGGTGATACAGACGGTTTTTGCTGTCGTTAACAATCGTTAATATCATCAATGTTATTTTGTGCAGACATGTTCAGACCGCGAGTTAGAGGTCGTGCTGAGCTCGCTCCGCAGCAGCGGCGACGCGCTGACGGCGGCGTGCGGCGCGGCGGCGGCGCTGGACGCCGTGCGCGACGCCGCCTACGAGCTCGCGCGCGCCACCAAGCTGCTGGTGACGCACTTCCACGTCGACTCCTAGCGAACACCGCGCTACACCACGGTGTGAGTGGTGTGGACCTGTGGACCTTAGTGTGAGTGGCTTTAACACTATTTTGCTGCGACTCGTTAAAGTGTCTGAGCAACACTTATGACGACTCGACACGATTTGAGTAAGTGAAGAAGCTTAAAAATTACACTGTGATGTGAGCTGGAACTTTGTCAGTTGAGTGAAACGGCGTAAAGTACGTTTGTTTACATACCTGCATATAAATAATTCGGGGCTCTTGGTTAAATTATGTTAAGATATGAGCTGAAAGAACCATTTGTATATTTTAATGATTTAGTTCATGTTTCATAAAAGCTTGTACAATCAGCAGGAGATGATCAAATTGATCTACACACGCTCTTATTGTTTTAACAATAAAGTTGTGTCTACATACTGACTAACCTATGATACAAGCCTCTTTTTAACTAATTTTACTTAAAATATACAAGCTCTCATGAAACTGGCCGCACATTACGCTCTGTGTACATTCACAGTTCCATCTTGATTCCTAGTAGAAGTGACATATCATCGGGCATAGTGCAATACCACGCAACTAACAAATTCTACAGAGTTCGAAATTTCAATAATGTACAAGGTAATTGGAACTTTCCAAATGCAGTAACATTTGTTATAGTTGGTCAAGCACATCTTGTCAGTAGAAAAAAGCGGCAAATTTGAAAAATGTAGGCGCGAATGGATATCGTCTCGTAGAATATTTGAATTTCGCGCCTTTTTCTACTGACAAGATTTGCTTGACCATCTATAATTACGCGGTATTGCACTACCCCCGACGATATTGGAAATAATAATTGAACTGTGTGTGCAGTGCTGTGTACACTGAGACAAGAAACATAAATAAACACAGTCCCAATCATAAACCAATTAATTATTAGCAAATGATATGAAGAACTTTTGCTACATTATTTCGACTCCAATATGGTTGATTATTATAAGTACGAGTATGTGTTGGTTGTGTATAAGACTCGCTTCCGTAAAAGTATTATTTTTTATAGTTATTTTGCTTTTTGGATGTGAAATAAATTTTCGATGAGTGAAATGTGTTCGTGATTATGTATTAAAAAGTATTTACATGAATTAAAATGAAAATAATAACGTTTTCATTAAAATAATGTTGTGTTCGTTATCCTAAGAGTTAGAACTTTGTTCAGTTAGGATTTGTCAATCAAATGCTTTTTATATAAAAATGAAAATGAGTAGGTATGATATTTTTAAATGCATTTCATATTGTAACACCTCAGTGGTATCACTCTTATTGCATTGAGATTATATTACATTTTTGCGTAAGAAAATATATATTAGATTTTATGAGAGGCTATGAAAATCGTGTTAATAGAAATAACGTTAAATACATCCCCAGTGACAATTTGTATGAGATGAGAATATATTGTGACTGGGGTCTGTTGCCCGGTAAAGAAATATGAACGTTATTCTCCAAGGTTTAAGGTTGCTTTTCAATTCAATTATAAAAAATGGTTTACAAAAGTAAAAACTCGATCTAATGTGATTTGACATTGGCTAAATTTCAGCCATGATATAAGTAAATACAGAAAAAAAATATACATAATTTTAGTTTCTGACAAATTGTTCCTTAACTGCACAAGTGTGCAAAACGATAATGTATGAAATTATGTTGGTGTAGGTATAAATCTATTACAAGATAAGTTACTGTAGTATACCATATACACTTGTAGGTAGTTGTTATTATTGAGCTTAATGATTATTAAAGTTTCACATTGTATTCTTCGCGTTTGTTACTCGATTAAAAATAATGAAGGTTTATCAAGAGTGAGTACATATAATTCTATACTTCAGTCTTAAAGTCAAAAATTCGTCGATTATATGTTATACATACATACATATAGAAGAGAAAATTCGAAAATAAAGATGAGCAAAATTCTTCAAAATTATCACAAAAGATGGTGCAGTACAGCGCCATCTACTTCAGCTATCAAACTCGGGGACACTTTTTTTTCTTAGACTTTACTCATCTTCGCAATCAATGAATTTTATTATATTAAAAAAAATATAGTTCGTTTTTTTAGCATTAGAAAGAACTTGAAAGAAGGTAAGCGATCTTGACATGTCTTTTAATTGAAAAATACTTTTTAAAAATCAGTAACTATTACTTATGAAAGCAGAAGAATATAAATGATTGTATTAGATTCATAGTTGTTACATATTTGCTGTAACTCATTTAAAATGTGTTTTTCGATTAAAATTAAGACACATCAAGATTGTTTACCTTATTTCTAATGCTAAAAAAAACGAACTATAGTATCGCTCGCAGACGTTTCTGCTTGATAAAAATTACTTCAATGAATCTTTGTTTAAGACTAACAATGTTTGTGAACTTTAGTAATGATTAAATTTCGCGCCATTAAATTGAGATATAAATATAATGATTGGTTCGTTGTAATTCGTAAGGTAACGTAACTCAAGTGCCATACCCAGTGCGGGTCGATTCGGCTGTATTGGTCTAACCAAAGCTAACGCTTCATTGTCACAAATGTATCTTTATATATTCTGTATTGTTAAACAAATGTAGGGAAACATAACCTCGTGACTGCCATTCGGCAAATAATGTTAACACCATACATAAAGTTACTATGATTGAATGAGTAACATCTTCCATACTGTTTACTGATAATTCGTAGACCTTAGAGCACTTTCACATTATCCGATCCGATATCGGATGTCGGATAACCTTTGGAGAAAAACAACTGCTAGAGAGTGCCCCATAGGATCAAGTGCTTTTATTTATGCATTAACATTTTCACCAATAGATATTGACTTAATTATAGAATAAAAATATAAAGACACTTTTTCATTTTACATTTTGGAGTCGTAATAACTGTCATCCGATATCGGATCGGACAATATGAAAACGCTCTTATTGCAAAGACAAGATACCAATGGTCAGTTAAAAGTTTTTGGTATGTCAGAACGGGCGACGGGAGCTACGTGGTATTGTTTGGTTACATTATTACAAAAAAATAATAAAAGCACATTACAGAATTTAGGTTTAGTAAAAACTTTCAAAATCAATCCTTATGTCAATGTAACAGACATTGACGGTTCGTGTAAAACAAATGAATTTAAACCGTATGTCAAGGTCATAAATAATATCCCCAACTTTCTCACTTTATAATAGCTCGCGCCGCGTCATTCCATTTCATGTGTTTTTCGCTAATATAATTTTAATTGTCAACTGTATAAACTATTATGGGTCTTCTGGCATTATCATGAAACATATTTTTCAATAGGTTAAGCTTGTATATTGAAATTATGTAACATTTATATTTCGTTGTAAGACTAAACTGCATTAATTTAGAAATCTAAATTCTAACTCTGTCATAATAACATTGTTCAATTAGCATTTAAAACAAAAGGCAAATATGAAGTGCACTTTGATCTTAAGAAACGATAGAGATTCCATGTATTATTAATATGTATGTCGGCGGGCGATCGTAAGATTAGGCATATCGTGAAATTCCTAGGCATATCGTGAAACGTGAAAATCTTTGACTCGTTCCCTGAGTCGACGGAGCCCCGCTACGCGGGGCTCCTATTTCTGGGCAGTTAGCCCTTCAGGCATCTGAAGCAACGTAACGAACCTATCCTACCTATATATTGTTTAAATGTGACTATCGTCAAAACATGGCACAGGAACATTACGATCTGCCTGATCTTACGATCGGCCGCCGACATGTATATGGAGATTTTTTTGATTATAAATGCTAGTAACACGTAAAATCTTATCAGTGCATACATTTATAAATTATAACTATTATAAGATTATCAGACTTTATTTTTGCTCGAGATTGTATTTAAGTTTAAAGTATAAATATTAAATAACGCATTTATTAACATTTATATTAAATAGTATTTTTTAATAATTTTTCACATACTACTTTACGCTTAAAACATATATATGTAACATAATTCTAAAACATTTTTCTCTTCGCTGATACATAATATTATCTTTACGAAATTTATATATGTAATTTAATAAGCCCATAAGAGGCAGCGCATCGCATCCCTAAACATTGCAGTTATCTGCCAGTGCAAACGTGACTCTATTTCTTATTAAATAGGGTTCACTGTCGATGGCGCCCGAAGGTGCCTCAGTACCAGTGGCGTGCACTTCATAAAGGCAAAAAGGCACTGCCTACCCTACTATAATTCCGATGTCTATCCTCTTAAACTACTTAATTTAATTTATACCTGATCGTACTATCAGTAATCGATATAACTTAAAACATTCTAAAAATTAATAAGCGCTCCATCTACCGGTTAAGCTTTGTCATCAAGTCATCATCTATAATAATTCTACGCGACGAAGTTTACACCACGCGGCACTAGCGCCGCTACGTGCCTTGCACGGCAAAGACAGAAAACATTTCCGTCTAAATCTTTCTATGTGTGCCTCCCCGTGAGGCGTCGTTACGCGGTTACAGTGTAGTGGGCCTTCCTATAAGTACGAGCACACAATTATACAAGTAACGCACACATTTAGACGCAATAGGCAGTGTCTTTCGTACCAAACATAAACGAATGACGCCCGAAAGTTTCCGAATAGTTCCGATGTTTACGTGACTATTTTAAAAAGTAGCATTTGCTATGGTAATTTAGTGCAAAAACGAGACTATTTTTTTATTCGTTTACAGTATTTGGTTAAGTTTATTTACATTTTTTATTCGGTCGCCATTGTTTGTTTGTTTTGGTGAGTTTATGAGATAACAGTTAACAGTTGCCGGAAATTATAAAGTGCGATTAGTGAAAAAATGGATAATTTTATCTGTGAAAGTTGTGGGTGTGGGTGTGTGTGTGTGCAAACTATTAAAAATGATGCGTTTTCGAAGCTTTCGTTTAGCCAAAAAAAGAAGTAATTGAAAAGACTTGACAACAAAATGAAAACCATCACGCAATTTTTTTGGTGAGTTAGTAGCTCTCATTTTTTAAGGTTCCGTACCCAAAGGGTAAAACGGGACTCTAGTACTAAGACTCTGCTGTCCTTCCGTCCGTCCGTCTGTCATCAGGCTGTATCTCACGAACCGTGATAGCTAGACAGTTGAAATTTTCACAGATGTATTTCTGTTGCCGCTATAACAACAAACACTAAAAACAGAATAAAATAAAGATTTAAGTGGGGCTCCCATACAACAAACGTGATTTTTGACCGAAGTTAAGCAACGTAGGGCGGGGTCAGTACTTGGATGGGTGACCGTTTTTTTTTTTGCCTTTTTTTGCATTATGGTACGGAACCCTTCGTGCGCGAGTCCGACTCGCACTTGCCCGGTTTTCTGATATAATTTTGCCTACCCAGTCCCAAATCTCTGTGCACGCTACTGCTCAGTACTGACTCGGGTAGCTTGTGAGTATATACGCTTATTGGATAACACTACATAGATGAGGGTGGTGAAAGCTTTGGTATATGTAATCTATGGGGGAAACGGGAATTAAATATTTTTTTAATCAGTCATTAACTCTGCACAGATGCTTTAGCCTTAGACGGACTCTACACACTGATTGTCCATTTGTGGTAGGTATACTCATTACCGTCACTGGCTCTATTTTTGTATAAGTCACCTTTACTGCCTTAAAGGCCGTAACACACTATCGCACCGCACCAAGGTCATTGTGCGACGCACCGCTAAGTAAGAGCGAGAAAGAGATATCGCTTTCTCGCTCTTACTTATGGGTGCGTCGCACAATGACCTTGGTGCGGTGCGATAGTCTGTTACCACTATTAAATGAGATCGGATAAACCAATCGTTGGAGAGGGGCTGACAATAGTTTTTACATAAATATCAGTTGCATTTTAGGAAACAAATCTTTTTATAATGGTGGCGCCCACTGATACCTAGCAACCACGTAAACCAAATGCGAATGAAAGCTGCTTACTATTTAAATTTAATGTTTTATAACTCTTTCTAAATATTTAATTCCCGTTGACCTGTTTGCGCAAAATTAGAAGTAGAATGTTGCGAAATCGTCGGAGTTCTGTCGCAGTTCGTATCGTAGACTCCAGTGCTTGTACCCAGTACACTCGAAACTTAACGATTGTGCCTAAAATGTTGAACTATTCATACCTTTGTTAGAACATAGATACCTAACATAATATTTACTATATCAGTTGTGTAGATTTTTTATATGACCGTTTCATATATTATCTATGTTATAGAAACTGAATGTACGTATCTAGTACGATGTGAAATTTATATATTTAGCTTTCGTACGAATTGTAATAAGTATTAATTATTTATACATATAACGAGTATTTGTGATGTGCCAATGTTTATGTAAAAGACCTAGGTTAGTAAGTAGGTAGACACGCTGTGTAAGAATTCCTGCCTTCAAGTAAATTAGCTTCACAGTAACCAGTTTGTACGCTGCTGAATTTTGGACATGTAAAAAAAATAGGATATACCCAAGAAGTTATTTCAGAATGACAAAATTCTAAACAAGATTAGATGGGGTAAGAGAAGCTTATATTTTTTCTCTTGCCCTTACAACATTTATTTGGGACTTTATTATACTGATATTTAATTTTCTATTAATTCCTCTTCAAACAGAAACGTTGTTCAGAAATGAGTTCATTCACCCGCAAATTCAGATCCGTACATCATAAACTCTGTTACTTTGCACAACTAGCAAAGGAAGCAGGTATTCTTTAGCTCCATACGAAATTGATTAGAATTTGTATCGTTTAACATATAAAATTCTATTGAATATTATGAATTGTTTTATTGCGTTTGCAGCTGTTTAGCTGTCAAAATAAAAACCTTTAAACCAACGACGCTATCGACTCTTTAGATTTTGGAAATTGAATAAGAGTTCTTTCGATGCCTTGTTTTGATACTTAGGTAAAGTCAGCCAAGAAAGTGGTTTACCACTTTTCGGCTCTATCATCTGATTGATAGAGTCTCGAAAAGTGGTAGACTTTCTTGGCTGACCGTACGTACCTTTTTCCATTCCGTTATTATTGTTCCTCTATGATGTACAACTCCCATACAATTTTCGAAATAAGGTTTCTTACAGTTCTAAATAAATACGATTAATCGAAAGTCTCCACGTAATTTTTCGTGTATACAGCGACAAAGTACTAAATCCGTACACGGCGGGAAGAAGATGATAACTGGCGGCAAGGCGGGAAAAAATTTAAGAAATTGGAACCTTATGTAATTTTATTTTAAGTTCAAATTTCTCGAGTTATCTACTTCTTTCCGCTGTGTACGGAAATGTACAACAACTTCCGGGGCTACTACCTTTGAGTAGGTATTTTTATTTTGTAGCCAGTAAATACGAGTATCAGTCAATATTATTGTTCTGATTAGGCATTCACTAATCGTAATGATTCAAACAATCAGGTATAGTCAATAAAATACGTTCTACAAAATATAGTGATTTATTTGTAGATTTATAAAATAATTATAATAATGTCAACACCATCACTCGCATAAATATAAGAGTAATTATATTAATCAATATACCTATTAACCCGTGGAGCGCCCTACACAGACACGTGTGCTGGTAACTAGTATAGGAGTTCCATACTACGGTAATTATGGGGCGCTCCAGGGGTTAAATATTATTATAAGTAATGTCATGCAAAAAATACATCTCTCGTTATGGCCTCGATTTGTACGTTCTCGTACCTTGTCCCTGAATATCATAATAACGATTACAAAAAGTACGTATAATTGACAAAATAATTGTAACAACTGCCCAGTACTTATACAACGAGCACAAACCGTTTCAAGCTAAAACAGACGTTATGTTGTTGGCGTAAGGATTAAAGTTAATTGTCTAATGTTGGTTTTCCTATTCATAATTATTTCTGGGGACTTGATATGACTCAATGGACAATGGAAACTGGAGGAATATTCTCATAGCTCCAAACGAATCGTCTTAAGACGTCCAGTGTAAGAATATTCTCCTATTCTGTATAAATGTCTTGTCTTTCAAGGTCGCTCCTATTCTGGTGCGTTCGGTGATTGTTTAGGTAAGTCATGGGAAACACTGCGCTGCCCACGGTTCTTGGACAGATCTCACAAGGTCGCTCGATGGTTATAAAGCTATTACAATAATGGTTTGCAATAATTACGAAGTTTGCTAGCATTCATCAAATCTGTTCCTTGCTCTACCTCAAGAAAATACTTCAATTGAATTTTGTCCCTATTATAAGTATAAACAAGGCTCGACATCGTCCAAATGCATGGAAACAAAATATTACGCACGATGCTAAAAGGATTATCAGAATACATTCGTTACTGATTGTAGGTATTGGGCAACTTATGTGCATTTGGCATTATCTTAATTTGGATGATCTCATATCATAGGTAATGGTGAGCGTGTATAATTTATTTACTGCCTACATCATTGCGTAAGTACATAGAGTAATGCAATATAATAATTGTAGTATTTAATTAAGTATTAAATCAGTTCATGCAAATATTTGCTTAAGCACTGTTATTTGCATTAATATATTGCTCTTGTACAACCCAACGCCCAAATATGACCTATGACATGGCACACTCATCTGGCTCTAAAATAATATTAATTTTGCTATTTTTTTAGAGCCAGTTTTTAGATTTTTTTAGAGTTTTTTATCGTGTTCATTGTACCTACCTAAGATCTACATGTAAGGCAAGCAAATTGGATGCCGTAATGTGATTGATGGATGCCTCAAATAAATGGGGTTTAAAGAGATAGAGCAAGGAAAAATCTCAAAATAATTAGATTATTAGCATAATAATATGTAGTATGTAGTGCCCCTCTGGCGCAGAACTTTACGAAAGTAGGTAGGTAGATTTCTTTAAATGTGGAATTTAAAATAAAATGGAATTTATAAAATAAATGGAATTTACGTACTCTATCACAGTGACAATCATAATTATGAGATCCCTTAGCGGCTTTATTATTGGTAGTCACTGTGACAAAGGTACGAATACGAAGTGAAGTACCCATGTAGGGTAAACTACGTAATTTGGCACTGAGAAGTACCAGTCATCGGCCTATTTTATATCAAAGTCACAACTGAGCCAATCGTTGATTGGGTTTCGAATTTTCGATAATATATAGATTCGTTTAGAACTACTAAATAGGTATCAATTTGCGTGATCGGTTGAGATTTTTCAAGCTTGTTTAAAAAATATAACGTGTTCTGTCAACAACAAATTTGTATGCGGTATTCAGCGCGTGTCCCACAGAAATAACTAAGAGAAAACAATTTTAAAAGTCATTTACCCAGGCTTATGCTAATAAAGGCTACTCGTGTTTGTAGGGGTACGGATTTACATACGAATGCATCGGCGTTCCAGACATTTCGTCTCGAGGCATTACTATAATAGCCTTTAACGCTACTTCGAGGTAATCAAAGGTACAACTAAAGATAAGTAAGTATAGTTACAGAAAATATCTTTGTTCCTTTTAGACAGCTTAACATTACATTTTGTTTGCTGGTTAACATTAACTCCGACGTAATGCCATTCTTTATGCTGTAGGTACGTTAAACATATTCTCACAAAAGAAGTAGTAATATATTTTAATGTCAGTGCGTCAGCGTTTGCAATTGCCGCTTTTTAGGCTAATTGTCTTAAAAAGTATAATAACCTACAATTAAGAACAAAACCTGTCTGACGCACTGCTCTATACTTAGACACCTTATTGTATACTGGATGTTACAGTTCGCGCACGAAATCCAAGGAATCATATAAGCGTGCAAACTGAATGCACGTTCGAGCGAGGTTTGGGGCGTAGGGTTCATGTTAAACGAATGCAAAAGTAAATATGACGTGAGTGCACGCTATTATACTTTGGAAACTTCAACGCCACACTGAGACAAAAAACTAACAAAAACACACTTAGAATTACAAAAATAAAACTTAATCCGGGGACAAGGAGAGTCAACTAATAGGAACAAATCGACTTTTGCAATTTCCATTTAGTAGGAAATACAACTTCTATATTTGTAATTTGAAGTATGCTAGAGTAATTTCAGAAATTTGGTTTTGTTATTCCGAGAGGTGCTTTAGCAATATCGGAGGTGAGGACGTCATGGGTGAAAACTAACCGTTTTGTAATTCTAAGCGTGCTTTAGCAATATCGGAGACGATGACGTCATAGGTTTTACTAAACTGTACTGCGATTCCAAGCTAGCTGTTGTTATTCGAGAGAATGACGTCACAGGTAAAAACTAAACTGTTTGCAATTCCTCCGCCCCTAGCAAACGGGCGCCGCGAAAGCATGTCGCGCGCGTGGTAGCTACCCGTCTCTATTTCTGTCTGTATGAATAAAAAAGCATTTGGTAGTATATCTCTGTACTTACTAAAGAGGCACTATAAAAGCCTGTCGAGATATTCTACCCATTCCTTTCTTATTCATACAGTCAGAAAGAGACTAGTAGTTATTACGCGCGCAACATGCTCTCGCGACGCACCTGTGCTAGGGAGGTTGGAATTGCAAACAGTTTAGATTTACCTATGATGTCATTATCACTAGAATAACAACAGCTAGCTCGAAGTTGCAGAACAATATATTCCTGTAGACCCCAACTACACAGTAGGTCGCGGGTTAATATGTCCATGGCCCACAATATATCCTAAATTTATTATTTAACTTAAGTATGTTTTAAACAAAGAAGACACGAGACACGCCCGCCCGACATCCGACACAATACTAACTCTAACCAAATGAACGTAGCAAGTAGTAAATTTTACTAAAATCACTAACATTCGTTTCGCTGTGTTGGTATTACAAAACTCGTTTAGTGATTGGTACAACAATGAACATAAACACAACAAGTCTATCTACTAAATACCAGTAAACTTTGTAATGTCGCTATAGTAACAACTGAATTGTTATTTTAAATGGGGTAATGTTATTCCCGCGAACTCGTTTTTTAGATATTACAAAACTATGTAAGTGAGACATTTACTAAAATCATAACTTGAAATCACAGATGCTTTTTTCCAAAAATCACAAACTTTACTAGTAAAAATCGGAGAATTTTAGTAGTAATAAAAATGGATTGTAACAAATACTGAACTTTGTTTAATGCTCCATTTACTAAAGTCTGTTTGCTGAAATTAGATTTAGTATTACTGAGCTGTTTGTAGAAATAAATAAATTTTACAGAAATAGTGAAACTTCCATGATTACTACTAAAACTTCATTTTTTTCCCCAGTACAGAACTGTTTATTAATTCCTGGTGATGATTTTTCTCTCAGTGCACGCTGCGCTTGGATGCTCACCACTGAGGCTTAGGTAGACCTGTTTGTTGACACCCCCGCCAAGCCCTTCGATGCAACTCCACTTTCTCAATTCCTCAGACTACTTGCGCGGACCTTGTATCGTTAAATTCCAGTCCTAAGAGCACTTCCACATCATAATCGCCTGGTTCCCCCCAAAGTAAATATAGCAGATGGTGGTACACTCGTACGTGATCTCGAAGCCGTAGCTCTCGCCCACCACCACGTGGAAGGAGGGGCCGAACTTCTTGTCCATGGTCTCTTTCACCATGCGGGCCGCCAGCTCGTTGTTGTTGGCGTGCTTCTCGCAAGCCGTTACGGACAGCTCGAGAGCCTCTACCCGCATCTCTTCGCTCATGTCCGTGTGCTGGGAAAATGGAAAACTATTAGGAAAAATTACTGATGGTTTTTGATGGAAGTTTACTTTATCTCTACCCCGAGCAAAAAGTGGCAAAACAGCCGTTAAGTAGATTGAGGTCACTGATTTAAACTTTCACGATTATTAAACATTATCAAACTGCACTCGGGACTTAAATCGCGTATTTAAGTTTTAAAATTTATCTCCGACGTTTCGAGGACGGCGTTGTCCCCATGGTCTCGGAGAAGACTAGCTCAAGTTGACATCAACATCTTCTAGCCGCGCGAGTTTTTCGAACTACCCGCACTTGGTCTTGTTTATCAGTTTGAACGTTTTGCTCACTAGGGATGTTAACTCTGTCGACACACAACACTAACGATATTCGATTTATCGACTGCCGATATTCGTTTCCGCTTACATTTACTAATGACTGGATTCCATGGAGGTAAAAACATTGCAATTTTAATCGGGACGAGGGTTTTAAGATCTCATCCACATGGAATCCAGTCATTAGTAAATGTAAGCGGAAACGAATATCGGCAGTCGATAAATCGAATATCGTTAGTGTTGTGTGTCGACAGACTGGAGTAACATCCCTAGTGCGCAAAACGTTCAAACTGATAAACAAGACCAAGTGCGGGTAGTTCGAAAAACTCGCGCGGCTAGAAGATGTTGATGTCATGGTCTAATAAAACATGGTCTTCCATTCCCAGAGTGACACGGGCCTACGTCACAATAACATTGCCACTTTATTTCAACATAACATGTTACATGGGTACATTATACCTATGGTTAATAAGTTAAAATATTTCTTTATAATTTTATAATTTTCATTTATATGTATTTTAGCTTAAATTTTACAATAACACGTCATTTTTAATTACTCGTTAGCAATATCTTCCGATTCACGACAGAAATTTCAGACTTTCGGGTAATTCTGTTTATACTACTGGCAACACAGGATAGCGCTGTGCACATTTGACAATTCGGATCTAGATAACTTCATGCCCTGACCGTCATCCTTGTCGAACGCGTGTTAATTGTTATTTCCTTCTCGCTCAGTGTCAGCAGTCGCAGTGTTTTCCAAACTTTTCACGTCGTAAGCTTGGTAATTAATGTGTAACTGTGAATTAGTTTTTTAAACGTTTGTCTTGTATAGATAAATAAAGTTTAATTTAATACATTAGATTTGTTTTATTTTACTATGTTTCTACATGAATAACTTAAAATTAATGCCGTTAAAATAATTTTCACCGTTGGTTAAAATTCTCCCACATTTCAAAGTTTGAGAACCTGTAAACAGCATGATGACGTAGGCGCGTGTCAGTTAGGTCATACGCGAATCTCGGAATGGAGTACCAGGCGGAGTATATTATTATACCATGGTTGCATGATGTCAACTTGAGCCAGTCTTCTCCGAGACCATGGGGACAACGCCGTCCTCGAAACGTCGGAGGTAAATTTTAAAACTTAAATACGCGATTTTAAGTCCCGAGTGCAGTTTGATAATAGATTGAGGTCAATTATCGGAACAAAATAAGTATGATGTTTATAATCATAAACACGCCCTGTGGCCTATTTTATAAAGCTACAAGTTACAATTTACAAGCGGAAGTCTCTTTCTAACCCTATGTGTTAGAACGAGACTTCCGCTTGTAAATTGTAACTTGTAGCTTTATAAAATAGGCCACTGATGGTCGGTTGTTTGTGATCCTCTCAAGAAACTTCACACTCGTCGGCTAGGGTGGTGGAGTGGAGCTGTATATAGCATAGTCTAATAAAACATGCGGGCTCAGCATGGTTCCATTTTTATCGACTATCACTATGCCCGTCACTTTCGCACTTACATACTTGTTGTTAGAACGTGACAGGCATGGTGACAAATGATAAAAATGCGACCGTGCTACTAGGGCTGGTCTTCTATTCCCAGAGTGACACGGGCCTACGTCACAATAACATTGCCACTTTATTTCAACATAACATGTTACATGGGTACATTATACCTATGGTTAATAAGTTAAAATATTTCTTTATAATATTATAATTTTCATTTATATGTATTTTATCTTAAATTTTACAATAACACGTCATTTTTAATTATTCGTTAGCAATATCTTCCGATTCACGAATGAAATTTCAGACGTTCGGGGTAATTCTGTTTACATTACTGGCAACACAGGATAGCGCTGTCACATTTGACAATTCGGATCTAGATAACTTCATGCCCTGACCGTCATCCTTGTCGAACGCGTGTTAATTGTTATTTCCTTCTCGCTCAGTGTCAGCAGTCGCAGTGTTTTCCAAACTTTTCACGTCGTAAGCTTGGTAATTAATGTGTAACTGTGAATTAGTTTTTCAAACGTTTGTCTTGTATAGATAAATAAAGTTTAATTTAATACATTAGATTTGTTTTATTTTACTGTTTCTACAAATGCCGTTAAAATAATTTTCACCGTTGGTTAAAATTCTCCCACATTTTAAAGTTTGAGAACCTGTAAACAGCATGATGACGTAGGCCCGTGTCAGTTAGGTCATACGCGAATCTCGGAATAGAGTACCAGGCGGAGTATATTATTATACCATGGTATATAGTTATGTAATAGGTACCTAATAATACCTATATGTAGCATATATATGTGTTTAGGGCTGCCACGCCGAATACGGCGCTATACGTATCGCGCCTGCATGTTTCCGCCACGGCAGACGATGTGGTGGAATATCTTCGCAAGAAGACCCGTTACGAGTTGAAAGTGTTCCAGCTGCGATCGCGACATTACGTGCACTTCAGCTCGTTTGTGGTGCGCGTGCCGCGGCCTTTGCTGGAAGCCATCGCGAGCACGGACTTCTGGCCGAAGGGTGTGATATTTCGGCGGTTCCGTGGGAATCTGCCGAATCCTACACCAGAGCATGTGACGCCGCAACAGAAAACTGCGTCACGAAAATGATTTTTTAGTATTTAAGTTTTTATTATTGTATATATATGTTACTTTGTAAGGTATGTATCTATGGGCCTTAGTAGCCTGAAAATAAATGCTTTGATTGATTGATTGATAAAAACCGGACAAGTGCGAGTCGGACTCGCCCACCGAGGTTCTCCCTTTTTAGTATTTGTTGATAACAAAGCGCTATAAAGCGGCAACAGAAATAATATCACGGTTCATGAGATACAGCCTGGTAACAGACAGACAGACGGACAGTGGAGTCTTAGTAATAGGGTCCCGTTTTTACCCTTTGGGTACGGAACCCTAAAAAATAGCGTCACGTAACCAACAACCTCCGACAACCTAGCCGAAATCATTAAAAACTCCAAAGAAAGCAATAAAAAGAGCTGTAGTAGATGTTCTAAGAATTTCGCAACATGAATCTCGGGTCAATATAAAATTAATAGGTACCTAATAATGCCTTCGTGATGAACCGATTCAATATGTTTTTTGTCAAATTAACATTCAAAAGTTTTTGATTTTTTATGAGAGACACACGAAGGTGAATATTGAATTTCGAACAAATGAGAAGTCCAGTTGATGAGATTTGAGAGGCCTCTATAGGTATCTACTAAGATGTAGTTGAGTAAATCTATAGATAGATGGATCAGATAGAGGCGGACAGCATGGTCATCTATCTAGGTACCTCTTTATTATACCTACCCTACCTACGCGTATTCGCAGTGCCTTATCTGTTTAATATCATTAATTACGTAGTCCAAAATACCGTTCATTAATAATTAGGACTACGTAATCTATTGACAGATATTTTGAATGTTGCCAATAGGTTGATGATTTGGGATGTTTTTTAACGTGTGGGAGGGTAACAGTTGGATAAACGGAGACTCACAGTGCAGACTTAACAACTTATAGAACACAGGACAACAGGTTCTATTTACTGCAGTCAGACGAACTGTGGAAGCGCGATGGGATCTCTTTCGCCGCACTGAGGTATGGCTATGGGATGGGACATAGGACAAGCTGTGGGTTTCACTAAAATTCCTCTTCTGGGTTTCACTATAATCTTCCGCGAGTTATAGATAAAAGACAGCGACATATCCAAGACACAAACGGTATCTCTAATGTCCAGTTTAAGCTAAGTACCTTGTCTACCGTCCACATAGATCTACGAGGGAAAACAAACCCGGCGCGGAACCGTGACGTATCACGTTACGCCGTTCCGCCGTCAATCATTCGCTGCTAAATCACCGTTTCTTTTCTATTTATGCTATTGACAGTAAGTATACCTACAACTACACTGTACTGTATAGTTATTATGAGGAGTTGACAGTGTTGCGTCAGTTGCTTCTCCGGCGGTGGCCGCATGAAAGAAATGCTTAACAATTTTGATCAGAAGAAGTGTTTATCATCGTGACAAATTAAAATGCGTTCCACTGCTGTGGGCACAAGGTTTCAGGTTTGGGTTTTAGACTTCATCACACTAGCTAGCGCATTGCGGATTTTGTTATTATGCGCTTCCTAACGATATTTTTTTCACGATTTGGACGCACTTAAGATCCGAGCTACCTACTCAAATAATAGTGCGACGGTGCGAGCCGGGGTTTAAAAACCACAATCTCTGGTTTTAGACCTCATCGGTTTTACCGAATTATGAAAAACGAGAGCATATAATGTGACGTACTAGCTTCGCATCTACCTCACATGGTTTACGCTCAACATACATCAGCTAAAATAAACAAACGATCAAGTTAGAAAAGCGGAAACCGCGTTATTTACCGATGCCACACGCAGATCCAAATATTTGGACTGACACGCATATTTTCCAACAAATCTTAGGCAATGCTTAAACAATTACGTTCCGCTTTACAAACTAAACTTTTCCGTCGTTATCGTCGTCTCAAAGATGAATGAAACTCGTATTAAATCGTTAACGATTGTTTGATTATTTAATTTTTCTAACGGTAAAGTAAAGTTTGTTTTATATTGTTTGTTTTTGCAGCCGTAAGAAACCTCTGAGTAGTTTCGATAGATGTCGGACGCCGTCCATAGCGTTCTATAAATGTCTGGATGAATGGTTGCTTCGCGTACGTGTCTTTGTAGAATTTAGATTTAGATGAAGCTATATATCACGGGCTTTAAGTTAAACGGTCTTGGAGCGTGCTGATGGTGAAATACCATTGGGATTTTATTTTGTTAGTGGTAGAACTGGTAGAAGTGGCACGTACTATGTTAGTGTAGTGTCAGTCAGCTAGTGCGATTAAATGAAACGTTCCCTCTCTTAAAAATTAATTGATGTGGGTATCATATTGGGTCGAGCTTAACACATTTCGTCCAAATATGTAGCTTAATAAACTCCGGCCTGGTAAATGTTTTTTTATTAAATTATGTCCTCTCCTCTTGGTGACCTTACAACGTTTGATCAAAAAGCTCTGGAATCACTAAGTTCTGGAAACTCAATATCTTGTTCTTAAGTATAGGAAACTCTACTACTATTAGAATATTAAGAACCCACCACATTCTTCACCTGAAGCCGTGCAAAAGCATGACTAAAGCTAGGTACGTGAATAACAACTCTCAATCACTACTATTTAACCCTTTATTACTTATGTAGATATGGAAAAAATGACCACCTGCTATAACATTTAACACCTTTTTATTTTCTTCTTATACAGAATTTTTAGACTTTTGGGATGCGATGTCGTGTATTTTTTTAAATCTTAACCGTTAAATCAAAATCCAAATCCAGAGCTTAGATTTAGAGAGAGGACTCAAATCGGAATTGACAATTGCCCTCATTATAAAACCACAGTGACCTACTAATCTACGCTGAGGGGCTACCGCGAAAACCGAAATTCGCAAATTGCGGGGATCTTTCTCTTTTACTCCAATGAAGGCGTAATTAGAGTGACAGGAAAAAATGCCCGCAATTTGCGAACTTCGATTTTCGCGGTTATAGCCCTGGTGCTTGAAAATGAAGACATCTTGGCGCCTGCACCGTATTTACATAAGAACTTCTGTCAATCGAAAACCACTCTTAATTCGTCGCAATAAAGCCTCAATTACATTACATCATTTACATCTAGAAGCAGGTCCTGAATGACAACATAAACAACAACAATAGATAAAACTTACTCGAATCAGCGGGTACGTGTGCACAATCTTCTCCACTGGCGCTCCGGGGGCTGCTTCGTCCGCCATCTCCAAGATTCACAAAAGCCACAATACAACGAACAAAATGCACAGACGAGTGAATCGGCTCGCGTCTCCCCACTGTTTACGCGTTGCCTTGACGACCGACGGAGGCGGGAATCGCGCGATTGATTTTTCTCACCGACGCGGATGCGGCCAGCCTGTCGTGGACCAAGTTCATTCGTAATGAAGTTCGTATATTGCTCTCATTCAAAGATCATGTGATTTAATTTTTGTCTACTAGATTTCATTGAAATGGGTACAAAATAGAAAAATATTAAATATATTCTGTCAAACCACTTTGTCAGTAGAAAAAGACGCGAAAATAAATTTTTCTATGGTATGAAAACCGTTTTTAACCGCGCCTACATTTTTAAAATTTTCCGCTTTAATATAAATATTTCCGCGGTAATATTTGAATTTGGCGGTTAATGTGTCATTTCCGTATCCGCATTTAAATTACTTCCGGTGAACGCTGTTCGAGCTCATTTTAAAACTGCCAAAACATAATAGTTATGGAATTTTCATAATAACATCTGACAGCCTATCACTGTCAGAAGTGTCAGTTTGAAATGTGATGGATTGCGTTATTGGAACTGTCTGTCTGTAATGTCTGTATGCAAAACAGTACAAAATATTATGTAAAGTGATTATTAGGCTATTCAGGAAACAATCTAAACTCCTAAGCAGTACTAAGAAATGGCGTCTCGCTTCAGTGGTGCCCTCCAGCTCACCGATCTAGACGATTTCATTACTCCGTCGCAGGTAACCTATAACTTCCTTTTTCAATGTTTTTTACTCACCTTGGAGCTTTATTATTAAGAGCTAGTATGTTGTACCAACTTTTTTAATTACAGTATTATACCTGCAGACAGTTTGACACACAGGACCCGCAGTTTCATTTAATTTATGATTGAAATTTTTAAATAAAGATCAACAATAAAGTTTTAGTTTGGGACTAAATAGAACTAAAAAAACCAGTCATCGTTAGTCGACTATAATTCCAACAAGATAACTTATGATATTTAAAAATTTATTAGGTTCATAGTTGCAACATATTTCATTTTTGATGTGATAGGTAATTAAGTAAATTATACACACTGAACCAAACTGAAACACCTGTTTTAATTTTTCCTACACACCTTAGCAGATATAACGTTTGCAAAGATATTAAATTTATTAAATATCAGCTTTCGCCTTACTGTTAAAATATTACCAAAAGTTTTCATTTTTCACCAGGAATGCATAAAACCAGTAAAGATTGAGAAGCCAAAAACCAAAACTGGTGCCAAAATCAAGATAGGCGCCGATGGATACTTTGATATCAGTGAAGGGAGGGAGCAGAAGCTTCAAAAGGTGGAGATCACGTTGGCTGACTGTCTTGCCTGCAGCGGATGCATCACTTCAGCAGAGAGTGTATTAGTCACACGGCAGAGTCAGGAGGAGTTGCTAAAGTGAGTACACTTTTAATAAATTAAGGTTCCCAAACAAGTGTGTAGACTGTAGAATACAATAAAAAATTCTTGACTCCAACTCATGTTTAATTAATATTTCTATAAGTGATATATACACAAATGAACTAGTACAGCGGTCGGCAACCTTTTAGCAGCCAAGGGCCACATTATAGTTAACGAAGTTGACACGGGCCGCACTTTGTTAATATTGATGCCTTTATCAGACATTTGTCGGTTATCAATATTACACACAAAATAGCCAGGAATGCTCGCGGGCCGCTTGTTGCAGACCTCTGCATTATGTGTTATTAAAGTGGCCATTATTTTAATGCAAATGAACTAAGTTACTGTTTTATCTTGCTTAGTTATACTTTCAATGATATGTTGTTTTTGAATTCCAATGAATATAGAGGTAAAATAAACATGATTCATTAGATTTTCTCCCTTAAAACCATCAGGATAAAATCAGTACTACGAGCTTGTCACCAATGGTAGACTTTATGATTGTTATAGTAAAATAGAAAATCCAATGTATAATATAACACCTGCCAGACATATCTAGTGGTAAACACATACATACAATGTAACAAAGTAAAATAGTGTTTTCACCTTCCCATACAATGCAACATTGTATTGACTGTATGCAGCATACTCCACCAACCAGAGAACTGGCAGGTAAGAACTCAGTCTAATGAACTATGTATTTCAGGGTGTTCTCAGAGCGCAAACACACAGACAGCAAAGGTGTGACCCAAGACGTGAGCGTGATCGTGATCTCCTTGTCGCCGCAACCCGTGCTGTCGCTCGCAGCGCGTTACAAATTGGAGCCCGAGGAGGCGGCTAGCAGATTAGCAGGTTATTTATGTTTCCTGATTTGCAGTGGTAAAACATTATCAACATAACCCTGGCAAATTTATCTGATGTGTAGTAGTTTTAGAAATGGAGTTTTGGAGAATTATCTGACTGAGATTTTGTACTAACAATAAGCCACAAAATCACAATCCCAAAGGCCGCAATTACGAAATCGCGAGTGCGCCAGTTCAAATCTTGTATTGAATTTCAAATTTTTTAGAGCATTGCACAAAACTGTTTGCGGTGCTCTTATGGGATCACTTCAGTCTTGTATTTTACTGAGATCGTTTTGCAGGTTACTTCAAGAAGCTAGGTGCAGACCTAGTCTTAGACATGACGGTGGCAGAGGACCTGGTGCTGTTAGAAGCGCAGCAGGAGTTCCTCCAGCGGTACCAGAACCAGCAGCACGAGCCCACGGCGCGCCATCTACCCATGCTCGCTAGCTCCTGCCCAGGTATAAATATGAACCACACACATTAAATTGTAGGCAAAGATCAATTATCATCTAACTGGAGCATACAGATGACGAGAGATTCATGTGAATAAAATAACTGCGAGATTAAGTTGAAATTTGGTGCACATACGAGTATGTAAGTCTGTTACCCGATTTATGTAAATAAAAAGCTCGATGTGTAAAGACGTGCCTCGGCGGTGCGATCGATGCCGCGCGTGCGTTTGCTTCCAGCAAGGCACGCATTCTCGTTGATGTAAAAATCAGGATAATCGTGTAAAGTTGCTCTCTACAACCCAAGTAGAGATGGGTAACTACCCGGGTAAATACCCGAGAGCGGGTATTTACCCGGTAAATACCCGATATTTACCTACCCGCGGGTAAATACCCGATATTTACCTACCCGCGGGTAAATACGCGGGTATTTTCGTTTTTCTTCTAAATTTGAATTGTTAAATGGTATTTGAGTATAAATAAGATTAATTTAAGTACTTTTTTATAATGTTACATAAAATGTATGTTCAAACTAAGTATGAAAAGGTTGCTATGAGATGAAGTTCGATTTTAACATATCAGTACAATTATGAAAATCGTGTAAAATCATTCCCTGGCTTCCGGAAATGTTTTAAAACGCTTTTAATATACATTAAAAAGATGAAAATAAAGACTACTTATAAATGATAATAAAAAAAAATTGTGCCGTATCACAACTTGGGAAGCTCATAAGTCAAATACAGTTAGTTTTAGGACAAAAATGTATATAACCTTTTTTGTAGAAAATTATGTCTACTTTAGTTTGTACATACAACACTTTTCGATATTAATGACAGATTCCAAGAAATATGAAAAAGTTCACTTCTACCCCCCTCCCCCCAACCACACCCCCCGCCGACCGCAGTTGGAATGTGTATTATCAACGTATAAGTACGATAATTTACTCGAATCTAAAAAAATACTCTTATGACGGCCTTTTTTTAATATTTATCAAAATTGTACTAAAAATTCCTTAGTTACAACTGCAAGTTTCACTAAACCATTTATTTTTAAATAACACACAATAATTACAACCATTAACTCGGTTTATATCTCCACTTTAACACAAATCGACATGTGCATCAAGAAATGAATCTACCCGTCCATTTGGGTAGATACGGGTAAATACCGGGTAGATGGGTATTTACCGGGTATTTACCTGGGTGGGTAAATTGGGTAAATACCCGCGACCCATCTCTAAACCCAAGTGAAAAAGCTTTAATAAGTGGTAACTGGTAACCTTCGTAAACATAGGTCTAAGATTGTAGGTCACTAAAACTGTGACACCACTTGTACAGAAACAGAACTACAGTTAACCAAATCAAGTTATAAACAATTACTTTTTTCTCCCACAGGCTGGGTATGCTACGCCGAAAAGACCCACGGCTCCTTCATCCTCCCCCACATCTCGACCACCAAGTCCCCTCAACAGACCATGGGCTCGCTCGTGAAGCAACTGCTCGCGTCGCGCCGCGAGGTGGGCCCCGGCGAGGTGTACCACGTCACGGTGATGCCGTGCTACGACAAGAAGCTGGAGGCGTCGAGGGAGGACTTCTATAGCGACCTCACCAACTGCCACGACGTCGACTGTGTTATTACTGCTAGTAAGTGACTTGTATTAGTTATGGTCTAACGAGTGAGTGGTGTGAGTACATATGTACCACCAAGTCCCCTCAACAACCACGAGCTCACTCGTGAACAGTAGGGAGCAATACGTGCCTATGGATTAAGTTTAAGTTTTTAATTTAGGTCACAGGTGAACTACTTCAACACCCACGGTCCCTATTACAAATCAAAAATATTATTTTATTACATACTTACCAATTTATAAAGTGTACTCATAAACGATAACAATTTTATTTAACATAATTATATGTATTATTATGAGGGAACCCACATACATACCGGTCAAAATCATAACCCTCCTTTTGCGTTGCCGTAGTCGGGTAAAAAGTAATCCTTTGGTGCTGTTTCTATATCAGGTCTCGCCATTTGGAGAGCGGCCACGAACACAAAAATATGACGTGTGTAATGAAATGAAATGAACATGACATTGTTAGTGTCATTTTATACACAGAATTCTCATCTCTATAGTTTTTTTACCAGTGTGTTCACCATCGCTCTCTTAATGGCGAGATAATTATAGTCTGGAAAACCAATTATCAGATGAAAAAGGTGACAAATTCAAAATAAATATGCCAATTTGGGCAATCGAACCTTCTCGCCAACATTATTTAAATTTGCCGCCATTTTCTACCGACAAATCGGTTTGCCAAACCTTAAAATCCTCGTTATTTTTACTGACAAATCGGTTTGCCAGACCTTCAAATCCTCGTTATTCCTTAATTAAAATATTAAACATTCAACAGTCGAGTTGGAACAGATGTTGGGTCCCACCGAGCTCGGAGACGCGCCGCTGTCGCCGCTGGACTGGCCGTGGGGGGAGCCGCCCGGCGCGGGGCTCCGCGGACACGTCGGCACCGGCTCGGGGGGCCTAGCGGACCACATCTTCTTGTACGCCGCTGAACAGCTGTTTGGAGAGACTAAGGCGGAGCTGGTTTATAGGAATTTGAGGTTAGTAGAGATTTAAAACAAAACAGCTTTAATAATCAAGTTGGGGGCGACGCCCCATTTGCCCCCATTTGACTGGAAAAATACAAAATGTATTAGGGTAGGACTGTGTGTTGAATGTGTGTTGTGGTCTCAATTCCAGTGTGTTGGTTCTAATTATCAGTACTATACTACTAATTTAACACACAGTCGCGTTTAGGTGGTTCGACTAGGTTACTCAAAGCTGAACCCTCGCTAGATGGCGCCACTTTCGCAAAATTTCAGGTTTTATTTTTTTGTGGAATGGTCTTGGTATTTGTATACTTAAAAGTATGAATAGCGCATTCTTTAAGGAAATATTGAACTATTAAAATAAACATTGAATACGTCATTGTGCAAAAACCACCATTAAAAAACGACGGAGTGTTGCTGTCACGCTTTTTCCTACTATTACTCGCACATGCAAACAGTGTTTCCGTGATCCTTCTAGTAGACAATTTCGCACAACGTAACTATGCTGCAATAGCGTTGCGGTATGTTCGTGGAAATACGTGCAAGAGGATTGGGGTTCAAAACTGGTGCGAGTACGTATAATTTCTTTTTGTTTATTTTTGTCCTTTTTGTGTTATCTTACCTTTAAACGAGCAATTATTACATATATACTTATTTTTATACTTGGGTGATATCGGAAACGGCTCTAACGATTTCGATGAAATTTGCTATAAGGGGTTTGATCTCTTAGCTAGGTCTGATCTGTGAGAAAACGCGCATTTTCGAGTTTTTATGTTTTCTGAGCTTTGGTCGGTCTCCCAGATATTCAATCTCTTCTTCCTTGCGTGGGGTCCGCTTGGCAACTAATCCCAGAATTGGCGTGGGCACTAGTTTTTACGAAAGCGACTGCCCTGACCTTCCAACCCAGAGAGTAAACTAGGCCTTATTGGGATTAAGTAGTCCGGTTTCCTCACATTGTTTTCTTTCACCGAAAAGCGACTGGTAAATAGGTATATTTCGTACAAAAGTTCCGAAAAATCATTGGTACGAGCCGGGGTTAGAACCCACGACCTCCGGATTGCAAGTCGCACGCTCTTTCCGCTAGGCCACCAGCGCTTCCCCCAGATATTCAACTATCAATAAATTACTTTATCAACGTTTTCTAAAAAAATATTCAATACCTGATTTTCACAGATTATGATCTTTTTGGGTTCTTCCAACTCAGAATCAATAGCTTATTCTTGTTGAATCCTGATGCTAATATAAAACCTATGTCCCAAATATTTGTATAGAAGTTTTAGTTTCCGCTACGTCACGCAGGCTGGGAAACATTTTTGATCCTAAAATTGATTTTATGCTAGGATGGAGAATACTGTCGATTCTTGGTAGAATGAACCCAAGGAAGTCCAGGTTTGTAAGTGGCAAGTATCAGTTTTTTTTTAAAGCGCTAACAGTTAGTTCTACAAGTAAAGCAATCCCTTACTGCCCAGCCTCTAATAAAGTAGTACGTAATTGTAAAATAAAATGAAAACATATAATAAAACAATACGAAATATAATGTAAAAAAATACAAAAAGTTATGTCCCAGCATACAATGACTGAGGATCGAACCGGGAACCTTCCGTTTGTAAGCAAAAAAGCGACTGTTTGCAAAACACACCATGATAGTTCTTAGCTAAGCTGACAAATTTCGGGTACTTATTCTCGCTTTGGTCAATTAAGTATCATGCAGTGTCAACAAAAATGGACCAAACATGACAGCACTGAAAATACGCGCCGCTGTCGGCCCGGCAACGTCGGAAATGGAATGGCAACGTCGCAATGTATCTGTACACGACATTTGTGGCACACACATATGTAAAATTGATGAAAAATTAACTATAATTTTTGCATGATTTCTGTATGAGACAAAGTTTTTTTATTCATTTAGCTCAAACGAATACTCGAAAGTAGATAAATGCGAAAAAAAATGTAGTAATAATGTGTAGTTACTTAATGAAAACTAATTGAATTTTGTATGAAAATCGAACCACCTTAACTGGGACTGGGGCCCAAGCCCAACACCCTGCAGTAAAAATGGCAAATGTGTTGAAATTTGTCTATTTCATAAATAGCAAAAAAACGAAATCTGGTCGTTTTTCATTAAGCACACGGATACCTATCTTTAAAAGGTATCGAATTTCCAAGTGTGACTAATCTACCCTATTGACTAAATTGGCTTTTACGTGTAGTAAGTATTTTTCAAAAAAATTAATAAAGAAATTATTTTGGAAAATGATTTTGGCAAAAAGAAAACGTCGGAAATAGTTATTTACGATACAAGTGCGGAAAAGAGGAAATTCGTAACGAGTGGCGATAAATTAAAACACGACCGAAGGGAGTGTTTTAAATCGACACGAGTTGCGAACTACCTATTCGCACGTGTATCGTACAACGTTTTACAGTACATATGGCCCTTTAAACTTTTGACATCGCACGAAAAGTGCTATTTTACGCACTAGTGCGGGAAAATAGGACCATATGTACTGTAAAAAATATTTCCGAACACCAATAGTAGAGCGTTTATGATACTCCTGACTCAGAGATGTGGCCCCTGCATATATGCATATATGCAGGGATGTGTTTTGGCCACATCTCTGAGTCAGGAGTATCCGCTGCATTGCGCGTATTTCCAGACGGTTCCTACGAACAATGGACGTGTATACGATACATTGTGAAACGCTGACCCCGCTGACGCAAGCTAGCCATCGCGACCCATATTTACATTACTTGCACTATGCTATCTGGATTTTTATAAAACATGCTTCGACACTATTCGCCGATATTTAAAAAAAAACCGGCCAAGTGCTTATCGGACTCGCGCACGAAGGGTTCCGTACCATTACGCAAAAAACGGCAAATAAAATCACGTTTCTTGTATGGGAGCCCCACTTAAATATTTATTTTATTCTGTTTTTAGTATTTGTTGTTATAGCGGCAACAGAAATACATCATTTGTGAAAATTTCAACCGTCTAGCTATCGCGGTTCATGAGATACAGGCTGGTGACAGACAGACGAGTCTTAGTAATAGGGTCCCGTAAAGGGTAAAACCCTTCGGGTACGGAACCCTAAAAATCACAGTCTTTTTTTCAATTAAGACGTCAGATCAATTTATCCTAATTTTCAATCAACCGCCTGACACAGAATGCATTATTACAGTAAAACAGTATCAGTAGATTGATCCAATAACGCCAATAAGTTTCATAGACCACATTAGCTTGTCTATTAAGACTGGCAAAGTTTATGGGACTGGAGCCCATCAACCTTGAGATCCACAATTTAGCAATACATCTTAGTTACCTCACGTGCATAGTTCTCGAATCGAGGGCTTTTTGCGCAGTTACGCCACTACATATAACATATCTTGTTTCACTTCATTGAACAATATAGCAAACTGTTTCTTCCAGAAACCCAGATTTTCGAGAAGTGACCCTCGAAAAGGACGGTGTAGAGGTCCTCCGGTTCGCGATCGCCAACGGGTTCCGTAACATACAAAACCTGGTTCAGAAGATGAAGCGCGGCAAGTCGCCGTACCACTACGTCGAGGTCATGGCGTGCCCTTCAGGTACATGCGGCAGCATCGCTTTTTTTATTGTAGCTGAAATCAAGACTCAGTCGATTTATGTCTATTCCGCATACTGATAAAACTGTATATACGTGATCGTCTGCAGCCGCTCCGTTGGTGGGTTGAGGAACAGTAGCCCAAAAAACACGTAATAGTTATTTGTTATACAAGGGGGCAAAGTTGTTGTTTAACTGCTCGTGCTAATATTGATACCCGAGCAAGCGAAAGATTCCAAAATTTGCCCCCAAGTGACACAAAATTATTCACCACACCAACCCGAAGCAAATATTAAATGTAAAATATCAAACAAAATTCAACCAAATCAAATCCAAATAAATGTTATTACATATTTATCATCCAAAATCATCATTTAAAAGTCAATTCTACCAGCAAACATAAGAAAACAACTCAATATTTGCCTTTGATTACTTTGCCTCACATGTGAATAAAATGCAACTTTGCTATCAGTTTTTAAAGTGCAAAGTAAGCCTTTCCGAGCTGGTGTGGTGAAAAAAATATTTTTAGTTATTTTAGTCCTTAATTTATACGAAAATGATAACATTGATAACAAACTTGAGCTGGGTGAAATAGGGAATAGACTATTAGACCTCCGCAACGGTCTTTTCTACTCTCCTTGTAGGGGCGTATAGGGACGGTTAATCTCGTGGCTGGGCGCTAAACCAGTATAATGTGACCTAAGAAACAATGTAAAAAAGTACAAGCATGCATTTCTGTCAATATTACCCCCGATGTATTATTGGCAGGTTGCCTGAACGGCGGTGCTCAGGTGCGGCCCGTGGCGGGCGAGAGCGGCCGCGAGCTGGTGGCCAACCTCGAGAAGCTGTACCGGGGCCTGCCTGTCTCCGTCCCTGCTGAAAACAAATTGGTTCGGAGGTAATGATCGACAATCAAGCTTTTTTATTCACGATAGGTTGAGCAATGAGCATTCCTTTACTTTACAGAAAACCGCGAGATCTATCCGTTTTGAAGATATTTGAGAACATTAATTTATCAAAACGCGAAAGTTTTAAATATTATATTAATTTATCTGCTGAAACAAATATCCTCTTACCCAAAACTTCCCTAATGCTGCATTTCCGCCAGAGATGTGCGAAGATGCGTAGATGCGTTGTTAAGAACCAATAGGATCTCTTCATTTACTTATCCTCGCTCAGTGCTGTTCTAGTCGACAATTTTCTATTGGTTATTAACAAACAGTAACCACATCCTTCGCTAAGTTCGCTACGCAACCTCACACATCTCTGATGGAAACTCAGCCTAAATGAATATACTTACTATCTACGTTCAGACTGGAGTAAATCACAATTTTTTATTGACGTATACATTATTTTTTTAGATATACACGTATGGAGTTCTTCATAAACGCGTTAGTGGCCGGAATTAGCTATGAATCGTTTGTCTAAATCTGTTATTGTGACTTATGTCAATGACTTATGTAAGAAAGGGATAAAACATAATTTACCTAAATCATCACCGTAAAGTTTTATGAATAAGGGGGGTAAAATATAACTAATACTTCCAGGTTATACACTGAATGGCTAGACGGGCGAGACTCGGACAAGGCGCGAGCGATGCTGCACACCTCCTACCACGCCGTTGAAAAATCCGACGTCGCGCTCAACATCAAGTGGTGAATTCAACCTTAAGGGTACTGTGCTAAAGTCGCTTTTACCTTGAGACTGTTTCCGTCGTAGTTACATCGCGTTTAAGTGATAATTTATACTTTAAGCGTACAGTGCTAGAGTTCATTTTATATTATAAGCAATGTGTTGACTACATCGTTATCCCATGTGGCTTTAAACATTGTACCAATTTTAACCTTAATCTTACAGCGTTAAAGTCGTGTTTGCTTTGCAAGCTAAGTTTGCAATATCCTCAGAACCACATCAAATGGTGATTTCGACTTTAAAGTCTAGTGATAAAGTCCAGTTCACTTTGTAAGTGGAGTGTTGACAAATTAGTGAGGTTGTTTGTATCATAAATGTGATACCAATTTGATCGTAGCAGGAGCTACCGTGTGACTGTTTTGAATTCGCCACGACTAGAATCGAATCAGTTTATTAAAATAGAGTCGGACCAAGCAAAATCTGCAGCGGATTTCATAGCCCACGCAGTGTAAGTGTTATTTATACGTCATAATTTCATAGAAGTGTGACTTTTAAAATAACACTTGCACTGCGTGGGCTATCAAATCCGCTGCAGACTTTTCTTGGTCTGACTCTAACACCTTGTGTTGACGTTTTAGGTGCAGCCATCAGATGTATCTGAGGGGTCGAGGTGCTCAAAAATATCTGAACACGCACTCTAACTACTCGACAGTAGAATAGAGGCGTGTGAGCACCTTGGCCGCTCCGATATATCTGACGGCAACTGTACAGATCCAGATTAATTATAATATTTATAATTTGAATATCTCCCAGAGACAGTTTTTAGGATTCCGAACCCAAAGGGTATAAACGGGACCCTATTACTAAGACTCCGCTGTCCGTCCGTCCGTCCGTCTGTCACCAGGCTGTATCTCATGAACGGTGATAGCTAGGCAGTTGAAATTTTCACAGATGATGTATTTCTGTTGCCGCTATACTAGCTATCACGGTTCATGAGATACAGCCTGTTGACAGACAGACAGACGGACAGTGGGGTCTTAGTAATAGGGTCCGGTCCCGTTTTACCTTTTGGGTACGGAACTCTAATAAGATCCGCTTGTTTTTCGGCGTTGTTAATTAAAATTCGACCTTACACAAAATTACTGAAGGTTTATAATCAAAAAATGATCAACATAGGGTGATCGATTACATCAGGGCCCCTTTTACGTCGCTTGTATAACGGTTGTGTTAACTTGGGTTATACAGGGTGATTCAGGAGACGTGAGCAGGACTAACACTGCGCATATCGTTAATTATAAGCAACTGTTTCGTATCAGTATTAGTGAGGTTAACGTTAATTTACTAGTCGTGTTGAAAAAAAAAGTTATTAATTTTTTTACGACATGCATGGTCACCCTAAAATTAGAATACTAAACTACCGATATTCTGTGTCAAATTGAATGTCATTACTGTCATCACGGTCTGGTTACTTTTGAAAACTCGTATCTCACTCAAGTTTGACATTTTATTTTCTTCGTAATCAAAATGCCATTACGGTTAAAGAGGTTTTATGTTGATTAATTAGTAGTGTCCGACCGAAACATGTTTTTTTGCCGAAACCGAAACCGAAACCGAATGTTCGGCTTTGGCTCTAGTTTCGGCCGAAACCGAAACCGAAACCGAACCTTTTGTAGATTTGTTAAAATCGTTGAAAAAATGTCATAAAACCGCTTTTACGCACATATTATGGGGCTGTCAACACCCAATGTCCTTGAAATTGATGTTACTTAAGCAGTTTTTTAAGAAAATTACTAGAGTTAGACCAAGATAATTCTGCAACGATTTGATAACACACACAGTGCAAGTGTTATTTTAAACGTCTAAACTTCTATGAAATTATGACGTATAAATAACATTTGCACTTGTTGCACTGATATCAAAATCATTGTAGAATATTCTTGGTCTAACTCTATTCATTCACCAGTCAAGCTAACATGTACATATAGGGTCAACTAAAAAACCAACCATAAATGCGAGCGCAGCGAGCGCGAAATTTTTTGTTGACAAATATCGCAAGGCCGGGTACCGATCTTCAACTGGGCCTAATAGTCCGAAGTTCCCCAGTGAGGCGAACTTTCATGCGAAGTTAAAGCCGTACTTCAGGCTTCAGGATAAGTAGTTGAGCACAGACTCCAACCAATGTCCATTGTATTAAAAATCGAGACCGCAGGCCGAGCATGGCGCAGCGAGGCTAAATGCTAAGCTGATGTAGAGGACATGTGGAACACAAACCAATGGTAAATTGAGGTAAAAAGTGAGGCTAAGGTCGAGCATTCGTATGATAAACTGTACTGGGGACACTTTTAAGAGATTTTCTTCGTTTTAATCAATTGTCAGCTGTTCAGCCTCGCAAGATATAAACTATTGAGAAAATCAACTTTGCGGCACTAGTTGAGCGTAGCCTTTAGCCTCGCTTAAAATTTACCATTAGAAGTATGTAGGAAAATGACTGAATAAGGGAGTGAATAAGAGCGAAAAAGACATCGTTCGACTCGGGCCGACCTGATACTGGGGGCCCCGACCTGATACTGGGGGCCCCGACATGCTTAATCCGGCCCCGCTTAAAATCACCATTAAACAGTTCTAATTCCGTGAGGAAGCCGGACTAGTCCCGATAAGGCCTAGTTTACTCTCTGGGTTAGAATATCAGTCTGATGGCAGTCGCTTTCGTAAAAACTAGTGCCTACGCCAATTCTTGGGATTAGTTGTCAATTGGACCCCAGGCTCCCATTCCCAGTGCCACGGCTCGGCAAAAATTCCGGCATCACGCGAGGAAGATGATGAGTTTTCTTATTACTATTCTCTTGCCCAGGGCCCAGTAACATGCGACAGTGCTATCTCATTCACTCCGATACCATTAGACAGTGTGCACGTTATAGGTATTGACAGCCTCTTAAGACTGCGTCGACCGTCCAGTGGCGCCCTCATTAGTGGAATTGTATTTTATAATAAACCAATTAATTTCTGTATCTCTACATGAATCAGTATATGTAGGTATTAATATTGTTGTCCTACTTATTCCCCAACTTTTGGTCTTTGTCCGAAGTACCATTTCGTAAGTTTCGGCCCGGCCGAAAGGTTCGGCCGGTTTTTGGCCGAAACCGAAACTCCAGCCGAAACATGATTTTTTGGCCGAAACTGGCCGAAACCGAAACCGAAACCGAACCTTCGGTCGGACACTATTAATTAGGTCCTGTAGGGTGACCATGATTGTTGAGAATTAAATTTGCCCTCACCAAAAAGTAAAAACATAGGAAAAAGTGTTGTTGTTTCTCCTAAATACGACGGTGATCGATCAATTATCAGTTACTGAGTGTGCAGGATTAGTCCTGCTCACGTCTCATGAATCATCCTGTATATAAGTTTATTACATGCAAATGAGGTTGAGTACCTACTCGCAAGTTAAAGGGTAACACGTGTCATTACATCCATTTCTAAGAATACAGCTGGAAACTAATCATTTTTTTTTTCTATATTTTGATTTGTGTTTTTAAGTAGTCAGACCAAAGTATTTTTCAATAGCTTGGGTACGGTGACAAATGTCGATTCCTCGTTTTAAGGTTATTAATTGTATGGAGATGACATCTGTCACCGTACCCAAGCTATTTGAAAAATACTATAGGTACAAAACAATACCAGCCTATTTAAATATATCAAATACAAATATGTAGATATGTATTATGATGATAATGTAAAATTGTTTTAAATGTTAATAATGTTGGTGATGTTTTTGTTTAAATGACGCACTTCATAAACTCGTTATACGCGTGTATGAATAGTAGGGTAAATTACTCAATAATTGGCCCTTTAAAGTACAGTCGTAGGCCGTTTAAGGGGCCAATCCTTTGGGGCTTAAACAAGTTACTCAATGTCACTAATGATCAGACATCGTAAATTTTATAGCATTTTCGGTGCAGCGGAGTGGTGTTAACGGAATTGGTATAAACAATTTCAAGCCTAATGATTAATTAGCGTTAATTACGTTAATATTAACCTTAATTTATCATTTCAGTTGGAATTATCTATACCAATTCCGTTAACACCACTCCGCTGCACCAAAAATGCTATAAAATTAACGATGTCTGCTAATAATAGGTATAATGTTATGTATATTTTGTTTGTGATACAATTGATTGTTAAGGGAAAATGAAGTATATAATATGACTTGTTTAACATTTGTTTTACTCGTAGGACCTTGAAGAAACTCGGTTGACACGAGCGCCCTATGCATATGCAATGTCGTTATATAAAACTGCCCGGAATATATTATGATGACTTATGCATTGTCACCTGTGGGCTGGTGCGTACGAGCTAACTTTAGCTTCGTTTGTGGCTTTTCTTTAGGAAATGTTGTTGGGAAATGTGTGTACTTGTGTAGGTACATTTAAGTGCAAATGTCCGTACATACAGCCGTATTAAATAGATAAACTTCGCAGTAATATCTGTCGAATGTACTACACTGAGAACTAATACTGAATCTCGCATTTAATCATCATTACAATTTACATAAATGTAATGTAATAGGTAGGTACCGGAATTGGTCTTAAGCAATGTTTAAGGTACCTATGTACTTTATCTGGTAAATATTATAGGACATTATAGGACATTTTTACACAAATTGACTAAGCCCCACGGTAAGCTCAAGAAGGCTTGTGTTGTGGGTACTCAGACAACGATATATATAATATATAAATACTTAAATACATAAAAAACAACCATGACTTAGGAACAAATATCTGTATCATCATACAAATAAATGCCCTTACCAGGATTCGAACCCGGGACCATCGGCTTCATAGGCAGGGTCACTACCCACTAGGCCAGACCGGTCGTCAAAAGTAGTATGTTCAGCAGAAAGTATAAAAATTAATTATTACAGGACTTATTCCGAGGAATGTTATAAAAAATATATTTTCGAACGAGCGAGCGAAGCGAAGTGAAGTTCTTACATTCGACTTGAATCACGCGGCTCGCTAGCGGCACGTCCCGGCATTTCGATGTTTTTAAGCTGAACTATCAGAAGATAGTTTGATACTCAAGAACTTAAGTAAATTTGTTCTAATTTCAATGAAATTGGGTAAACGTGTAGTTGAGGGCATTATATTTTAGTCATTAAATTATGAGCAGGCTCGATCAAGGGATTATTGAGGTAGAAGAGCTTAGAAGGCCAAAAAGCTGTTTGTGAGAGGTCTTGCTATTCTGGTCATTTTATTTGCAAAAAACATGGTCGAATTTAGTATCAAATGAAAGTGCTCGGTTTGCACTTTTATAATATCGATTTTAAATTTACCATTTTGAAATAATTAGCAAGATAAAAATAAAATAATATAAACATAATATAGGTATTTGACATTTGACAGGAAATATTTCGGCTTAGCACAGGATACAGTTTATTTTAATCTCTATGATGACTTAAATCCAGGGGAGGGACAGTCGTATATAAAGCACTTTATTCGAAAAAATAGCGACATCTATATTACTTAACGCTAAACTTTTTTTTTAATATGGCTGCACTTAATTTCCTCAGAACGTCTTAAAAGTCTTGTATCCAGGGCATGGATCAAACAAAAAAACATCTGTTGAACAGATTATTTATGGCCATCGTTGCCATGGAGGCGATTGTCACAAAAAAACAACTTTGTCAAATAAAACTCAAAATATTATAACACCCCATTTATTGTCTGTACTACGACATAATTCAGATAAATAAAAATACTTTCAGTTTTACAATGTCAAAAGAAACAAAGTTTCCATACGCCATCACAGTTGCTGAGAACTTTATTACCAAAAAATTTTGAAAATTTTTTGGCGGGTAGATTCACAACCTGCTGCGTGTATTGTGTTTCGTGGTCAATTGTGTGTTATTCCAGCCGTGTATGATAGGTAATTTATTTACATCAACAGCCAAGTTAACGGTACCTAAAGCACTACCACCAGTTTTAACATTGACATATTCACTCACGTTTAAGTAACTTACTTTCTATGCATCTCGCTCGTACTCGCATATTAGTGCAAGCGAGATGTATAGAAAGTAATTTACGTAGACGCGAGTTAATCTGTCAATGTCAAAACTGGTGGTAGCCGTACTGATCTGTTTTCGTGTATTAGTAAATATCCTGAAGCCTTTCTTCAAACTCAAAGTTTTTTATGTTCGCAACATACTTAGACGCTATTTATGCCCCCCCCTGATATTGATGTTGATATTTCTGGTTAAGAATTACAGCATGGCACTTCAAAATGGATGCAAAAAAAGTTCCACGAGAGGGCTCTCTTTGTCCTATATATTATACGTACTATCAGTCAAGGGCTCCACAGACCTTGCAATAAATCCAGGCGATTTTTGATCCATTCAATCCATTGCCGCCTATAGTGCGACACAATAAAATAGTAGAAATTAAATAAAATGGAACTCAAAAATGTCCATACTAAATTGTTGCCATGTGTAAGCATTTTACATGCATTGTACGTCAAAAATGTGATAGTTACGTAGAAAGTGGTGCCCTCATTTATTCTCTACTATAGTAGGTCAAGCAGATCTTGTCAGTAGAAAAAGGCGGCAAATTTGAAAACCGTAGGCGGGAAGGAATATCGTCCCATGGAAAATTTAAATTTCGCGCCTTTTTCTACTGACAACATTGGCTTGACCAACTACAATTTATGTCGCACTGTACGAGTACCTAAGTAGGTGCAACAAAGTCAATCGCTCTATAATAATTTTTGCTAAGAATATAAAACACCAGTAATACTACTACTTTTGTAAATACCTATTCTATACACAGACACGTGTACTATCACATGCAGGAATAAGCTACCACTGAGATCCAACCAATCAGGAAAATATGACGGCCCAGGCGACCAATCATAACATCACGGTCGTTTCTTTTCAAAAGGTTAACTTTTGATTAACACAAACATTCCAAACTCTTTCAATTCGGTAAGACCAGAATGTTCGCGTTAATTCGGGCGCTATAAGTCTAGTGGTTGTCACAGCCGTACCCGTCCGTCATTACTGAAAGCCCCTTTAGCACTCGAATTAAGTTATTCAGCTTCGACCCTTGGTTCGTAAACAGACAAACGTCCACAACTAATTCCCTACACGAGTAAACTTCACGTCACATCGTATGTTTAATCGGTACAATTTGAATAATGGCGCAGACGTCAGCGGCAGTCGCGCGCGCCGCAATGTTGTACAAACAATCCGACAGTTTCCCAAACATCCGAGAGGCTGTAATTTCACTCTCGTAAACTAGACCTTACTTATTATAAAACGGGGTGACGGTGTGTTTTCAGTCGGTCAACGAATTTTACCCCGATTTTTGTGACTTATATTAAATTTAGAAGCGCGGATTTTAATTTCCCGTTCATATTTAAAGATAGGGATTTTCGCTGGCTTTAATTAACTTCATATAATAAGCAGATTTTTAATGTGATTTTATTCTTACTTTATTTTGTTTTTGTTTTGTAAATTAAATCATACGTCGTTTTTAAGGGAGATAGCCAAATTTAGCCCGTAGAATCACAGATTTTCCGCCTTTTTTGCTCGAATAAAGTTCCTAAGTTAGACTAAGTATATAAAAGTGATGGGAGACTTCAGAGTGCGAGGGTTGTTCAACATGTTGATGACGAGTCTCACAGTGGGGGTGATGGGCACAAGGCTGGGCACGTGCCCCGTCTACCCACAGCAGCCGAACTTCCAAATACAGAAGGTAAGTGCGCAGTTTGCCATGATGTTATGTATGATTTGTGTATGCTGCGTAGTGGTGTCAAATACGATCCTATTACATTTGTCTTTCGCTTTATTAGTTACATTAATAATATCGTTCAAGTCAATCAGACAATCACGATCCAAACCATTTTGTATAAGTAGTCAACCTAGCCTTCTATCAGACCTACCTCTGACTTGTATTTTTTACGTTGTATAGATAAAATTAGCCTGTAGCCAAAATGCGTGATGAACTAAATACACTGCTAAAATTAGTGCTTACCTACCCTAATGTACTAGTAGTAAGAATGTATATGTTATTGTCTATTGAAATGTTCTATAATCTAGGCAGGTACCTACCTAGGTACCTAATTACCTACGTCATGACCGACATTCAAACGTTCGGATGCAAATAAGTAAACATTAATTTGCACGTTTGTATTTTTCCACTTGACACATGCTGTTATTGTTTTTCGGCATTTTACAAATTTGAATCTATTTAAACCAAAGAGTAGAGATTTAAACTACCCAGTCATCCATGCCTGCCTACAGAATAAGTCATTGACATGTAGTTGTTTGCTTTTAAAAACATTGACCCTTAAACATTTAAATGAAATTAAAGACCCCAATGTGTTGCTATACGGATAGAAATGAATATATTTATTAGTATTAAATACGTAAAATAGTATTCAAATGTTTCATTTGTTGACATTAGGTGATTAACACTGGTCCTTCGAGCCGGATGCTGTTTAGTTACTATTGATGAAATTTGAACTGAAACTACTTATTGTAAGTTTCGAATGCCTCAATATATTATGGAATTTAGAATTTTTTGAAAATTCGGTGACATACCTACAACAATTATATGGATAAAGCGTTTTTTTGGGTTTTTTTTTTAAACATATGCGTAGGTAAGTTTCACGTAAAAAATACATATTACGTTACTAACTAAATGGGGATATGTAGCTACATTGTAATGCAACATAAGTTAAATTTACACAATGGATGACCAAAGTATATGATACCCATCCCGTAGTGCGTCGTGCATATTCTTGCCGACGTGTGCTTGTAGGTTTATCCACCTGCAAGGGATTGGCGTCGATCCAATAGCGTCCCGCCACAACAAGCCGTGCCCACTTATGCGTAATTGCGTTGCAATATAGGTAAAGGGTGGAGGTCGCGACCCGCTAGCGTACGAGTCTGTAATGTAAGCAAGTACTCACGCGCGCGTAGCTGCTACGTTGCAGTCGCCTGCCAAATCTTGAACTTGTTATGTACCTAGTCGATGCAACGTAAGAATTGATATTTGACAGTAATGAATTTACCCTTATATACATGAGGCGAGGCTAAGACCAGTAAGACCCATCGGTTAACTGATATTATAGCTAGGGAATGCAAATCGGTTATTTTCGGTTATTTTTTGTATGGAAATAATCGGTTATTAACCGAAACCGCGGTTATTTCCATACAAAAAATAACCGATTTGCATTCCCTAATTATAGCTTAGCTTCATAGCCTTCATAGGGTCAATATTAGGTTGTGCAGGGTATTTAGGCTCAGGGCTTAAATGACGATCAAAACATTTGTACTCGTAATGCCAGGCTTGTGACTTTCATAAAACGATCAAACTTACCTACCATATAGGTCGAGGCCCTAAATTGAATATGTATGAAAAATCTTTTGAAAGTAAATGAGGCTAATGTTTTGGAGCTCTATCCAGATGGACGGATCGGATTATAGGTAGGTATTAGGTACAATACTAAAAGTTTGTGCGGAAAGAGAAGAGTCGTGGAATGTATGAGGCTCTACATTCCACGACACTTCTCTTTCCGAACAGATTCTAATAATAGCAATAGACAGGTCACTGACTGAAGTGACTGACTGGTAAACCCTTTCTCGGTTCAATACGACATACGGCTTATTATCAGTTAACTGTGTCAATTATTAACGCTGGAACCTCTGACGAAGACGATGTTTGTTCCCACAGATGACAGGCACATGGTACGAAGTAGAACGCTCTTTCTACCTGATGGAGATGACCGCTAGCTGCACCGAGCTTCATGTGACGTTGAACGAACGAGGGTACTACCTCATCGCCGTCACCACTGTCAACAGATGGTAAGTACGTAACACACAGATGCCATGAATAAATAACCACACTCAGAGGAACTGTTAATAATCATCCTACAACGGTTTCAACAACCTAAAGCTATATCTAGTACCTACCTTAACAACAATTTTTATTTCCTCTATACCTTAATGTCACAGTCCAAAAACTTGAAGAGGACAAAATCTTGATCCGCTCCGTTATATTTGCAGGACAGGATCGCCAGCCACAACCTACGGCGTGGGCATCCCGAACCACAACGGCTCCTCCTCCTTCCGCTACAAGCTGAACAATCGCATGCCCTACATCATAGGACGAATGCTACCAGGCGCGGGGCAATACAGCATACTGTTCACCGACTACGATCACTTTGCCGTCGTGTGGTCCTGCACCTCCGTGTCCATCATGCACAACGGTGAGACAACATGTACATCATAGAGAATGTTGCCAGCAGGCGCGGGTAGTACAGCCTACTGTTCACTGACTACGAGCACCGTCTTGTGGTCCTGCACGTCCGTGTCCATCATGCACAACGGTGAGACGACATGTACATCATAGAGAATGTTGCCAGCAGGCGCGGGTAGTAGGTACAGCCTACTGTTCACCGACTACTAGCACCGTCTTGTGGTCCTGCACGTTCGTGTCCATCATGCACAACGGTGAGACAACATGTACATCATAGAGAATGTTGCCAGCAGACGCGGGGCAGTATAGTATACCGTTCACCGACTACGAGCACCGTCGTGTGGTCCTGCACGTCCGTGTCCATCATGCACAACGGTGAGACAACATGTACATCATAGAGAATGTTGCCAGTAGGCGCGGGGCTGTACAGCCTACTGTTCTCCGACTACGAGCACCGTCGTGTGGTCCTGCACGTCCGTATCCATCATGCACAACGGTGAGACAACATGTACATCATAGAGAATGTTGCCAGCAGACGCGGGGCAGTATAGTATACCGTTCACCGACTACGAGCACCGTCCGTCGTGTGGTCCTGCACGTCCGTGTCCATCATGCACAACGGTGAGACAACATGTACATCATAGAGAATGTTGCCAGTAGGCGCGGGGCAGTACAGCCTACTGTTCTCTGACTACGAGCACCGTCGTGTGGTCCTGCACGTCTGTATACATCATGCACAATGGTGAGACAACATGTAGGTACATGGTACATCATAGAGAATGTTGCCAGCAGGCGCGGGGCAGTACAGCCTACTGTTCACCGACTACGAGCACCGTCTTGTGGTCCTGCACGTCCGTGTCCATCATGCACAACGGTGAGCCAACATGTACATCATAGAGAATGTTGCCAGCAGACGCGGGGCAGTATAGTAAACCGTTCACCGACTACGAGCACCGTCGTGTGGTCCTGCACGCCCGTGTCCATCATGCACAACGGTGAGACAACATGTACATCATAGAGAATGTTGCCAGCAGACGCGGGGCAGTATAGTAAACCGTTCACCGACTACGAGCACCGTCGTGTGGTCCTGCACGTCCGTGTCCATCATGCACAACGGTGAGACAACATGTACATCATAGAGAATGTTGCCAGCAGGCGCGGGGCAGTACAGCCTACTGTTCGCCGACTACGAGCACCGTCGTGTGGTCCTGCACATCCGTGTCCATCATGCACAACGGTGAGACAACATGTAGGTACATCATAGAGAATTTTGCCAGCAGGCGCGGGGCAGTACAGCCTACTGTTCGCCGACTACGATCACTTTACCGTCGTGTGGTCCTGCACCTCCGTGTCCATCATGCACAACGGTGAGACAACATGTACATCATAGAGAATGTTGCCAGCAGGCGCGGGGCAGTATAGTATACCGTTCACCGACTACGAGCACCGTCGTGTGGTCCTGCACCTCCGTGTCCATGATGCACAACGGTGAGACAAGATGTACATCATAGAGAATGTTGCCAGCAGGCGCGGGGCAGTATAGTATACCGTTCACCGACTACGAGCACCGTCGTGTGGTCCTGCATGTCCGTGTCCATATGCACAACGGTGAGACATGTAGGTACATCATAGATAATTTTATCAGACGCGCGTCAGTACAGCATACCGACTAACGACCACTATCGTGTGGTTCTACACCTCCGTGTCCGGTGTCCATCATGCACAACGGTGAGTAGCTAATACAAGCTATATCTACCAACGGCAACGGCCGCCTGGCCCACAACAATTTGTTCATCATACATAAGTTACATAACGATCGGTGAGCCCCACCTAACTCTTCAAGGAAAAGCGCATTGACAATTTGCCGTAGATTACCTAAAACCAAAGTTATTCAAAAGTCGTCCGACGCATGGACATTTACTAAAGATTCCCATGAAAGTTCCCCAAGGAATTAAAATATACTTACCTACTATTGTATTGTAGGGATAAGTGGAAAACGCAGAGACGCGCTGCTGTCAAGCAAAATAAGACCAATCCGAGGGCCACGGAAAACACGCTCGGGGCCGCGGCGTGAGTATCCGTAAATAATGGGGGTTTCGTTAATGTAGGTAGTATAAGGCATTTATTTCCAGTCAACACCGTGCACTGTCAATAACCAGGCAAGAGTAAAATTTAAAGATCAGTAATAAGTACATGCTTATTGATTACAGATCGGTTTTGGATCTTGGGGCGGCGGCGCGAGCTAAGCGCGGAGCTGCGCGCCAACATCTACGCGCTGTTGCAGGAGCTGCGGCTCGATCCCGACCGCCTGCTGCTCTCCAAGAACAGCAACTGCGTCGACAGCCCCGACCAGATATTAAAGTAATACTTCTAACACATGTCATTTATTTATACTCCCGTTCATTCTGATGGCCTCTGACCTTCTCAGGCCCGATATCCTTTTAAAAGCACAAGTTCAAATCGAATTTTGAACTATAATGGAATAAAAGAATGTTCAAAAACTTCAAAACTGTAAAAATAACTCTGGGACTTAGGCGGAGCAGGCTAAAGGCATATTCGAGCGACAGATAGGCAGATAACGAAATAATAATCCTGGCGGTCTAGCATAAGTCGCGTTCTCTCGTGCGAGTCCATACCTACTTGAAGTCGCGCTAGATGTATGGAGAACGCAACTCTTGCTAGACCGCCTGGGTCAAAAAAAAATCAATAGAACGGTAAAGTATTTGTACCTTCTGTGCCCCGTTGCCAATTTAAGGAATAGCTTTTTTTACCAAACTGTTCACTTTAGATTGTTTTGTCTCCGTGAATAAGGATCTTTTAGAAAATAAAATGTCCCAAGTTAGTCATCACACCTTCTATTTTTATAAGAAAATATCTTATATTTACAATGCATAGTACAAGTAGATTAAAACGTTCATGTGATTTTGGATCAGGAATAAAATACAGTTTACTTGAACCATCAAAAACGAACTCAAAAAGAGTAGATACAACGAGTGCGTATAAACTTGTGTTACATAAAATTATCCTATTTATTTGGTTGTATTGCTTGTACCTAGCCGTGCGGCCGCATTTGGTGTTGTGCCTTGGACATTACCGCATAAGGTTCATATTGCAACGGACAGATCCCAGTCGCGAGTGTGTACTGTCTCTTCCGAAAATCGTTTATCCAGATTGATATTTTTGCCATTCGCATTTTTTACCATTTTACTTTTTCTTGTACGATACCGACTTATTTTATTGTACGATATTGATTTTCAAAAAGAAGTTATTTTTTAGTTAGTGTGTCGTATATTATAATTAGAATACATATCCAAATTATGCGAATGGTTAGAAAACCTATTAGGAAAATAAGCTACTAGAAAATAAAATTATTGGGAAAATATATTTAGTATCAAAAGCAGCAGAACTAAACATGCGCAGCACTCATACATTAAACGCACATGTAGGTTGTACAATGTAAAGTGCCAAAACGTAGACATATTTAGCAGCTCACTAAGATTGTTTAAAAAATTAGTTTTTTCTTCTTTAAAATAAAAAACACCTGTATGACCACGTAAATTAAGATTTCCTCGCATATCTCGTCACACATACTAGTACATATGCATGTCATTTATACGTAATAATAAGTTTTTATTAAAATATTTGTTTACATATAGGAAACTATAAGTCTATTACTAGAATAATGTTACTCTATATACTTATCTGTTCTATAAGCTATTGAGAAAAAATAAAGTGGTAAAAATTGCGAATGGCAAAAATCGCAATCTGGAAAAAACGATTTTCGGAAGAGACAGTACACACTCCTAGTCGCTCTTTAGTACTCTGGCACCAAGCTGACAATTGTCGCCTGATACTGACAATTCACAACTTACAACACACAATTAACAACATATAAATATTCACGCTTTGTACCGTCGTTGCTTACCGACCCATAAATGTACAGGAAATTGTCAGTGTAACGTGTCAATTGTGAACTTGGTAAAACAGGCGCTAGAGCCATAGAATCCATAAATGTACTAAGGCAACCAATAGTAGACCTTACTCAGTAGTAATAAAGTGCATATTAATGGTCAGTTCGTATACATTGTATAGTGCCTGTGGTATTGATAACACCTATAGCGCGATGTAGAACAGAGAGGAGCGCCATCTATTATACTATCCGCAAACCAAACTGACGACCGGGGTCGTAAAACTTCATATTCACGCTTACGTCGTTATTGCAAGAGGGAGAGAAATAGTGCTATGACCTCGTTGGTTTGCGGATAGTATAGTCACAATTAGGAGACACGGGATCTTCAAATTTTATACAAGGTCATTTTTATACAGGGAATTTTTTCCAGGTATAAGTATCATTAATTAGATATAATAACCCATCTAGTGGTCGCCATAGTGCAGCTTTGGTGTTCAAGTTTAGACTCTATTGTATAAGGTTTTCACTAGACTGTAAAACAACTGGGAGGTACCCATTTTCAGCGCCCCTATGCTCTTAACTCTAAACTTATTATATACTGATAGATTGCAAGGTAAGACGAATGAATATCATTCATAATATCCCTAATTTAAGACATGAATAAGTCATTATTGTCGCAGCACTGTTAACACTTTCACTGCCATTTGAAAATAAAATTAATTTGAATGGGTTCAATGAAAGTGCTAAAAATTAAGCCGCTTTTACAATCATTATCAAATATAGGAGTTCACAGAAAATGTTCGTTGAGATCCGTATGAGTTGTGTCAGCCTAGCACAAGCGCGCGCGACATGATGGTATCGCGGTGAAGCTGTGCTAGGGGTGTGGGCGGTTTAAACTAAAGAATATATTGTTGGCACAGGTTAGAAAAGACAATATACTAACCCCCTTATTCATAAACGTTTACTAAAGTTGACAAGCCGATAATAATCGTTTGTCCCTTTCCGACGTATTGGTATGATGGAAAGGGACAAACGATTATTATCGGCTTGTCAACTTTAGTAAACGTTTATGAATAAGGAGGTAAGTTACCATCCTGAGTTTGGATCACTATCAAATAAGTCAAAGTCAAAAAATAATAAAAGTTTTCAAAAATATGAATAGTCATAAGATGACTAAAATACTCCTATATTGGTGGTGCTGATTGTACATTATCTTATTTAGATAAAGTCCTAAATACCCTCTAAACCCCATATCATTAATTTAGGCCGTCTATCGTACACTAACACATTTAACGTTAAAATAAAACAAAGATAATTTACATACAAAGTCAGTACATACACTGACTATGTGAACGGAACTTGTCATTTGTAGATACGTTGGTACAAACAGCAACACTCCTGACTGTATATCGGTGGACCTTATTACAAAAGGCATAAGGTTCACGATGGTATACCTATATATCTTCACGATGGAAGGTGGGCGATGGTATACCTATATATCTTCACGATGGAAGGTGGGCGATGGTATACCTATATATCTTCACGATGGAAGGTGGGCGATGGTATACCTATATATCTTCGTTGTCCAAAAAATTACCAAATAAATAATAAATAATGCAGTTAAAACCGCCTTTAAGAACAACCGACAATGTCTAGTGAAAGCGACACATTTTTTTTCTTCGGTTCTCTGTCATACGGAATAGCTTGGACAGAAACGTCTGGCTTGTGCTAATAGCCACTTAACCAACACAGCAACAAATAACTCGTTCCTATATTACAACTAACCCAACAAAATTGTACAAAACAAATAAATTAAACACAACACAATAACACAACAATAAAAATCGTATTATTCGTACTATAAGTAGTACTATAAATCCAGAAAATAAAGAAGTATTGCCACGAATTCTGAGCAGATACCTAGAAAAGATACTTGCATAGGTACCCAAGTATGTTTCTTGCCCTATAGCTCTTATATGGCGAATCAAAAACTAAATATAGGACATATATATTGTATAATAAGTTCTATCCACCCATATTTTTACACTGTACAGTTAGCATATCTAATAGATAGTGACGGAAATAAGCATGTGTTCCGATAAAGGCCACTTAGGCTGTCACTGTATATTTGATGGTGACTCTACACTAGGATACTTCGCTGGTAATCCGATCTTGGTAATGTAGAATATTTTGATCGTTATATATAAATACATTAAAATTGTAAGCGCCCAAAACTCGTGTCTCCATTCTATCTGTTATAGTATAGTATAGTAATAACTTTACAATATGGTCATCATTAATATACGAGGATATGTTTTCTTAATTACACGTACAATTTTAGACGGAGACGTAACAATGTGGCACTGGGTATCCTTCACACGTCTATCAAACTATTTGTCGCCTCGTGTCAACGTCAACGTTAACCTATGGAGCAAGGATATTTACTTCGTTGTAGACTTGGAATCACATTTTAATTAAATACTTTATTTATATACCTATTGAAACGCACAGATATACATCATATATATGTTATCCAACGCCGCATTGTTAGTAATCGAGCGTCAACTTTTGACCCTTACTTACGGGTTATAATTGGTATTGAATATCTAAGACAGTATAGTTATATTTGTATATATTCAAGATGATAGACGTCTGCCGAAATAACTTTTTTACAATAAGCTATATGTTCGTTTTAAAATCCGATCCAAAAGATTCAAATTACAATATTAGTATATTTTTCATGATAACTTGAGAAATAGACACATTATGCAATAATTCGACTAAATTATTTATAAATATTTATAATTTTCACTACTGGATCTAAAACAGATCATACAACATTACCATTTATAAGGCATAGTTCACAATGGCATTAGGCGTTTCACTCATCTGTTAAGTTATACCAATTGATTTTAGACTTTCATACTAAAGAAATAAGTATGCAAATAATATCAGCAACAAACAAGTTAAAACTTGCAAATGTAAGGTTTAAAATTTAAACCTTAAAAATTAGTTGCCTTTTAAACTGTTTTCACTGCTACACTGAGAGAGCAAATTGTTAATACAAACATCAAGTGCGCCTTGTTAAATTTATTAAAAGTTTTAGGTAAATGATGAGCATTAAAAATAGAACTCCAATTCTCAAAATTTTAAAAGCCCATTCATTAGAAATAAAAAAAGCAGATGTTAATCATACTCTTATCAGGTGTATACAAACACACATGCTTTAAAATAGTTTCCATAACAGAAAAACTTTAAATAAATAGGGTAATAATATAGTAAACAACAATTTAATCAATTTTTATGGTTCAATCTCCAACACCCACAGAACCACACAGTCGACACTATCAGTCTAATGGAAAGAAGTACACTTTTAAAAGTCATTAACCGCCAAAGAACAGTTCCGCACTTCATGTATTTGAAGACACTCCACACTATCATTTCTAGACTCGTACGGATTACTGGTATCTGAAACACTGTCAGGGCTGTCACAGTGGTTGAGGGGGAGGTTGTGGGTTGGTGAGGTGACAGTGAACTGGTTCATCCAGAGCTGCTTTTCTTCTACTTCCTTGCTTACAACCACAAAGAGCTCCTTTTCTTTACACTCCATTTGCTGCTTTAGGTAGGCTATGAGATCACTGCTCTGAAAAAGGAAAGGTAATATATTTAGAATTTGATAATGGCAGCATTCAAATATTTATCACAAAATTAAATAAACTTAGCCTCATTCGTTTTGCTACTGGGAAATAGCCTTTTTCCGGTTTAAATTTTTGATGACTCTTTAGAGAATTTACTTATCCACTTGACCGTCCGACGATAGCATAGTAACCGAAAAAAATATGCTCTTAACCGTCCGCGGGAACCTTACTATCCAAAGGGGTGGAAGAAAGAATTGATTTCGGAGCCATCTAACGGAATATTTCGGCATTATTTCCTAATTCTCTTGATGGGACAACGTAGCCTAATAAAATAGTTAGCTCTAAAAAAATTTAGATGGCAGTGTAGTCATAATTTTTGTAGAAAGTTGTGAATGCGCTGCGCGGGGCGTGCGTCGCTAAAAAAACCCGGACGGTTGACAGGAAAACAGTCTCGCGGGCCGGACGGTTGAGTGGTTATAATAAAAATATTCTTACTCTTCCAATAAGCTGTGGTGCGTCCAACTTGGAGTCCAAGTTGTAGAAGTTCCCCTGGATCTGACGGATGGCAATCCAGTGACGACGGCGCAGGGGCAGCATCACAAAGCCAAACTTGTAGTCAGAGGGCACATTCAGAATGAACCCACAGATGTTTGATAGGTCAAGGCAGCCTGGGTCTCTGAAAATATTGGTCATAATCAATATATTTATTGAATGTGAAATTGCAAGTTACAGCATGAATGATGTGTAAAAATAATAGGTTAAATATACAATTTCAAGCACACAGCTTTTTCTTCTAAAAATATGTAATGTAGAATATGAGTACAAGAATTCATAATCATGTTCCTTTAACTTTTAGAACTCAGGCATTAAAATGTACTTATATCTTATACTAACAATATACCTACAACACCAACATAATAATATGATGTCACTGGACATGGAAGGATTAATTAAAGATGATTACATGCAACTTGTGATTTTAATTATATAACTGATTACTTTAGTAACATAGTTATTTGCTGAATAACTATGTTTCTAAATGCCACATTGCATGTAGTACACAGGACAATTAGTGTAAATTGCAAATTTACACAACACAAAAGTTATTTACTATTGAAATTCAAGATTACACAATATTTTCAAGGTTTTACATAAATCAGAGCAAATCATGCTAATGAGCGAGTCGGCAGAACCGCAACCTTGAGACTCACTTCCTCTTGTCGAACCACACGGCCTCGCAGCCCTTCAGCTGCAGCGCCGCCATGATCACGTTGATGTCGTAGTTGCCCAGCCCCAGCATGGAGCGGTGCGGGTTGATCCACACGTTCGGCGACAGCCGGCTGCAGATCCCGTCCAGCTCGCTCTTCGTAAACGTCCCGCGCACCTAGCAACAAGTATCATGTTTACATACTCCGTCTATAACTCAAATTTATTCCAATTCCCCTGCTAATGCTGTATACAATGATGAGGGTAATACGTGCCTGGAATAAATTGTTAAGTGCGTGCAGCGCGCACAGTTCTTTAACTTGTTTTTCATGGTAAATCGTCGGTTTTGCAGACATCCCGATTACATTCAAAATTACATCGTTTTCTAACAAAAAACACACATGGTTTAACTTTTGTTTAAATGATACGAATAAAATTTACGCCGTTAGTAGTCTTTCTCACTAATTAATTTAATCACAGCAATTATTACAATTTTACAGAAAACCCGACGATTATTTTGTGATGACAAATGTGTTTGACAGATTTACGAATGCAATGGATTGAATGGATATATGTAATTACAATAATTTTAATTACCGTATTAGTGAGTTTAATATGAAATCACTGTAACATAACTTTTAAAACTATACTGATAAGGACCAATTCTTCATGCCATGTTTTTTAATTAAATAAAAAATAACGGCGTTAGCACTAATACCATGTGCTCATAACTTTTTTTGGTACAATTGAGGCGTGATTAAAAATGTCTCAAACAGATAAAAACATAGACAATTTTGTTCAATGTTTATTTTTTTATCTGCGGTATGGCGGGAGTTTTGCACGAGTTTTGTCAGTTTTGACAAATGACATTATCACATTAGTGTCATGCATGACATTGAATGGTTGTGGACTGTGGTTGAGTCGTGTTGTGTTGTTTATATTATTTTTGTCGTGTATTTAATAAAATAAAATAGTACATCAATTTGCTACGACATTGCTTCTGAGAAATGGATAATTCCAAAACGTATTACGGAACTGCTCCAGAGGATACTTATGGAAATCATTTTTCTACAGTCAACAAAACAAACTTGCAACATTACAAAGTTTCTCTTGAAAGGTTTAGAATCAAAATATTGTATTTTAATGATCTCTTATGTTTATTGAAGTGATATTCACAGTAACTACTAATTACTTTATTATATCACAGCTCAACTAATGCATCGTCCAACATTCTGTTGAAAGATGTTTGGAATTCCCACATGGATCTATGCAGTGAAAAGGCTTGGGACCAAATTACGAACTCTGCCAACTCATTGCTGCAAAATAATGATACAAGTAACATGAAAACATGGAAAAGCTCACTTGGGTAAGAATATACATGTTTCTTTTGATTGAGTTTAAAAAGAATTCCTAATAAAACAATTTGTGTGGAGTACATTTTTTATTTTCTTACTGATAGCTCACTCAAGCTTACAATTAACAATCTTCTAAATTTCTTGCATTAATGTTAATATTTATATTTTTAGCAAATTCACAGATGCCGAGACATTATTTGAACAATCAATACCGGCCTGCAAAAACTGCACCTCCAGTACCTCTCAAAGTATGACTTTACAGAAGCTCATGAACTCTAATTGCAAATGTACTATTCCAAAAGTTGAACCAAAAAGAATAGAGAAAGAAAATGTGTATGAAAACAAAAAATCATTATTTGTAAAAACTCTACATTCAAATAGTTCAAGTTTTGAAGTGAACTCGGGTGATGAGCAGAGGCCATTATTTAAACCAAAATTTGGGCGTCCAAAGCCTGTAGTTAAAAACCAGCCTGTTTTACCAAAACCAATATCTCAAGAAATGGAGATAGACCTTACAAAAGAAGAGGAAGAGGCCAAAACCCATAAAGCAAATGTAGCTAAGATTACATTTAAAACTGCAAAGGATTGTTTGTTTGCGGCTAATCCGGCTGCCAAGAGGACTTTGGGGACTTCCCGGAAGGCTCAAGCAAAGTTTGTTTCACCCATGATTGGAGCCCAGTAAGTTCTATCTTTGCTGCGGCAATTACTGTAACTCGTAATTAAGCATACTTTACACAGGGTCTTTGACCCCAATCTGCAGTACTTTTAATCAATCCTTAATGCTAAGTCATTTCAGAAATGGATTCTAATATCATTGAATTAGGGGTGATTTTAGGAATAACCTGATGTTCAGAAGGGATTTGGAGTTATCTGAATACACCTTGTAAATTTTTGTATGTAGTTTTGTAAGTCCTCAATCTTAGTCAAAGCTTGAGGCACAACCCAAAAAGAAAGCTACAACTTAATCTATTGTATTTTCCTTTTTAGGGTTCCGTACCCAAAGGGTAAAAACGGGACCCTATTACTAAGACGTTGCTGTCTGTCTGTCTATCACCAGGCTGTTTCTCATGAACCCTGATAGAACCCTAGACAGTTGAAATTTTCACACATGATGTATTTCTGTTGCTGCTATAGCAACAAATACTAAGAACAGAATTAAATAAATATTTAAGTGGGGCTCCCATACAATAAACCTGATTTTTTTGCGTAATGGTACGGAACCTTTCGTGCGCGAATCCGACTTGGCCGGTTTTCTGTCTTTATATTATATCTGATTTTTTTAGGGATAAGCAAGAAAGTGTAGAGCTAGCTCCAGCAATAGCCGATGACAGACTGAAGCACATTGACCCCAAAATGATAGAACTCATTGAGAGTGAGATCATTGATAAAGGAACACCTATTGGTAAGTATGTAGTATTTATTTTTATCAATAGGCTGATCCAGGTTCACACAAAACAAGCTGACACGCAAGAAAATGGCCGGCTCACAGGGTACTGTAGCGAGTCACAGAGTAGTGTAGTGTACAGTCCGAACTGTGTGGATCAGCCAAGCCAAGGTTTTACTTTGCTAAAATTGCCCTTTGGAGTTATTTATGTTTGGCAATAAAAGTTTAAAGACATTAGGGACAAAAAAAGTTTCAGAGACATCATCAGCGCTGGAGTGTCTGGAGGAAGGTATCTGTATCATTTTTATAAAGAATTTATTTTCCCACATGGATTTATATGTTTATACATGTCAAATTACTTGCAGCTTTCAGTTTAGCTGCAAATGGACGAATCCCACGCAGACAGATTTATTATCGAGATTTGCTCTTTTTATATAGCATAACGTAAATGGCGCATCAACACTACGCATACGCAAACCTACACCACAAAATTGGCTTTGAAAAATGTGTCTATGAATATTTCAGGGTGGGACGACATAGCAGGCCTGCATCTGGTAAAGTCGGTGATCCAAGAAGCTGTAGTATGGCCTCTACTGCGGCCCGACATCTTCACGGGGCTGCGGCGCCCGCCCAAGGGCATCCTGCTCTTTGGCCCGCCCGGCACTGGGAAAACACTCATTGGTAACATCATTTATACATATGAACTGAAAAAGATACTAAAAAATCGACCCAGCCTTCCTTACAACTCTGCTAATCAACCTAGGAAATAAATCAATTTTTTCAATTTTTTTCTTATTTACTCCTTGCTAATTGAAGCAAAAACATTGTCAGAGTATTTATAAACTTTATGTCAGAGTAATAAGATTCAATATCGTTTATCAGGGAAATGCGTAGCAGCGCAATGCCGCGCGACTTTCTTCAGTATCTCAGCGTCGTCTCTGACTTCGAAATGGATCGGAGACGGGGAGAAGATGGTGCGTGCGCTGTTCGCTGTCGCTAGAGTACATCAACCAGCTGTAAGTCTACTCCATACAGTCTACAGATGGAGAAATTATTGCCAACTGAACTACCAGTCAATACATACATGGTTATAAAAAACAATAGATTTTTGCTATCAACAGCATGCATTTTGCATTTCATTCACTCAAAACAGTTTTAATGCGCCGAGCGCTGGCCGTCGACCATCCTATCAATCGAAATAGTAAAGGGGTTACACCTATCCTTTCGCCGGTTACTTTCTTCAATCTTGCGAGAGGGACAGGGAAACAGCATAAACCTTTCTCTGTCCTCAGCAGAAACTGTCCTGAAAAAGAATAGATGTAACCTCTTATATTTCACGCTTCCTGGTTGTGGTTTATATTATAATATAATTATGTTGTTAGTAATTTCATGATTATTTCATTATTTTTATTCTGGCAGGTGATATTCATAGATGAAATTGACTCGTTGCTGACCCAGAGAAGTGACAGCGAACATGAAGCTACCAGGAGAATCAAGACTGAATTCCTTGTGCAGTTCGATGGAGCTGCCACAGGTTGGTTTGTTATATCTACTACATCTACATCTACAGCAAATTCTCATTTACCTAACCTCATATACATGCAAGTGACACCTCGGGCATTGGAGTTGCACATAAGCTATGATGTCCGCTTAGTATCAGCTAAGCCATTATGTTCGTTTTTCGCCACATAAAATCGAAATAAAATAAAAATCGCCGTTCCCGCCGCGTGGAAGCCACTGACGTTCAGTTATAACCACATAATAAACGGCCTGATAATCCACTCATGTTATAATTATGTAGTAGAGGAATAGATTTATTAATTATACTCATATTAAAACTGGTCACTCACCTTTGTTTAAGTGGAAAATTGCTCGACATGTTGCACGAATTGATTTGAAATACGTGTAAGCTTTTTGTCCATGTGCAAATATTGAAAGTATTTTCACGTCAATTTTGTACTGAACTTAAAAGAGCATGAAGTCTATTAAAATATATTTGTCATAAATTCTTGACCACAAACGTTCTACATGTCATATAGCTGGATGATCTGGTGAAAGGCGTCTTAAGGTTGTTGATGATGGTCTTTAGGTGAGGATGAGCGGCTGCTGATAGTTGGCGCCACCAACCGACCACAGGAACTGGACGAAGCGGCTCGCCGGCGCCTCGTCAAACGTCTCTACGTGCCGCTGCCCGATGCTGATGTAAGTAGTCCACTTGTGACTCTTCCAGAATGAGTTGTTACTAAGAAGCAGATAAACACAGAAGGCGATCAGGCTCATAGAGGCCAGTCTTCGACCAATTCAATTGAAGGCCTCAACTACTAATATTTGCTGCCAGTCAAGAGATCTTCATTCTCTTTTGTCGTTTTTTAGTGAAGGTCTTGAGAATTTAGGTTTGTCATATTAGGACATATATCAACGAAAAAATGACACTGTTTAATGTCAACTCTTTTCTTTAGGCCCGTGAACAGATAATCAACAACCTGCTAAAGTGTGAGAACAACGCCTTGTCTGCCACGGACATTAACGAGTTGGCGCATCTAACGGACGGCTACTCGGGCGCCGATATGAAGTCGCTCTGCTCCGAGGCCGCCATGGGGCCGGTGCGGGCTGTGCCGCTGTCACAGATATGCACTATTGACCGTGATAAGGTAGTTAAAAAAAATCAAATTGTTCGCTTAACGAAGCCTCTTGGCATGTGTTCTAGACCTCAAGTGTTCTTATTTATTCGAAATGTTATGTAATTTTAAATTATTTGTGCTTCCAGGTGCGTCCAGTGACCGTGCAAGACTTTAAAAACGCGCTTAAACGCGTCCGGCCAAGCGTGTCCCAGGACGACCTTGGCCAGTATGTTAACTGGAACAACACTTACGGCCAAGGGTTTTGAATGTTGATTTATGCTATTATACGGTTCATTTAACAATTTGTTTAATTTTCTGACCTACCTACCTTGTTAGTCTGTTCACTCCATAAAAAGAAATAAAATCGCTACCTGAATAAAACCCTAAAAAGTATCATAAGCGACCCAATAGTAGTGGAACACCTGCTTGTCCCTTTTTTGGGGTCAAAATGTTATTGTACGCACTACATTTCTCTAGTCAACTCCAATGCCCGATACGATACAATTCATCTGTGCCAACTGTTAAGCCCCCTCCCCAATCGTGCGCGAATCGCGGCTTCGCCCGCGATTCACGCACATAGTCTGGAGGGGGCTTTATAGGTGGTTATAGGCTTGAATTGAATAATGGGGAAAAACCTTTTAGCAAGTATTGCCAACTTAAAATTACTGCACGCAATAGCACCAAAAGGCCGTAACACACTATTGCACCGCACCGCGACCTTGGTGCGTCGCACCCATAAGTGAGAGCGAGAAACAGATATCTCTTTCTCGCTCTCACTTATGGGTGCGATGCACTAAGGTCGGGATGCGATGCGATAGTGTGTTATCACTTTAAGATCGAATTATCGAACCGTGCATGACATGGCTGTACATTTTGGCTCACTTTGACAGTGACGCTGTCACTTTATTGGAATGTCAAAAAATCATATGTTTTGGCGCGCCTGTATGCATAAATATGTTTTGATTTTTAAGATTTTTCAAATGATTCGTAGATAAAATACGCCTGGTATAATTTAGCCGTAACGTGGAATCATTAAACTAACAACAATGGAACAAGAAAATCGTGTTGTTGTGTTAATTGATATGGATTGTTTTTATTGCCAAGTTGAGGAGAAATTGAATCCCGAACTAAAGGGACAACCTATTGCCGTGGTACAATACAACCCTTGGAAGGGTGGCGGGTAAATAATAATCACACAACTGATATTCAGGACTACATATTTTGTGTTTTCTTGCTTGCATCGTATGTTGTAACCTGCTATGTTCATTTTGTAACTGCATGTTTGTTTTGGTTTGTATTGGCTAGTTTTCTGCGCCTCGGCGGCCTTTGCTTCTTGTTGACACTGATACTTGTAAACCCTACATTATATTTTTAACTTTTGTGAGTTACTATATTTATTATTTATTGCAGCATAATTGCAGTGAATTATGTGGCCAGGGCTCGCGGAGTCACGCGCCATATGCGCGGTGACGAAGCGAAAGAAAAGTGTCCTGAAATACAGCTACCCTCAGTACCATGCAATAGAGGGAAAGCTAATATCTCAAAGTAAGTAGCTTGCTGTAAGGACAATATTTTAATTTTAGCAATAAAGAAATGTTAGGAAACTACTTCTAAAGGTGAGAATCGGACTTGCAAGACTGGTAAGTGACTATTATAAAGCTAATCACTATCACAGGTCATTTTAACACAACCAAATTTCCTAATTACCTATACTAAATTATTTTATGACACTGTAGGTACAGAGATGCAGGTATAGAGGTGGCGAAAGTGCTGCAAACCTTCACTCCGCTCCTGGAGCGGGCCTCCATTGATGAAGCCTATTTAGATATAACTGTACCAGTAAGTGTTGGGTTTATGATTTTCTGTGTAAACATGAATAATTTGTTGAAATTGTTGTCAACCATATAACATTTAGCCAGAGAAAGGGGTTTCTTTAGCTAAATTCTTGTTATTCTTGGTCTGATGATATTTCATGTCTTTGTAATGACGATGATGATGATATAAAATGGTAGAGATATCAATAAGGTAAGCATGCTCCATCTTAAACTGCATTGGCAATTACCATGTGAGATTCTGGTCAAATGCTTACCTTTTTCCAATAAAATAAAATAAATATATGCTAACCCTGCATAGAAACATTGGAATATTCACAGCTCTTTAATACAACTTAACTTAATATTTAATTTCCAGGTTAAAGAAAGGCTAAAAACTTTAAACGTAAGTACAATCAACAGTGACATGATGCCAAACACGTTTGCCCTCGGCTATAACAGCATTGAGCAGTTCATAAGTGACGTGCACAACTATGGCTGTGACTCTATCGACTTTGACCATGACCACTCCAAGATGTTGCTCGTTGGAGCTGTGGTTGTTAGTGAGATCAGGGCTGCTGTGTTCAGGGAAACTGGTAAGAATTATAATATTTAATGAAAGCATATATGTTATACCTATGTCTGTGATTCCTATTGTACCAACTAGATAGCATATCAAGATGTTTTTGGTAATCCTTTACAAAAAGATTGGCAAGTCTAATCAGCAAAAAGTGAAAAAAGAAGTAAATAAGTTTATAAATACTATGGATTAAATCGTCCGAAATAAATATTTTTTATTATTTTTATATAAAATGGTTCTCAGGTTACACATGTTCAGCTGGCATTGCCCACAATAAGATCTTAGCCAAGCTGGTCTGCGGCATGAACAAGCCCAACAAACAGTCTGTGCTGCCCAAACACACTGTCAACATTCTTTACAAGTAAGTAGCTGTATTTAGCATTAGCAACACTCTTACTGGCCATTGGTAAATCTTATGTCTTTGCAATAAGCTCAGTTAGCTGAGCTATGCTTACTTAAGACTAAAACCTCTTCTTCCATGTCCACTACATGTTTATGGTCTTCAGACAACCTTGCGTGCTGTAGCCTGTAGTTATTAAAAAAATGCCCGTAAATTTTTGAGCAATGAGTTGACGATTTCTTTGGGTGATGGTCTTTTGCCATGAATCTTTGCTTTGTTTTTTGTAAGTTCGTAATTTTTTGGACCATGTGATGACTATTTCCTTGAGTGGTCTCATTCCATGATTTTTTAGTGGTCATTCAAAAAACTAATAATGCATTTTTGTGTTTCAGGACTTTGCCAGTGAAAAAGGTGAAACATCTGGGAGGAAAGTTTGGGCTATCAGTCTGCGGTGCACTGAAAATCAACAACATGTATGAGCTGCAGAAATTCTCCGAAAAGGAACTGCAGACCAAATTCGACGAGAAAAATGGGTAATCGATCAGTTAGCCCTTTTGCTTGGGGTTTCTTACTGTCGAACAACAAATAGACACATTTCAATATCCTTTTGACAAGAAATGGTTTACAAAGGTCGCCTCTTTGGCATATATATTATGCAAAAATCAATAGCAATAATAAATGTAGTGTTTTGAGGGATTAACTATTTCCGCGTCACCAAAAAATGAAAGAAACATCTCTCACACTTTGAGATTTTACCATAATGTAATTCTAAATAAACAATTGTTCATAATATTTGTGTTCGAGGTAATGACGTCTTTCTTTTTTTATCTATTTCAGGACATGGCTTTACAATATAGCGCGCGGAATCGACTTAGAGCCCGTGCAAGCAAAATTCAACCCTAAGAGCATAGGATGCTGCAAAAACTTCAAAGGCAAATCTGCTATACTTGATTTGGAAAATCTAACAAAATGGCTAAAAGACTTAGGAGATGAGATAGAAGATAGATTAGAAAAAGACGCAGTGGACAACAACCGGGCGCCGAAGCAGATGGTTGCCAGCTTTTCAACATTGTTGCCGGACGGGAGAGGCAGTAGTAGTTCAAGGTCATACAATTTTGTGAACGAGGAAGAGTTGTGTACTGAATTCTTTTCGAATAAAGCCTTGGAATTAGTCATGGAGAGTGTTGAGGGTGTGAAAGTTAAAGGTAAGATAAAGAACTTTGATTTGAATGTCTTCAACACATTACTCGTACATGTACAGTACGCTCCAGCGACAACTGGCCCCTCCTGCATTGAAAATTGTTTTCAGGGGAGGTAAGTTATTATCTCTGTAGCCTTTTGTACATGCAATAGACCCTTGTTGGTAATAACAAAGTTTTCTCGAAAACAATATGACATGTTTTTATAATTTCAGAAGGAGAAGCAAATAGAAAACTCAAAGCAGCGATAACATTTTTAGGCATTAGTGTTGGTAAATTTGAAGACCATTCAGAAAAGAAAACCAAGAAAATAATGGATTTCTTCACTGCCGGCTCCTCTAAAGAAACTACTACTACCAACAAACCCAAAGAAACGAGACCTGATGAATCAAAAGCTAAAGATAAACGAAAGAATGATAAAGAGAATATGATGCGTAGATTCTTCAAGATCAATGAAAATGAAGAGAAGTCTGAAAAGAAACTTGAAGAATCAAATATTGTACCAAAGGAAAGTGATGAATCCAGACCTGAATTACCGAAAGATAGAAGTACTGTTGCGACCAAAGCAGATGATACACAACGAATATCTAAAAATGAACAAAACACTGACAAAGATTACATCATGCAAAGATTTTTGAATGATGATGCTAAATCCGATAGTAAATCAAACGATCCAATCACACACGGAGCAGAAGATAGTTTATCAAATAAGTATGCAGATATTAATGAAATAAAACTACCAGAGCAAAGTAGGTCCGGACTAGAATCAACTTTGAATAAACAAGAATCATTCTTTGCAAAGTTCTTGCTAAAGTCAGATCCTGGTCGTCCTACAACTCCTGTCTGCAACATTATCCCTTGTGGCGAAGACAGCAACGATACACATTGCTCTGGCTCCACTATTGAATTAGAAATCAACAAGAGCATTGCATTATTTGATGACGACCCAGAGAAAACAGACCGCGTAAGCAGTATGCGCGAACTGCTCAACGCTACTTCAATAGCTGCTGCAGAATTAGAAGAACCAGGTTCTGACGTAGAATTAGAAGGTTCTCCTAACTTGATACATCCAGAACCGATCCCTTCAACAGCTACAAACCACCGTAATTCTCCGAATGAATTAGAGACGTTCCAATGCTCGGAATGCATGAAACAGGTGCCTGTAAATATGTTTGATACACATGCAGATTACCATCTCGCTTTAAAGCTACGCGATGAAGAGAGACAGCAAGTGCGAAATGAGAGACTAAAGCCAATTCCGAAAACTGTTGTGAATAGCGAAAGTACCACGAAAAAGAAACAAGTTGAAGTAAAGATCGAATCTGTGTGTTCAATAGCAAGTTTTCTCGTTAAGGTGGATAATAACGTCCCTACAGAAAAATGTGGTGAATGTGGAAAAAGGGTACCAGTAGAAAAGTTGACAGAGCATTTAGATTTCCACGAGGCCCAGAAACTGAGTAGACAGTTGAATGCGAAACCTACTGCCGTAATATCGACAAGCGTTAAGCGTAAAAGGAGTTCAGGATCACCGGTTAAGAAGCCGAAAATGCCCTGCAAATCTATACAGTCTTTCTTTGGCTCGAATAGGTGACACATATACTAGTACTTTATTTTTTGTTAAATATGTATAAATGTAATTATGTTAACAGTAAAAGTACAATATAAAATGTACAATAATTGACAGTTACGGAGTTTTGTTTTGTGGACAGTGTGTAGTAGTAGTATATAGCATAATAACCTCACAAGAAAAATCTATTTAACCAGCCTCGAGCCCAAACGGCAACAGGCACATAGTTGATGAGATGTTGTTTTACCACTTTTACCTTCTACTTCCCTTATAGAGTTAAACCAAGAAAAGTCTGCAGCGATTTTGATAGCCCACGCAGTGCAAATGTTATTTTAAACGTCAAACTTCTATGAAATTATGACGTATAAATAACACTTGCACTGCGTGGGCTATCAAAATCGATGCAGACTTTTCTTGGTCGAACTCTAGTTGTGACGTAAGCACTATGGACAAGTAATAGAAACAACTGCATCAGTATTTACACATTTATTTTTATTGGTTTGAGCCAATAAAACTTGAACTAATAAAGACATAATTCTCTTTTCAACACTCTGAACTTAACACTTTTTTCTAGAAGCGGTCAATTACAACTCCTAGTTCCAGCTAGAACAGCCAGCATAAGTAGCTGATTCTTAAACATGAAAAGCTAGATAGGATTGCTGAACTTGAAGAATTATAAACACACTATCCCTAGTTCCTCCTACGCCGCACACGTGATATTCTCCACGCGTTCGGCTCCTCGTACTTATTGTACAACGGTTCGAGTCGCTGGTTCTTCTTGAACTTGGAGAGCTTGGTGGGGTCGGAGAACTTGAAGAAGGCGGGCGCGAACTCCACCAGCCACTTGGGGTCGATGGTCGTCACCTCGCGCATGTACTCCTTCGTCGTTTGGACCAGCTCGTGGTAGATTACCCTGGAAACAAGTTTATAGGTTAGGAATTGTTGGTATTTGTACCTTAAGATTACATTCATACAGTTTATTTCATCCAATTTATTTCTGTGCTGTCTTTGTAATAGACTTCATACTGTTATTATCTAAGGACGGGCCTTACGGGCACTAAGAACGGTGCTAGTTCAGCGGTGTCACTCACGAATTCGAGCCAATCGTGCAGTCTAACGCAACTAGTTGCGACCAGTCGCGCGGGTGATGCGAGCTCATCAACCAATCGCGTTGTGGCGTTAGATTGCACGATTGGCTCCAATTTGTGTGCGTGACACCGCTGTACTGGCCCCATTCTTATTGCCCTAAAGTCCGTCCCTAGATATACGTCAATGGTTTTTATGACTATAGAGAATAGAAAAAAAATCAAAACAATCTCATTGCCAGCATCAAATTTGACTGAGTGTTGTGATAAGTACAGTCTGCTGAGGATCTTTGTCAACGGCAGTCTTTATATTGGCAGTCCAACAGATTAGTCCTTGTCAAAACAGCTAATTAAACATTCATAAATATCTTACCACTCGGGTTGTCTGTTAAAAAGCGCGCTGGACGGATGGATGTAGACAACTTGGCTGTCCACGAGGGTCCGGTAGCCCTCCTGGGGGTCCTTCTTGGCCGCGTTCCGGAAGAATCCCGAGCAGATTGTCTTCTGGATGCGGACGGTGTTCTTCGCGGCGGAGACTACGTCCAGTTTGTGCCTGGAATATTACAATGTTATTTAGTAAACAAAATTAAATTCAACAAACGCAAATATCAACGCCAAAGTCTGCGATGCCCACAGATAAGCTCTGCATGTGAGAAGGGGTCCAAAGGGGTACTGGACATATACTGTACTTGTTTTTTGCAAGTTTTGGAAACATTCTAAAGTTCTCCTTCTCGGCAACTATTAAAAAAATTATAGGAATACAAAACTTACAAAGTTACCTATAAAAAACCGGGCAAGTGCGAGTCGGACTCGCGCACGAAGGGTTCCGTACCATAATGCAAAAAAAAAAACAAAAAAAAAGCAAAAAAAAAAAACGGTCACCCATCCAAATACTGACCACTCCCGACGTTGCTTAACTTTGGTCAAAAATCACGTTTGTTGTATGGGAGCCCCATTTAAATCTTTATTTTATTCTGTTTTTAGTATTTGTTGTTATAGCGGCAACAGAAATACATCATCTGTGAAAATTTCAACGGTTCGTGAGATACAGCCTGGTGACAGACGGACGGACGGACGGACGGACAGCGAAGTCTTAGTAATAGGGTCCCGTTTTACCCTTTGGGTACGGAACCCTAAAAAGTTTTGAGGAAAGTTCGAAATGTAAAGTTTCGACTTTTTGGAATATTTTTTCGTAGACCAGGGGCCCATTGCATAACAAACTACAACAAATATTACAAGCGGAACTCCTTTTCTAATTTCACTTATTAAATAAGAAGTTCCGCTTGTAATATTAGTTGTACTTTGTTATGCAATAGGCCCCTGGTTCATTGGTACCCATGAATGAGTTAACTGATTAATGTTTTTTATATGTAGAAGACAAATCCTCACCTATCCATAATCCCAAGCAGCTGTTTCCTCACATCCTGCGCCCGCTTCAGCGTTCTAATCTGGACGAAGTTCTCATAACACCACGCGTTAGAAAACTTATTATTCCTCCAACTATTGAACACAGCCAACAGCGTGAGATGGTCGCCCTCCGGCTGGTTGAACTTGGCTTTCTTCTGGTCGGCGAGGGCCTGCTTGTCCTTGGGCCGGTAGAACACGTTCTGGACGCTGAGCATGGACACTATGGTGAGGATCTCGTCGGAGCATTGGAGGGCCACGGACATGATTAGGATCTTGGAGAGGTTGGGCTCTAGGGGGAATTCGGCCATCTGAAATGAAAGAAATTTAATTTGAATAATAGTGATCGCACTCGACAATTTAAAACTAGTATTTCTAGTCTGGTACTAATGTAAAATATAAATGAATATGGCACTAATGTAATCGTTTGTTAGTATTAATGTCACGTTGAAATGGTGACGTTGAATTTTTCACAGAACGACATATGACGGACGCAGCATAAGGGTGTCAAAAATTACGTAAAATTAAACCCAATAATTTTGAAATAAAGTTCAAGATCATTGTGGGGAATATATTCCCTCTTTCTTATAAAGCTTTAGCAATGGGCATTTACCAGGTTTTCTCGTCAGTACATACAAATACAAGTTGTAATGAAGAAGTACAAATCGTCATAAATAAGTAGTCGGTAGAAATCTACCTTACCCTGCGTCCAAGCCGCGTCAGCAGCCCCTCCTGGTCCAACGCGGACAACGAGTGTAGTTGTTCTAGAGCCATAATCAAAGACTCAACCGGCGGCGCGTCCATAAAGTCAAAGTGGAGTAAATCATTGATGCCCATAGTCTTCAACTGCAGCACTGTAGTAGCAAGGTTGGTTCGTTGTATCTCTGGTACGGGCGTGGGCAGCATCTCGTCGCGGTAGGCGCGCTCGGTGTAGAGCCGGTAGCACTTGCCGGGGCCGGTGCGGCCGGCGCGACCGGCGCGCTGCTTCGCGGCCGCCTGGACAGACAAGGGGGTTTAGGTGGATGTATTTTACGAGCTAAAAAGGTTAGACAGATATTTACATAGCTTAGGTGAAGTGCGGGAAAGGCCAGAGGAGTTTGTTGAGAAAGAAAAAGTCAGCCCCGGGCTACAATTCTAAGCCTCATCTGTGCCATCTTAGCCAAGTGTTGGTCTTATTATTATTATTATTGAGAGCCTGTTGTATCCCACTGCTGGGCAAAGGCCTTCCCCCGTTTTTTCCATTCTTCCCGGTTCTGAGCAGTCTTATCATAACAAAATAAATTAAAAATGTAGACAAATGTATTCTATTAAAAAATAGTGTATAGACGAGTTTGGAAGAAGCATAGTCCCCCAAAAAGATGGACAACCCGAAGGCTGTGTCCTACCTACTGTTGATGCAAAAAAAATTTTCATCAAACTGATAGACATCTCGAAAAGGGCCGATTTTGGTAAGCAATCCCGAATTTTAATATTGGTCAAACAATGATAAATATCTCTTATATTAATTTGTTTTTACCTGCGAAATCGGCGTGACAACCAGCGAATCCATACCAGTCTTAGAATTATAGACCTTCTGCTTCACAAAACCGGGGTCCACCACATAATATATCCCGTCTATAGTCAAAGAAGTCTCCGCAATATTCGTAGCTATCACCACCTTACGGGACCCGGGCGGGGCGGGCTCGAAAATACGGGTCTGCATTTCCGAAGGCAGGGCAGAGTAAACAGGTAAAATGATCAGTTCAGGCACATCAGGGCCTAGAGATTTCATCCTCTCGTAGAGTATCTCACAAGCCGTGTCAATCTCCTCTTGACCCGTTAAAAAGAGGAGTATATCTCCAGGCGGTTCTCTCAAATGTATCTGCATTACTGTTATTAACGAAGCATCTAAGTAATCAGTTTCTGGTTCTTTAGTGTATAAAACTTCAACAGGGAAAGTTCTTCCAGGGATAGTGAAGATTGGTGCTTCGAAGAAGTATTGCGAGAATTTGACAGCGTCTAGAGTGGCGGAGGTGACTATGAGTTTGAGTTCTGGTCGTTTTTGGACAGCTTGCTTCAGGAGGCCGAAGAGGACGTCGGTGTGGATGGTGCGCTCGTGGGCCTCGTCCAGCATGATGACGGAGTAGGACTTCAGGTCCAGGTCCATGAGGCACTCGCGGAGCAACATGCCGTCTGTCATGTACCTGCACACAACCAGTAAGGTTAAGTTAGTCAAGATCTAATAAATAATGAGATACTAACTGTCCTACCAAAATGCTGCTATCGCTACCAACTTGATCGCATTCAACAGTAGGTTTGTAGTGCTTATTTCACGCAAAACAGACAATTTCCTGAAATTCTGTTAGTAACATTACCAACAGTACCAACTATTTTTTAAATATAAAAATTATTGAATAATTCGTGGGAAAGAAGCTATACTTACTTGATAACAGTCTCAGGGCTGGTGCAGTCTTCAAATCGAATAGTGTAACCCACTTCTTGTCCCAGTCGGCACCCAAACTCCTCAGCCACACGTTTGGCCACAGACATGGCGGCGACTCTCCTGGGTTGAGTGCAGGCGATCTTGCCGCGCGCCGTGAGGCCGCACTCGGCGAGGTACTGGGTGATTTGGGTCGTCTTGCCGGAGCCGGTCTCGCCGATTACTATGAGGATTTGGTTGTCGGAGACGGCCTGGAACGAAACAAAAGTGTAAGAACACGCACTTTATTTCTAAGTAATGTTATACCTACTTAAGTCTTTTACTTTGACATTGTCTAAATTTCTAGAACATTAATTTTGTTCTGGTTTTTCTTTCAATCATGAAGTCGCGGCTTGGAATCCTGTTTTTCTGAACTTTTGTATTACGGAATATAATTTGGTATTTTCGATGAATGAAAACATCCTGAGGAAGCCTGCATACTTCCGCGAAAGAAATCGCTTGATGGCTCTTTCTTGAAGCTTCATCATTGAAAAATTCATTCCTATAATTAAATCAGAATGTTTGAGAAAACGTCTAAAAAAACATTGATGATGTATTGGTGTGTACGTAGGTGAAGGTCAAATGAATTCTATTAAAAACAGAAAATACAAAATGCACATACCTTAGTCAACTCATCTCTAAGCTTGTAAATCGGGAGTGATTGCCTCTGCTCCAGCAGCGACAGATTCGTCTTCTTACCAAACGAAGATTTCTTTCCTCCAATCACATGCTTCTTCCACTCTGGTAAATCCTGCGGCGTGATACCAGTTCCCCTCATATTGGCCGCTAAGGCCCTACCATCAGATTCCGGGAGCGGATCTATCCAGTTTTTGTTAAGACCAGTTGGCAAGCTTTCCATCTCAGCCTCTCGTTGTATCATTTTCTGTTCTCTTCTCTCCTTTGCTAAAGCTGACTGCATCATGGCAGCTTGTGCTAGTGAACCATCAGGGTTTTTCACTATCCGGACAGGGGATAAGTCGTGGAGCGCTCTGCCGTGGCCCTGTAGGAAGGGTGGCTCGTCTTCTACTAGCTCTATCTCTATGTCGGCTTCGCCATCCTCCTCTTTGGGCAGTAGGCCGGTTTCTTCGTCGAAGTCCGGTAGTTCGCTCTTGTCAATTACGCCTGATGATATCATCTGTGAAATAAACTCATTTTTTTAAATCAGTGATGAAAATATTGAAATAAGATTAATAAGACAACCAAGGGTCGTGAATGACATCTTATCAGGAAATGAAGTCGAATAGAACCCTCGAAGTGGCCGCCATTCAATTTCTTTCTTATTGGATCGATTGAAATCAAGGAGATAGAGAGCGTGTGTGAAATGTTGGGGCATAACAGGAAACCCCTGTTTATAAGCGCAAAGAACTGTCAAGATTATGTTTTCGATTTAGGCCACAAAATAGATAACCCTCCAACCTATGGAAAATTACAAACAAATATAATTAAGTGGTTTATTCCCCTGTTCAGGTTCCTCCAGATAACACGTGACATTTTATGGTGTGGGGAGGGGGTAAAAAAATCACATACCTATTATTAATCAAGATGGAATATCTGATAAAATATCAAGTGCGATTTGTCATACCAAACACAGCACCTTACCTGTTTGATTTCCCATCGCTCGGGACTGGAGACTCTGGTGACGCGCTTGCGGCTGGAGTCCTCGTCGGGGTCGAGGGAGCCCTGCAGCCCCGCTAGTACTGCAGCCGCGGGCGCAGGGCGGTCCGGGTTGCGGCCTTCGCGCTCCGCCTATAACATACAAATAGGTCAACATTGTATGACATTCAATTTGGTAGGTACACTGTTTCATTTAAGTACTATTTTTTATAATTTCAAGACACAAGTAGGTTCTTGTACACTCTTGTATTTCTTGTAAAAATCAGAGCTTCAGCTTTATTTGCATGTTTAACATGTGCATCTTCGTGTTTGACTATGATATGTTGGTCTATAGATGAACCAATTTGGATGCCATTTTCTATAAAGGATTTGTGACAATGATGGTTCTTAGACAGGGTTTAATTTACTAGATGTTGCTGTTATAAAATTTTCTTTTAAAGTTTTAGCACAGTTTTAATCAATAAAAGTACATTTACTTTTTCTTAAAATGTAAAAATTTTTGCACTTACCTCTAAATGCGCGTGTGATGTGGGGTTGAGATCCTTGCCTGTGTCCTGGCAGACATCCTTCATTGTGAGAGATACCTTTTGTCCAGTGACCGACAGAACTTTGATCTGCAACAAATTTTTAGAGTGATTGTGTAATTTCTATACTGAATACATATGTATTTCCAATACCAAACTTTTACCTGTAACACCTATTCGTTTTTAAAGTCAATTTAAAGCCAATGGGGAAGGGACGAGCAAGCTATGCAATGGAAATAAATCGCATTTTTGTTTGCTTTTTTTAACGCGCGTACCCTTGGGTCTTGGGTCCATTGGCCAAGGTTGGCCAAACATGTTCATTATGTTAATTTTTAATTTCGTACTTAATATTATTCTAATGTGTTTTATTGTATTGGGCTTATAAAAATGATATTTATTAATTTTTCTTATTTAAAATCCTATTTACATTTTGTAAACCAGAGTAGTTACCTTGACTTTGTCCCCGCGAGCGACGACATCGGACACGTTGGTGACGCGGCCCTCATTACGCAGCTGTGAGATGTGCACCAGCCCCTCCCAACGCTTCTTCACTCCTTCTATTTGGACAAAGCACCCAAATGGAACTATGTTGGCCACACGCCCATTGTATATCTAGAATAGAAAATACATGAATTTTAGTATTAGGTAACAACAGGTTCTCTTATAGTTAAAAAAATAAGCAGTGATCTCTTCCAGACAACCTTAAGGTTTCAGGCTACCAAAAAATGAAAGACCTGAGTTAACATGTAGTACCAAAAGTTTTAAAAGTGCGCAATTAATAAAATAAATGTGTCTTGTAGAAGATATGCAAGGCAAGAAATAAATTTGCAAAAAAATAATGGCACGTATTTAACCGGTCAACTAATTAATCGAATTTGGGTAATTTTAAAAAATAGAAATGGGTACTAAAATTAATATTTTAGTACCCATTTCTATGTAATAGAGTTGTATTTTAATGCTGTTACAGCTGTTGATTATTTTTAGGCAGGTACCAAGTATTTATGTGGCAACTAAATTATTATATTGGAGACCATTTTCATGAAGCACATTTTAAAAAGAAAACGGCTATCTATTAATTCAAAAATGAAGTTCTTTTAAAATATTTTGTTTGGTCATTACACGGTCAACCTAACACGCTCCTCCTCGCTTTGCTCGTCGTCGCACCTATCTGTTGACTCTAGCAGAACACAGTGGTAACTATTTAAATTAGTAATTAAAATTTAAAGATCTAATGGTATAATGGCCATTAGGCGTTTCATGATTAGAAATTTCGACTATAAGTATACTGACCATTACATATTGGTAAATTAATTTGAGGTGTTTTGTGTAAAAAGTGACCAATATTCATTAAATTTAACTGCTTTCGTGTTAAAATACTACCTAGCTGAAACGACATACTCAGTTATGACTATAGTTGATTACTTTTTTTTTTTTTTTTTTTATTATTATGGCTTTAGTTGATTACTTAGGTGTGAACAACTAGATGACAACTAAATTTTATGATCGCTTTACAATATTAGTTGCCAATTTATTATTTTAGTCGCCAACCTATTACTTTAAGTTCCCTATAATTTTTTTGGGTGGCTTGATTTTGCTGCCAGTTTTTTTTATATTATGATGCTTATATTTGAGGCTAATGTATTTTGTTTGGCGCTAATATATTAATGCACAGCCAAATTATATTATTAATATTATTATATGCCCAATGAAAGTTCCTGTTTAATATTTAGTTGCCCGGTTAATAATAAGCCAAAAATAATCATACCTTTCCCGGCTCAGGGTCATCACTCATTTCAACTTCAGGACTCCTTCTCTTAACCTTCTTGCCAAAGTCACCATATCTATCCTTCTGATCTCTGTCACGAGAAGGAGACCTGCGCTCCCGAGACTTGGAGCGCCTGCCCCGTGACCGGGACCTCCTGCGCCTGTCCTTGTCCCTGGACTTGGATCTGTGTTGCTGTCTGCTCCTAGACCTACGTCTTCTATCCCTACTTCTACTCCTTCTGTCCCTGCTTCTGCTTCTTTTATCTCTACTGCGACTTCTCCTACTTCTTTTCCTGTCTCTAGAATCATCTCTCCTCCTACTTCTTCCATCTTTACGATCTCTACTGCTACTGCGTACTCTTTTGCGATCATCCTCTTTCTTAGCCTCTGCTTTAATACCAGACTTTGATGGAGCCAAGGCCTCCAACTCTGCCATAGTTTGATCAACTACATTGTCATTTGAAGATTTGTTTTTCTCGTCCTTGAATATATCTTTAGTTGTTAGCCTTTTCTTCTTATCTTTTTCATCCTCACTTTCTTCATCTGAAGAGAAAACTGGTTTCTCATTGGGTATAGCCAGGCCTGGAAACTTGTTGGCTAAAGGATTCTTATTCACTCTTTCTTTTTCATTAGTTTCAGGCTTGGAGTTTGTCGGTTTCATGTGCTGGATGATCCGAAGCAAATTCGTCATGAATGAATCTGAGAATTCAGCCCCATTTTCTGTCAGAGCCGTTTTGAACGCGTCGAAAGTAGGATTCTTGTCTGCTAAGTCAATTATAAACTCGGCTGCAAACAAAGATAAAAATAAATTAATTCGATGATGAAACAAGTGCATTAATTAATAACAGAAAGATTTGTAAAACAATAAAGAATACATACCCAAATCCTTGTCATTCAACCCTAAATGATTGTCCAATTCTGTACATATTTTTGAGACTAACGACAAGTGTTCTAATTTAGCAACTTCGTCCATTGTTGTTATTTTTTATATTGCTCTTAGTTATTACTAAGGGCTACTTAAAATCAATTCATTTATCGTAAATTCTATTCACCATCAGACCAACATGTTTACGCCATAACACGCAACAATATGACATTGACACTTTAGTACAAGTGTTTTTGTCGTTATCTGTGGCAGCTCTTGTAAAGGGATAGCTGGACTTTACAAGTAGCACGTGGACTACCGGCCGTTGACACCAAAATGGTGGTTAAACGCCTTTCAAGATTAATTCTCCATTCACTGCACACTACCACATTAGTTTACTGTATAATAAGCTATCGATATTACACTATAAACAATATTAATGAGCAAAAAACAAAGGAATTAATAATGAGGCGTGACTATCAAGATGGCGCCAAAGAGCATATAATCACTACGTTCTGGCGCTTTAACCGGAAGTTGACCGGAAGTCCCTGTGGCAGTCTGTTTGAGTATATGTGAAAACAGCTCCCACAAAATAGTTTTTGAGTTGATTGACATTAGTTCATGAAGTTATATTGTTTAAACTGGAGCGAGTTGTCAGTTTTTTTGCCATACTAATTTGAACCTTATCACCGAGACAGAATGTTGTTCGTACCAGACTAGAGAAAACGGTCCACATGAGATAGAAAAACCTGAGCCCTGTGTCTCACTCGCACATGTTGCCAATGTTAAAAAGATACCATTGTGATAGAAATTATATCAATATACTACTGAAATTCATTACCTTCTTATACTATTTTAGTGCTATATTCTAATTACAGTTCTGATATCTTTTAAGTAATTTGTTAATTATTATGATGTTAATATTATTAACTGATTAAGCCAAGCATGTGCGCAACAAAAAAAACAGTAAATTGAATATGGTAGAAATTGTAGTAACTTTGAATATTAATTGGTATCCCCAACTTGATGACGATTAGGGTCACCATGATGTCGGTACGATTTGGATCGGTCTTACAAAATTGTTATTTCCTACTTAATGTAAAAATAACTTTACCTAAATAGTATACTAATAAATAAATAAAGATATACTTATTTTGGCATGTTTAATTATTCGGTTCACGTAATGAGAGCTACATAATTGCCAAAAATTAAATCCGAAGTCCTTACATTACAGATTGGACATTACAGACTCATATTTTTATACATAGTATTTAATTACTGGAACGTTAATTCTAACTATTTATATATATGTAATCGATTCTATATAGGTTGGGCCGACATTTCCGTCAGTATACAAAAGCGGCAAATTTGAAAATGTTGTTTCAATTACAGATCTACGATGACGCTAACGCTTAAAGAATAGCTAAAGTATGCAAAAGGGAAGTCATCACGTATATGAACACACCATGAGTATGATATTGATAGTGATAGGTATTTTGTTAAATTATGAATTATGAAGAGCATAAATAGTGTAGAATGCCGGTTTACACAGTTAAATGTAAGTTTTTATTTCGTCGTGTGCTAATACTTTATCATTTTAGTCAATAATCAAGATAATTTCGTGTAAAAACATAAATTGTTACGCTACGCTAGGGCTTCACAAAATGACTAGTATCGATAACCAGTGGGCATAGTAATAATATAAATTTATTTGCGTTGCAAGTGTTGAAAGTAGGAATTAAATTCGCAACGAGTGGTGATAAATTAAAACACGACCGAAGGCAGCGTTTTTAATCGATACGATTTGCGAATTACCAAGTACAACTACAACGTTTTACCCGACCCTAGATATTTGTCTCGCTCTCTCTTATAGCTGTCTTTGATAGAAATAGAAAATATTTATTTGGCGTACAAAAACATACCTACATTACGGTAAGTACACCATAAAGTTAACAATACAGTAAACATACACCAAATAGGATGCCGCTCAGCATAAGCAGTGTCTGTAAGACACTACGCTGGTTTTCACCCAATACGTACGATGGACGTACGGCGGACCACCTTCCTCACAATAAACCACGATCGCATTGATCGCGATCCAATACGCCCATCCCATCTGTAACAGCTTTTATAACGACTAAAAGCTTTATAACGACTAAATTAAGTAAGGTTGTGTGAAGCGTTTTACAGAAGAGAAAAAAACTATATCCATCTCTTTTCTGGGGCAATTATACTAGCATAGGGTAAATACAGTATGATTCTCTCATTTCTCTCTGATTATGCACGAATGAGAAAAGATCCTGGCCAAACTATACATTCCATCTTATGCTAATATCCCACATTCATATGACTTATGGTCACCCTAATTAGAAAGAGATGGAGGGCTCAGGTTTGACCTCTCATGTGGACACACTTTTTGGCCAGTGTACACTATCCAGTTTACTCTCTACGTCCGTGCATTAGTTTGACACGAAAAATTTGACATGGCTGGAGGGCTTGACGGCTTGTGCAGTAATTTTTTTATAGAAATTTCTCTTTTCTCATGCGAAGTAAATAGCGCAAGCTTTTCACATTGTTAGGCAAGTGATCTTTATTTTGTGTTGACGTTGCTTGTAATTGAGTTTGTATGATGGAAAACAACACCGACAATCCCGAACAAAACAATTTCACCCCATTATCTGTGCAAGAAGTAGACGTAGATTTTTTACCAATAGTATACGAAATCATACGAAGGTATTTACATGTTGTTTTTATTTTTAGCTTACCATGACTTGTTGTTGTTTATTCTTTTATTTATTGACCTTTCTCATTGTTCAGTGTCGAGCGTGATTTCCACGACAACTCTGCAAAGGTGCGAGAGTCCCAGGAGTGCAGTCTGAAGGTTCTTGAACTACAAAAGAAACTCGATTACGCGCGATCTCAGGTATGTTATTAACCTTATGAATTCTAGTTTCCAAGCAGGTTACAACAACATAATAATTATGCAATAATGTATTGCCACAAATTTATTTCCCATCTTGAAATATGTTACAGATAAGGCGTTTACCAGGAATTGAGTACAACAAGCAAGATCAAATCAAGCAGTTTGAGGTGCTCCGGACACAACTGCAGCTGAAAAGAGAACTACTCCAGAAGTACCAGAATATGTGCTCAATTGAAACTTCCTTCAAGTGATATCAGACAAGATGCCGCTCCGTGCTCTCTTCAAATATCTGGCTGACAATGAGCGCCTGGTACAAAAGTTAGCTGATTCTTACCCCGTTCGCCGTGCTGCACAGCTAGCCGTTTCCATGTTTTACAGGGGAAAGGAAAAGGTTTCTAAATTGGACCCTGAACAAGTCAATAGACTAGTGTCATTTTTAAAAAAATTCTCACAAAATGTAAAAGAAGGTATTGAGGATGCAAAAAAACAGATAAAAAAGTAAAAGGCTTCACATAGGTACTGTAAATATAATCAGTGTTCAGATTTAGTCAAGGCTGCAATAATGTTATGAATAATTTATAGAATAAAATGCTGAAATAGTTTTGAGCTATTTTAATTTCCCTCACTCAGAACAAATCAATAAAAATATTCTCTCACTTAAACTAGAAAAATCACATATTATAATGGTACTGCAAACAATCAAATACTGAATATAGTTATGATATGAAGTAGAGCAGCTAGCCTCACTAATACAACTAATATAATCAGATACTCACTAACATAAGCCTTAGTAGGCATAGTGCTAGTTTGTAGCAGCCAAGATATTGGCTTGTCATCACTATTGTCATAAATGTCCACTATTACCCTTACCAGACATCACAACACAGAAACTCTTGGAAACTATGATATACAACATCATAGTTCAGCTGCTCACATCACTTGCTATATTTATGATTATTGCTTCAACAACATTAATAAGACAATCATTTTTAATCACAAAAGTTAACTAATAAGAACAACAATTTAGAATACAATCAATGTACTTCTTTTGCTACTGAAATCAAACATAAAATATATATTATAAGTAATCATACAATCTTGGATATAGTAAGATCGGATTTTTTTACTGCCACATATATATAATAATAAACATTATACAGTTCAATGATTATTTCTCTCTAGACAATTAAAGATTTTTATTTCAGATTATAATCTAAGACAGATAAATGTAAACGCCCGTTTTTACAGCAATATTATAAGAATAGTAGTTGTCAAAAATATGGAAAAATCTGTTGAGACCACGACTGGATACATCTGTCATCTACTCATACACAGAAGGATATTGTCATTTAAATAAATAATAGACTGTTCATAGCTAAGAAATAATTATTGTTAAGATTGCTTTATCCTCGTAAGGCCCACGGTTCTACCCATAATACAAATTACTTCAATGCACTTTAAACCATTTTCAATTGGAGCAGAGTTTATTTTCTTGTGTTCCGTTATTTCAAATTCAAATGACATTTTTTTTGTGGGGCTATTGTAGTACATAAATATGTGTAGATGATCCAGTCTTTATATTATTACATCTAACTTAGTGAATAGATCCTAAGTACCTTGTACTCTTGGTATTATAGTGCCTGGAGACAGTATCTAGCAATGCTATAGTATAGTTGTAAAATGTTGGCCGAGGCTAGGGAATATTTGTACCTGAAAGCTGTTTTTCTAATATTTCTATTGGTAAGCAAGCTTTGATTATACACTGTGCTTCTAATTTTATACGGATTATATTGATTACAAAATTTAGGCGGATTCTGATACTTAAATTTTTTTGTAATGAAATTCAATACATTTTAGTACAACCATTCCCTAGAATTTTTCGTATAGTTACGCCAACGGATTTTTATCAGGAACCTATTAGAAAAATATTTTTCTATAAAAATTTGAATATAACATGACAGTTATGTGAAGTGACTTCAAAGGTGCGAATTTCTGAAGCACTGCGAAATCGGAGGGGACTCTAGAACACTGTGTGGACTGCAAAATTATACTTTTTTTTTACAAACAGATAGAATACAAACGATGGAATTAATAACATTTCCGGTTATATGGTTGATGACCGCACTTTTCGCAGATAACTCGAAACGTCATTAAAAACTACTGCTACTATCGGAAAAATGTATCGTAAAAAGTGATCAAGAAACTCGATCTATGTATACAATGTCTACACAGACCGAGCGGCTCCACACGGTGATTTCTTGGCGATGCGGCTCGCTCTGTATCTGATACCCCCAAATAAAAACCCAGATTCCAGTGTTGTAGAAAGTCCGTATCCGCGAAGCCTGTGATTGAAGTCGGAGCTCCCTCAGTTTAGTTGGCGGCGACGGCGGGCGGCTCGGGCTTGTCGTGGCGCTTGCGGCCGCGCCGCCCGCCGGCGCCGCGTTTGTCGGCTTGTACCTCGAAGGGCGAGTCGGGGGTCGTCACGTCCGCTTCCTGTGGGGAAAACATTACGTTCTTAGATGGCATGGGTTTGTAACGTTGCACGCCATAACGTGAAGTTTTAGTCGACTCTATCTTGAAGTATGGATAATGTTTTAGTCAAAAAGTGCTTAAGTAAATGGTACTGCAGCGCAGCAAAACCTAAAAAGGTCCTGCCACACTCGGTATAAAGATAAAGGAAATGGTGGCCTCCCCAAAACTGTTCATTGGATTGGGTTGCTCGGCTATTTTAGTGCACTTCTTTTTACAAAACAAGATGATTAAAGTCACCACCCAAAGGCATCGCTTGCACCGTCAGCTTGACTGTTGGACAATTAAAATTGATTTGGTCGCATCAGACTATTTAAAGTCTAAACGTTTGTCAAGCTACACATGTTTATGTACCGTGACGTTGTCCCTGGCGTCAACACCGCCCGGTGTAGGAGGCGCGCGCTGCTTGTGTCGCGGCGGCGGCTTGTGGCGCGGCGCCGCGCTGGCCGGCTCGGGCCGCAGCACGTTGCCCACGGCCTTCGTGCGGCCCTCGCGGAACACCTACACATACACGTACAATATAAAACAAAAGCCATAAATTAAAAAAACAGATCGAACCGCCTCGTATGGAAGTCGGCTCATTGCTCATGTGCAACATGGAGAGAATGGAGGCGGTCTGTCGGATGGAGCCGCAGTGCACCCTGATGTAACTCACCATCCTCTGCCCTCGCTTCAGGTACTCGGGGTGCTTGATGAACCTGAACCGCACCAGCGCCTTGTCGCCCGTCCTCAGGCAGTCGCGCGACATAGAGAGGATGGAGGCGGTCTGTCGGATGGAGCCGCAGTGCACCATGGCCTGGTAGCGGGAGCTGATGGTGGTGGGGTGGTGCAGCACGAGGATCTCGCCCTCGAACTGCCAGCAAGCTTGTGGCTCCAGCGCGGGGGATACCATCACCATGCCCTGGGGGAAAATATAAGGTTGTTCTTAAAGTCAAAATAACATTGTTATCAATAGTTTGAATAATATTTCGTATTGAATTGCTCCGAAATGGAATAGAAACCATTTCAATTGGAATCTACCGTGTTCTGAAAAACACACGATTAAAAGTTTTCTATTCAATTTCGGGATTACAGATCAACCCATCTTTTTTACACTCACTATGACTTAAATTCGTCAAGAGAGCGTAAACGATTAACCTCGCGTATCTATTCTTATTTCTTGTAAGCGAACGAGGCATCCTGTCCAATGTCCATATCTTCTGACTGTTTGCGTTGGATATCCTTTACTGTGATAACAGTGCCCATTAGCAGTAGCGTGTCGTTTAGTCTGATCACTCCTGCTAGCGCTACTAACTCATAAGAGCTTGTAGCCTGTCTCACCTTGCGTATCTGCGAGCGCTTGATCTTCTTGAGAGCGAAGGAGGCGGTCTGCCCGCCGCGCACCTCCGACACTTGCATGCGCTTGCGGTGGATGGACTTGACGGTGATGGGCGTGAAGCGGCCCAGCGGGTCGGGCCCCAGCAGCAGCGTGTCGTTCAGTCTGATCACGCCGGCCAGCGTTGTGCCGGACACTACGGTGCCGACGCCCTGGAATAGATATTTGTATGAGGACAAGTGGACAACTTGGGGCAGTCTAGGGGTCTATTTCTCGAAAGGTATTTTAATTTAAAATATTGTAACATTATCGTAATTTATCAAATTGTGTAGGTTTCTTTAATATTGTCCATAAAACCGACACCTTCAGGCTTCGAGCAACACCGGCTTACGACACATCGGAAGGGAGGGGCCCAAGCGATATGTCACCGTACAAATCTTTCTGCCATTTTTCGCGGGGGGAAAGCACCACACAGTCGCACTTCTCACACACTTACATACAAAATCCAATCCGTAATGACGACACAAATACATAGAAAATGACACACGTCAAAGACAAATCTTGCAAACCTCGATCTCTTTTTGTGTACGGACGAGTGACAAGTGTCACAACACGCACACTAACACATTTTCGTTGAAGTATGTTATTGTATTCTGAGAGATGAGAAGTCGGATTTGTAGCTCGACCGATCCGCAATTTGTACTGAGCGAGCAAAATCGATAAATCCAACAATTACATCAGACTAAAATATAATAATTGTGTTTGAATGTAATTAAACGTATGATATGTAAAAAAAAATATTACATGTGAAATGTAACACTTTCTTTTTGTAAATTTGATGTCCCCGACCTCTTTTTATAACAAAAAACCGAGCAAACAGGCATTTTTGTGCAGCAGTATTCACGCGCGCGTCTGGACTCGGTCTAGTGAAAAATCCAAGTGCAACTAGTTTTATTACCCGCGCTAGATTAGATTGACGCGCTAATCTTGTACCTCGGCAGAGGGGAAATAGTGCGAATGCCGCCTCCCTTCCGTGTTGCTCGAAGCCCCTGTTATAAGCCTGTGTTCAGGAAATTATTAGAGAAACATATTAGGAAAGTAGAAGAAGAAAGACGTAAGATGAAGGAATATCTGCTGAGAAACAACTCGTAGCTTTAAAAAAATGCTGTTGAAAATGCGTAACGGAAAACGCAGCGTCTTTGCGTTGCACAAAAATCATACTTAAGGGTGGTATTCCACCTGTCCAATGTGTTACTTTATCCACATTTTGCTTAATGAGAGAGTGAGATGCAATGACATTGGACCAAGATATTGGACAAATGGAATACCACCCTTATGAAGGAGAGGGTCTTTGATTTTTTTTGGGTCTTATGAACTATAGGATTGACCGTAGACACCGTAGTAAAATCTTTGAAAGAAGTAAATTGTAACATTCCTGTTGTGCAACTCACCGGCACGGAATAAGTGTCGTCGATCTGGAACTCGGCGGGCTGGTCGTCGCTGGACGGCATGCGCGCCTTCAGGAGGTTCCGGAACATCGTCAGCAGTTCCAGGTTCAACAGGAAGCATAGCCTGCTGACGTTAGAGTAACATTTGACTCACCGGCACGGAATAAGTGTCGTCGATCTGGAACTCGGCGGGCTGGTCGTCGCTGGACGGCATCCGCGTCTTCAGGAGGTTCCGGAACATCGTCAGCAGTTCCAGGTTCAACAGGAAGCATAGCCTGCTGACCTTAGAGTAACATTTGACTCACCGGCACGGAATAAGTGGCGTCGATCTGGAACTCGGCGGGCTGGTCGTCGCTGGACGGCATCCGCGTCTTCAGGAGGTTCAGGAACATCGTCAGCAGTTCCAGGTTCAACAGGAAGCATAGCCTGCTGACCTTAGAGTAACATTTGACTCACCAGCACGGAATAAGTGTCGTCGATCTGGAACTCGGCGGGCTGGTCGTCGTTGGACGGCATCCGCGTCTTCAGGAGGTTCAGGAACATCGTCAGCAGTTCCAGGTTCAACAGGAAGCATAGCCCCCTGACCTTAGAGTAACATTTGACTCACCGGCACGGAACAAGTGTCGTGGATCTGGAACTCGGCGGGCTGGTCGTCGCTGGACGGCATGCGCGTCTTCAGGAGGTTCCGGAACATCGTCAGCAGTTCCAGGTTCAACAGGAAGCATAGCCTGCTGACCTTAGAGTAACATTTGACTCACCGGCACGGAATAAGTGTCGTCGATCTGGAACTCGGGGGGCTGGTCGTCGCTGGACGGCATCCGCGTCTTCAGGAGGTTCAGGAACATCGTCAGCAGTTCCAGGTTCAACAGGAAGCATAGCCTGCTGACCTTAGAGTAACATTTTACTCACCGGCACGGAATAAGTGTCGTCGATCTGGAACTCGGCGGGCTGGTCGTCGCTGGACGGCATGCGCGTCTTCAGGAGGTTCAGGAAGATCGTCAGCAGTTCCAGGTTCAACAGGAAGCATAGCCTGCTGACCTTAGAGTAACGTTTTACTCACCGGCACGGAATAAGTGTCGTCGATCTGGAACTCGGCGGGCTGGTCGTCGCTGGACGGCATGCGCGTCTTCAGGAGGTTCCGGAACATCGTCAGCAGTTCCAGGTTCAACAGGAAGCATAGCCTGCTGACCTTAGAGTAACATTTTACTCACCGGCACGGAATAAGTGTCGTCGATTTGGAACTCGGCGGGCTGGTCGTCGCTGGACGGCATGCGCGTCTTCAGGAGGTTCCGGAACATCGTCAGCAGTTCCAGGTTCAACAGGAAGCATAGCCTGCTGACCTTAGAGTAACATTTTACTCACCGGCACGGAATAAGTGTCGTCGATCTGGAACTCGGCGGGCTGGTCGTCGCTGGACGGCATGCGCGTCTTCAGGATGTTCCGGAACATCGTCAGCAGTTCCAGGTTCAACAGGAAGCATAGCCTGCTGATCTTAGAGTAACATTTTACTCACCGGCACGGAATAAGTGTCGTCGATCTGGAACTCGGCGGGCTGGTCGTCGCTGGACGGCATGCGCGTCTTCAGGAGGTTCAGGAACATCGTCAGCAGCTCCAGGTTCTCGCCGCTCACGTTCGACACCAGGAAGATTGGGCATAGCCTGGTGGAAAAGGTAAGTTTTAGCATGGCTTGAGATAAAAATAAAGTGTCAGTTGTGATGGTTAATACCATGTATTAGACCCATAGCGGATAAAATACTTATTGTAGCTAGTTGTTAATAAATTAACCTAAACCAGGCGTGGCTCATTCCGCGATTTCGTCGCGTCGCTACAAGTACATGCGGCCACACCAATATTGGTGCTAGCTAGACACAACTACTAAGTTGCCGCGCACAGCTACGGATAGATAGATAGATATATAGATAAATCATTTATTTGACAGTTGCAATGACACACAGTATAAGTTTACAAACATCATAACAGAAAAAAAAACAAAATAATTATTACACTAGCAAAGAAAATTAAATTACAAAGAAAATAGCCTAATAAAAATGAGATAGAAATGAGTAGGTACAAAAGTAAAATTTAATAAAAGTGGGTACAAAGTTATAAACTGTGTGCGTTGCAGCAGGACAAAAGGGTCACGGCTCAGTGATACGCTTCGCTCTTTCGAGCGAAGCACTGATTTTCTGCCGGAACCCAGGTCACAACAAATAATATATTTACGATGTATTTACGTAAGTCACGGAACGGACGCCTGCTCGCGCTTGCGCCACCTTGCGGTCATATCTGTCGTAATAGACGCGTTTTGTTAGTGAAACTTCTGTATCAAGTACTATTATTTATTCTGTCCTAAACCGTACCTCTGCGAGACGAAGTTGGTAGCGCTGACGATGACGTCATCCTTGGTCTTCACCATCACGGGCACCTTGCGGCAGCCGGACGACTTCAGTATCCTGATCAACAGCTTCAGGTTATCCTGGGAAACAAAACAACAAATAAATTTAAAACATAAAGCCTCTCAGGAACATGGAAAATGGTCTAAAGAAGCAAAAAATTAATATTAAGAGCCCTGTAAAATTATCAGTCTGTTAAACTGGGCCTTAGCCTGGTAAAGGGTTAAGGTCGAATCCAAACAGTTGTGCCTAATACTCCTGCTCTGACACTTGTTTACATTATCTTACGTTGTTACCTCCTATAGCTAATTACCTGTAGAACGTTAGGCGGGCACATGTCTATCTTGGTGACCACCACGAACACGGGCACGGAGAGCGCCAGCGCCAGCCCTAAGTGCTCTTTGGTCATGCCCACTATTCCTGCGTTCGCCCCTATCTGTAATAATATAATATATGTATTCATAAAATGTTCAAAATATTCATGCTAAAGGCATTTTTAATTTTAAGTTCAAGGTAGCTTTGACTGCCTTGAAGCAAGCTGAAGCTACGCTCCCTACCAGTGTGGTCGACTAATATCTTAACCATATTAGATGTCTCTATATGATCTAGTCCAGAGCTCTCCAAACTTTGGCCCACGGATCCTGGGCCAAATCCAGCCCGTGGAAAAAGCTCACCATAAGCATGCCGAAATCTGGTGCGTGGCCCGTCATGCCGAACACTGTGGTCTTGAGGTAGCGCTCGTGGCCCGCGAGGTCGATGAACGTGATGACCTTGGAAGACTTCTCACAGATCTTGACCCAGTCTAGCGTTCCGTGGTCAGGTTTGTTCACAACGTTGCCTGAGATTATAAATTAGATGTGGTTAAGTGAACCCAAATGTGTATGACTGTTTGGTATGAATAGCTTTAATTATCGGATACCACTAGCAAAACCTGTCAGGAACTTCTACTGCTGGTCGATTTGCATTAAACATATTATATGTGACATGGAAAATGTCTTTAATTATTGTTGCCGACGAAGCAAAATTTATGTCAAAGTCATAGGGTTCAGTTTAGAGTCATTTCTGACACATTTATGCCCGTTGGCGCCACTTGCACCATTCCACTAACCCGGGTTAACCAGTTAAACCTGAAGTTACCATGACTACCAGTACAAATTGACACTGGGTTAACGTTTTAACCGGTTAACCCGGGTTTATGGGATGGTGCAAGTAGCGCTTTAAGGGTTAAGTTTTTAAACCTCGAGGAGCCCTCAAAGATGGTTGTCAGTGTTCCAGAATTATTTAAATGCTCACCCATGCTATCAAATCCAAGAATATCGTTGCCAACAGAGCTGGTCCGTCCGCTCTCCACTTCATGTTTGTGTCTAAACAGCCGTTGTCGCGCGTATCCCCTCCCGTTGTCGAGTTCGCCGTGTGTCAGTACGCCCAGGAGTGTGGATTTGCCGGCGTCTACGTTGCCTACTACTGCCACTCTGTTAGGACAAAGAATGGAGTGTAAATATTGGGTAAAAAGACTAATATTTTATGTAAGGTAAAAATAGTAAGATAAACGAACACGACCCGACTCGAGGAATAAATGCGTACATCGCGCTCTCGATTCGCTCACACAAAGTGGAGCAGGCGTACGCTGCTTACCACATCCACATACCTAATAGATAATACTCGTAGTACTACGTGCCTACAGAGTTTTCCGTCTACTAAAACCAATGTTAGACAACAAAATGTCTCGAATCACCTTATCCTAACGCATGGCGACGTAACGACCGAGATCTTATTCGCTAAATAGTGAGACAGACTCACTATTTAGATTGTGACTTTTATGACTCGCTCAAAGCAATCGTGAGCTGCGTGCGTCCGAACAATTGAGTGAAATACCACTATCGCTGCATTCACTCCACGCTGCAATGCTAGGAAAGTTTAAAGACAGCGTGTAATATCAGTAGTATATACCTAATCTCCATGAAGTCGGTATGGTCGCGCTCGGCCCGCAGCAGGTACTGGCCGGTGAGCAGGCCGCGCTCGTCGCCGCCGCCGCAGTCCCAGCGTCGCAGCTCCACGCAGGACACTCGGGAGCCGCTCACTAGCGACTGTAGTGTGGCCACTGATGCGCTGTACTCGTCCTCTGTGAGGCCCCGTCCGTCTGTGCACATTGACTTAATTATGTGTTCTCTAACCTATATACATACAACAGTGGCCTACTCTTTAGAATGGCATAGATATCAGAATAACCTTGAGATTGTCAAGTGTTTCTAAAATCCTATTTACCTACATACTAACATCTCATACACTTTCCTGACCCATTAAGGTCCACAGATAAATTTTCTGTAGTCAGTTGTACTCTACAGAGAATATTTTATCATATTAATAGCTAAAAGGCTGCAATAAAATGTGAATCCAGTTTTTTTTTCCATAGCTGATTTCATAATGTTCAAAGAGTGATTTATTAACCCCTTGGTGCCCAGCGTCATCATATGATGTCACATATTATTCAGTATTGAGTCTTATATACTTGGTTTAAGATATTGTATTCGGGCGCACGAGCGCCGAGCTAACTAGGAGTCGAAGTGGTCACCTTGGTCGAAACCGGCCGGAAGGATCATCATCATCATCAAGATATTGTATATAAACGCCTGGGTTCCGACGGTATAATATATTTTATTATGTCGTCATGTCACGGTAATATGGTAATGTACAGCGTAGATAAGATTACAATGGATTGCATTACACTATCACTGAACAACATATCTGAAGCGTGTCTGCCATTAACATCTAAATGTTAACAATTTCGGCCTTATCTCTGCATTTATTAGTAAACATTATTGGACTACTACCTTTGCTACAAGGTTGATTATTAATTACTTGTGGTAATTACTCTTTAGCCAACTATTTTCTTCATGTTGGCAAATTATAAAAATTCTACTTAAACATTAATTAGTTAATTGAACATAATGTTATGTGTAATAACTATAGCATACTCGTACTATTAGTTTGTAATTTGTTAATGTTCCTAGTTAAATTAAAAATAATAAAGATATTTACATGAGGAACTACCTGTAAACAGACATAATGAAGACTACAGTGTAAACTATTAAATTATCAGTTATTTTGATTAAGGGAATCCCTGCTATTCATTGCTGTAACCTACCTATGTTGAACAAATAAATCTTTGAATCTTTGAATCTTTGTAATGTTACCAGATCACAAAATTATAATATAAATACAAAACATAGCCAGAGGGAGTATTTTAATTTTCTTTTATTTTGTTTTTTTACACAACCTATGAACCTATTCATTACCCATAATTAAACTTCTTCAATTAACCTTTTGTAATTACAATTAAATGAACATTTACTATCAAGTGAATGGGTACAACTTCATAAAAAAAATGTCTTAAATTGTGGGTAGATACCTAAATTCATACACTTTTCAATAGTTGCAATCAAATGGTTTTTGGAGAGTTTAAATACTTATACAGAGAGGTTGGTAATATAAAGAAAACACAAAGAACACATACCCTCTCCTTGTCCTATGTCATATATGATTTCTCCGTTGCCTGCCTCCAGCCTTTCCATGAGCTGCTTCCGCAGCAGGTCATACTCGTCTGCCGATGGACTCACCAGCACCATCTAGACATGTTCAGTTGCTAGATTCATCATTTTCACATATGCATTTAAAATGCCAACTTTGCAATTTTATGCATTAAGGTGTGTTTAGGTAAGTAATTTCGGATTCTGTAGATTGTCATTAATTCCGTAAATTTACCATACTATAATAAAATTATGAGTGATTTTCGGAATTACCTCAAATTCTGAGGTACTCAGTATTACCCAAAGACCCCTTACTACAGGCTAAGAATTAAATAGCAGACTTACGAAACAGGTTCTTTGATTCAAAATTTTCTACCTACCTAATTTGATAAGGTTACCTATATATTTGATTAGAATGATAAGAAGTAGAATCAATTATCATACATAGCCATAATTTAATAACTATCTTCCTTTTAATATGCTTATCTAAATTTCATTACAAAAACAAACAAAGGTCAGTGTTACAATAGTTGTAGCTAGAATGAGTCATATTGCATCATTGTTTTGCCTCCCAAGGTTTATACAAGTATACAGGTTATAATTACAACAAAATTAAAATTCATGACTCATATTGCATCACTCTTTTAAGGACCCCCTAGGAGAGTTAACACAACAAAAGGTGAAAATTGCACCTCTTTCCAAGGAAAGAGCCAAGGCTATATAAAATTTTATCTAGTCAATTAATTTTTGGCAAAAATTATGTTTTATTTTACAACTATTAAATAGGTATCAGATAAATAGATATCTGTATAGGTGAGAGTATGTCAATAAACCTTGAAACAAAAGTAAACAATGTTTCAGGCCAAGGTTCAGCAACAAAAACCTTAATCATATACCACCTGTGACCTAGTACATATATATGATTTAGTTAAATAAAATACTATAGAAAACGAGGCAAAGAGTTAACGTTGATTAGTGGACTGCGATTTCAAGTTTATGGACTGTTCACCACTAGCATGAGAGGACACACGGCATTTTTAAGCGGGAAACATATGTTTGTAAACAAAACGGACTACCCACCTTTCCTCTGATGCTGGAGTAGTCTGTTTCGCTCTCTTTGTAGCCCTCCATCTCCGGAAGCGGTGCCGCCGCTGCGGGGGACTCCGCGTCGTTGTCCATGTCCAGTTCAGATCGCGGGAATAACAACTCTTCTTATTACACAATTATGTCATCACATAACTAGACGCCACTCGTACTCCCACGTTTGTATTCGCTACAAATAAACAAAACAAGATATATAAAGTCAGGCAATGTCAATTGAATACTAAATAATGAACAAAATTTAATCGGAATAGCGACAAAAAATACTACGACTATTTCACAGCGCTAAGTTACGAAAATAGATTTGTAAACGTATGAAGCTTTTTGGCAAGGTGTTAATTTCGCGTTTATTGTAATTCAATAAAACTCACTAGTTATAAATTAATCGTCGATAACTATTGAAAATAGCTCGCTACACCAATAACAGATGGAAAAAAATGCCAACTTTTTGACAACTCAACTCGACATTTTCCTTTCTAGTCCGGTATTTCATCGTTACACAAAAATGCCCTATCTAATTTCATTTCTAAACCCGTGATTATAACTGTGACTGAAATAGCTAAAGTAATATGAGAGAAATTGCAATTGTAACAAGAAGGGCCAACATTAAAATTTGATCTATTGATATAATGCATGGCGAGATTGAGTAAGCCTTCTTTTGGTTTTCTTATTGTATCTGTGTACGCCATGAAAACGTCGAAAAAGTAAACAAGTGGAGGATGTGATTTCTTTTATAATTTATTGAATTTTATACAAAGAAGAACTGTAATTCGTGATATCGATTCGATACTATGATTCTTTGGATATCGCTGTCCTTGAACAATCAATATGGGTGAAGATTTTAGTACATCCGATTGTTCTTGGAAGAAAATGGTAATAGCGAAAGCGAACGACGAGTGGATCTCTACAATAAAATCTGAACAGATCGATGCACACAGAGCCATGAATACTTCGGATTTTAGTATGGAGGCTATCCAAATGCCCTTCGGCGGCGTGAAGGAGGAGCCGAACATGGAGCGATCGTATCAGGAGTACGGGGACGACGGGTCATCGACGGGGCCAGAGGACCCGCTGATGATCGAAGAGTCGGCTGCCGCCGGGCGGCGCAGGAGAAAGGGCTCGGGGCCCAGAAGCGAAACAGAAGAGGAACGGGCTGCGAGGCTGGCCAAGATGTCGGCGTACGCAGCGCAGCGGCTCGCCAACGAGACGCCGGAGCAGCGTGCGCTGCGCCTCAAGCGCATGTCAGAGTACGCGGCGCGGCGGCTGGCGCACGAGAGCGCCGAGCAGCGCGCGCGGCGCCTGGCGCGCATGTCGGCGTACGCCGCGCGGCGCCTCGCCAGCGAGACTCCCGAGCAGCGCCGCACGCGCCTGGCGCGGATGTCGGCCTACGCCGCGCGCCGACAGGCCCTCAAGAAAATCTCTAACCCTGCTGCTAACTCTCACCCCCCTATGGAGCCTAACTTTCCGCAGTTGAACAATGATATGAACAACCAAAGTTGAGAGCAAATCAGCGGGGTCTGTAGTGATCACTGGATTTAGCTACCAAAAATGATGGTGTTGTCCTTTTTATTGTGACAGAAGCGCTATTTGAATGTGAGATTTGTCCGGGTGACTTTAGGAATTGAATAGGATTGTTTATGGAAGTTTACTTTATTCTAACTTTATAGAATGTGTATTATGCAATAACTGAATTTAATATTATATTAGTGTTGTTGTAAATAATTATCTGCTTTTTTATGTTTTTATAGAATATTTATTTATGTATACTGTGAGGTTTGCTAATGTAGAGCAGCATAGTACCCGTGAGGTATTGAGTGTTTATCTCGGCACATATTTTTACAAGTTTAATTGAGATTTAAATTGTCATGTGTACCTTTCAAAAAATCACAATAAATGCATTTTGTATGTTTTAGTGACATTTATTGTTATTTTATTTATGTCTTAGTTTCTCACTGTAAATTAAGATACTTGTATATGCACTGTTATTTTCACAGGACAATTGTCTGTGTGGGGTGAAAATGTCTTGCTTTCTTGGGTATAGTTGTCGGTCCATTAAAAACTGGACTGGTATTGTCCAACACTCTTAATTATAAGCAGCTTAAATTACTGTAGAATTACTAACCACCCTCTTTCACTCTAGATTCTTTCCCTCACAGTTGCATTGAGTATCATGTGTGTGTGCCAAATCTGTTTACTGTTTTTACAGGCTTGACTGACTATACCTAAACTTATACAATCTGCGAATCTTTTTAATTCTAAGATGTAGGGATACCATAAAACAAGAATATGAAACACAAAATTAACAATCTTACAGTTTATTGAAATCATTTTCTATAAAATAATCCATAAATTTCAAAGAGACTAAAATGAGTAAACTTATAGATAATATACAGAACCACAATAAAGTTACTTAGCTAACGTTAGCTACCATTCTATTCTGAGATTCAGTGCTGAAGACAAGGAATGTTTTTGTCAGTCCATTATGCTTACATTTACCATCTACTTTATACATGGACTTGTCAAACACAGTTATATAATTGTAATACATATGTGTTCTGATTTTATACAGATTATGTTAACTTATCTACATTTTTAGTGTCATCAAGAAGAAATTTACATGTTGTTTCTTCTTTTACACTGAATAATATAAAAATCTGAAACCTTAAGACTAATGTAATATATTGAAAAAGATAGCCTACACTTTAATAATACTTATGTACAGATCAATTCACAGAAGTTGGTGCCGAATACCAATTAAAACATACTAACATAATAGCAAAACTCTTGACCACGGATGGATCTTATACCTTAGCAATAAGGTCGATCGATTGTCAGTTAACAGAGGACTTACCACGAAAATCAAGATTTCATCATCTGTCTCTCTATTACTCTTGCATATAAGAGCGACAGATAACTAAATTTCGCGGTAGACTCCCAGTGTCAACGATGGTACAAATCTTGCGCCAGCTGTTGTGAGTAGACCTGAAATAATAATTACATAATACGCCAAACTTTATTAATCCTAAATACGATAGACATCGATTTTTAAACTTGAGCGAAGATCGATATCGGTAATTGATGTTTATATACAAATAAAGCTAAATATCAGGTAGGTAATAACAATACACAATTTTAATCATCTGTAAATCAATATAGAAAAAACACTTGAAGCATATTGAAAGTACTCATGATGAACTGTATAAATTCCACATTTCCAAAAGCGGCTAATAAGTAATCATAGATAATTTTGGAAACGCTTAATCATATTAATTTGCAAAACGACACCAATAATTCTATTTCGTTTTCTGTTAAATATCCCGCGGACTACAATACTTAAAATTACAGGCGAACCGCACGCGTCATCTTTGTATCTTTGACTTAGCATATAGACCAATCAATGAAGCACTGTATACCAACGATTATAATTCAAGGTCGGCGCTAGCAGGCGGTGTGCGGTGTCTGACGTGGGACTGTGATAGTTGCCTGACGACAGTGACGACACCAAGTTACCGATTAGGTGTTACCCGGCTGTATAGCTACATGCGCGGTTATAACACATGGTTGGCGCTAGCACGCGGTATCGGCGGGCAGCGGCGCGGCCGCGAGCAGCTGGCGAGTGGACGACGTAGAACTGTCATAGTTGCCTGACGACACCAAGTTACCGATTAGGTGTTACCCGGCTGTATAGCGACATGCACGGTTATAACACATGGTTGGCGCTAGCACGCGGTGTCGGCGGGCAGCGGCGCGGCCGCGAGCAGCTGGCGAGTGGACGACGTAGAACTGTCATAGTTGCCTGACGACACCAAGTTACCGATTAGGTGTTACCCGGCTGTATAGCGACATGCGCGGTTATAACACATGGTTGGCGCTAGCACGCGGTGTCGGCGGGCAGCGGCGCGGCCGCGAGCAGCTGGCGAGTGGACGACGTAGAACTGTCATAGTTGCCTGACGACACCAAGTTACCGATTAGGTGTTACCCGGCTGTATAGCGACATGCACGGTTATAACACATGGTTGGCGCTAGCACGCGGTATCGGCGGGCAGCGGCGCGGCCGCGAGCAGCTGGCGAGTGGACGACGTAGAACTGTCATAGTTGCCTGACGACACCAAGTTACCGATTAGGTGTTACCCGGCTGTATAGCGACATGCGCGGTTATAACACATGGTTGGCGCTAGCACGCGGTATCGGCGGGCAGCGGCGCGGCCGCGAGCAGCTGGCGAGTGGACGACGTAGAACTGTCATAGTTGCCTGACGACACCAAGTTACCGATTAGGTGTTACCCGGCTGTATAGCGACATGCACGGTTATAACACATGGTTGGCGCTAGCACGCGGTATCGGCGGGCAGCGGCGCGGCCGCGAGCAGCTGGCGAGTGGACGACGTAGAACTGTCATAGTTGCCTGACGACACCAAGTTACCGATTAGGTGTTACCCGGCTGTATAGCGGCTGTACAGCGGTTATAACACATGGTTGGCGCTAGCACGCGGTATCGGCGGGCAGCGGCGCGGCCGCGAGCAGCTGGCGAGTGGACGACGTAGAACTGTCATAGTTGCCTGACGACACCAAGTTACCGATTAGGTGTTACCCGGCTGTATAGCGACATGCGCGGTTATAACACATGGTTGGCGCTAGCACGCGGTGTCGGCGGGCAGCGGCGCGGCCGCGAGCAGCTGGCGAGTGGACGACGTTGAACTGTAAGAGTCACCTGATGAACGCACTGACGATTGCGAGAGTGGCGTGCCTGAAATCATATTTGTGAATGTACATAAGGTACAGTTATGATATAGCCGGTCAAACAAGTTTGTCAGTAGAAATATTCGCGATTTTTTTTTAATTTTCCGCTCTTTTCTACTGACGGAAATGGCTTGACAGAGTATACCTAAAAAAATGTTGCTATTTAATTGAATAAGTGGAAAAATAATGTATAGGTCAGGGGTTATTGTGCTCCGTAGACAGCAAAGAGACAATCATCCTCAAGACCTCACCATGTTACCTATCTATTTCGAATAGCCTAGTAATAGTAAGGTTAGGGAGCTGAGATAAATTTTTAAACTTGCATGTGCGCCGCGGACTGAATAAGATTGGAAACCCCTGGTATAAGGTATTTAATTGTATACATGTAACAACGTGGTAACAGTTAGGTACCTGGCAAGGAAGTGACGCGATGCGGCAGCGCCCAGCGCTGCGGAGTGCCGTCGCCGGCCGCCGGCCCGTTGCTCATCAGCTCCTGTTATCAAACGTCATAGTTACGCCTAATCAAGTAACATAATCATATAAAAGTAATTTAACTGACCACTGAGGTCATATGTCATATACCTTTCACTTTGCTATGAGTATGCAAGTCACAAGTGTCACAGTGCAAGTTTTTTGAATAAAATAAATGTTAAAGTGTGAAAGAAATGTTTCAATACCAGTTAGTGGATAGTAGGTATACCTACTATTAGGTATAGTATAGCCACTCAACCGTCCGGCCCGCGAGACTGTTTTCCTGTCAACCGTCCGGGTTTTTTTAGCGACGCACGCCCCGCGCAGCGCATTCACAATTTTCTACAAAAATTATGATTACACTGCCATCTAATTTTTTTTAGAGCTAACTATTTTGTTAGGCTACGTTGTCCCATCAAGAGAATTAGGAAATAATGCCGAAATATTCCGTTAGATGGCTCTGAAATCAATTCTTTCTTCCACCCCTTTGGATAGTAAGGTTCCCGCGGACGGTTAAGAGCATATTTTTTTCGGATACTATGCTATCGTCGGACGGTCAAGTGGATAGAAGCAAAAACAAAACTCAACTATGGTGAAATGCTTCAAGATCTGATAGCTAGCAAGATCTCATAGCGATAAGCGTACGGTACGAATAATAATAACATATTAAATACATACCTATTTCAAATAGGATACAACTAGAGATATATATGTATAAGTATTATACATGTCGTAGCCAGATCGTAAAATACCAGTAGATAATTTAACTACTTTACATTTAGCCATTTCATGAAGGAATCGTGTGTTTATCTGTTTTTTTTATATATCCCGACTAAACCATAAGGTAATTGGTCATTTCATAAAACGGCCAATTCTACGATCAGGATACTTAACACAATCTTTACAGTGCATTTTTGTCAGTATTACATAATAATAAAAAACATTGTAAAAGTTCTCAGGTGAAAACTGTATCCAAGTCATTAACTTTGCATATTAATGACACCGAAGACGGCAGTTAACTAGTTAAACATGATGTCACACGAAAAATATGATTTACCAAAAACTACTAATAAATAGCTGTGTGATGCAACTTAAAAGAACGAACCAAAATAATAACCATAATGCAAAACAAAAATAACGTATTACGTGAAGAATGGATGCGCAAATTAAACCACAACAACAGAACGAAATCACCGCTACAGGATGACGTGATGTCACAAACCATGAGTGCCTGCTGATGCAAGAGGGCTCTTACGACATCATGATACTTCATCTATTTACAAGTGTCCAAGTGTCCAAACTTCCTGACGTGTTAACTTAGGGCTACCATTAACTGTCGACGCCAGGCAAAGATTTAAAAAACCCGGACATTTCCCTGAAATAGCGTTATTCCCCGGACACTTTAGATAAATATTATAATTCCATTAATAAGAACTGAAAACTGAAGTAGAACGCTTTAAAATCTCCGCCCTGACGACCCCCGGACAGGCTACTAGGGCAAATTGTATCAGAATCGAAAAAGCAATAAAGTCGTCATGTACCATCAAGACAATTTGATAGAGAAAGCTATGTTTGCTATCTAAAATTTAGATGTAGACCTTATAGAGATGGCATGCTATCCGCCGTGTTTCATAAGTTAATCGTCTTGGGTCGTCCCATTAGTTTTTCGTCAAGTTCTTAAATTAGTCCTATTCTGCTTTCGTCACTCATTCTACATTGAAAGCCACCGACGATTGTGACGAATGTAGAACGAGTGACGAAAGCAGAATAGGACTAAATATGAACCTGACGAAAAACGAATGGGACTACCCAAGACAATACCATACGATTTTTGATTTATCAATTCTACGTATATGCGTAATCTAAAGGGGCCCACAGATTACCAGTTCGCCGGACGATATCAGCCTGTCAGTTAAACGTAAAAGGTGTTCCGAACAACTGACAAGCTGATATCGTCCGGCGAACTGGTAATCAGAGGGCCTCTTTAGGGTTTGCATCGCATCCGATTTTTACCAGCCATCGGATGCCTCCTCAAGGTTCAAGTTACATATCTACGGTTCATACAATACGTAAACATCAAAATAATGTCGTAAGAGCCCCCCCACCCGCTCGGCACGCAGACTTACAGCGTGTTTGTGCTTGGGCACGGTCAGAATGGTGGTGGCGGTGTCCTCCGGCGTGAAATAGTCCGAGTCCTCGGCCGGCGGCGACCCCGCCGAGCCCGCAGAGCTCGCTGCTTTTACCAACAACCAACTTTTACCAACCCTATTGACCCTATACAGTCTAAAGTTTGCGTTCTCACATGTTTTACATGTCTTATTTGGGAGAATTGGGAGGTTTTCTTTCAGAGTAATTGCTCTACAGAGGCAGTCAAAACCAGGAATCGGAACCGGTTTTTTGCAAAAACTTCGAAATAACCATATATTTCGAATTATTATATACCCGAAATGTAGGACTCAGTTGTGTTTTAGCTTACGACTTCATATTATTAGATTGCCCCATTTTAGCATAGGTATTATCGATATTTCAATTAAATTAGGCACTTTTAGACGCCTGTCTAGTTAATTAGGATTTTATTCTTTATACTATATGCATGTAATTAATTAACTGGTTTTCTTTGACGTAAATAATTTTTTTTTTTCTTTCTTTATACACCAAACAAAACCAGTGAGAATGAGTAAACTTTAGACCGTCGATGATACTCCAGTCAATGAGGGTGGTCATCTTGAGTATTATTGCTCCATATCCGTAGGTACAATAATAAATGAAAATAACAAATCCGGACAAAATTTAACTGTGGTATGGCCTACCCATATTAGTATTTCCAAATATGATTATCGCCTTAAAAGCAATGTTTTTTGTGAATCCTGATTATCACCATCGATGCTAACTATAGGTAGCCAGCAATATTTTGCTAATACAAATTTAGTACAGGATAGTAAATAAATCTGACTTAAATATAAGGGATGTAATGATTTTCGCTGTAATAAAGCGGATGACGGGAAATCATCAATAATATGACACCAGACTGATATGATGATTTAATGATCTACAATTTTTGTATATTTAAAACATCAAGCATGCCTGAAAATTTCACGAGTACCAGATGATCTACCATTCCCTGTGACTAGCGATAAATAAAATATAGACAGTTTCTTTCTGTGCCTATCACCTCCAGTTCAATTATAACAGAATTACTTTTCTTAATAGTTAGTTAGTTTTCTAGGGAGGTGCGGCGTGGTAAGATAGTACTCACATGCGCGGGGCGAGGCGGGCACATCAGGGTCGGGGTCGTCGATGTGCGCGAGCGTCGGCAGCGGAGAGCGCGTGCGCGAACGGGCACCCAGGTGACCCACCTGCAGAATTAATACAATATTAGCTATGTGTGTGCCAAGAACCTGGTGAAACGCTCGCTCGACGCTGACGCTAACCGCCGTACTATACTACATAGCGTGCGTTTCGCAGCTCTCGGGCAACAGTGAACGAGCTTGACGCGACAAAATATTGTACAACAAGCTACACGGTAGGTTGTTAACTTATTGTTACATACGGCTGTGTCAATTAGAGGCGACAGTCGCTCGGCGTCGCTGTCAGGCTCGTGTTCGTCAGCCGGCTCGGGTTCAGCGAGAGCCAGCTCGGCGGAACCCTCGTCTCCATATCATTGAGGAGGTTGAACTTACCCCGTTAGGCTGTAATGGTGGTTGCGGCTGTGTCAATAGAGGCGACAGTCGCTCGGCGTCGCTGTCAGGCTCGTGCTCTTCAGCCGGCTCGGGTTCAGCGAGAGCTAGTTCGGCGGAGCCCTCGTCTCCGTATCATTGAGGAGGTTGAACTTACCCCGTTAGGCTGTAATGGCGGTTGTGGCTGTGTCAATAGAGGCGACAGTCGCTCGGCGTCGCTGTCAGGCTCGTGTTCTTCAGCCGGCTCGGGTTCAGTGAGAGCCAGCTCGGCGGAACCCTCGTCTCCATATCATTGAGGAGGTTGAACTTACCCCGTTAGGCTGTAATGGTGGTTGCGGCTGTGTCAATAGAGGCGACAGTCGCTCGGCGTCGCTGTCAGGCTCGTGCTCCTCGGCCGGCTCGGGTTCAGCGAGAGCCAGCTCGGCGGAGCCCTCGTCTTCGGAGCTCGGCTCGTGGACGGACGCTTCCGCGGGGTATTCCAGGCTTAGGGATGACTGGAAATATAATTAAATAGTTTACTTTGCTTTTTCGAGCTTTTTTGACTCAAATTAAAAAAACAGAGTAAAATCTATAAACGTAAACGAAACTGACACAATTGTAAGATAATTTGGAACCAAACCTTTGAGAAGATTGTTAGCAACATTAAAAATTAACTAAAAAAAGTCTAAATTTAAAATCCAGGAAATTATTGTTATCCGTTGCCATAGCGGCACTTATCGTGGTTTTTCCAATAAATCTATATTTTTCCTACGAAACATATCTTTAAATTATATACAGTCTAGACCGCTCCACCTGACCAAGGCGAAGGCCTTTCCAAAGATTGACAGATTTTTTGTGGTGTGGTGTTGTGCTTGCACATGGCGCATGTTGCGTTCCGTGTGCAATCACCGCTTAAATAGGGAGTATTACTGCAATGTTCTGCCGCCAGAATGCAGCACTAATTTGTTTAGTAAACCATAGAGTAACTTATACATACTACGCCTTAAACAGTTTTTTGACAAGTTTTTACTATGACATTGATGCATTAAGGCGATTTGTTTACAGGTGGCCTACCGCGAAACGCGATAATCGAAATTTCGTTATCTCCCTCTCTATCGAATATCGATCGAATAAGCAAGAGTGATAGAGAGGCCGAAACCGAACTTTCGATTGTCGTGTTTCACGGTAGGCCATGTGATTGAGTTAGTGACGCCCTCTACGCAGAGTTTTGCGTAATATTCCCTATTCGATCATTCATTGAACATCGCATGGCACTTTACAAGTAGGTGATGTTACATGAATCTTTACCTTATTGACAGCCTCAGGGCTGACCCTCGCCGGCTCGCGCAACAGTGGGCTGGCGGCTCGTTCACGTCTGCCATCCTGCTCACGCGCCAAGAGCACCGACATGCGGAACTGAGATAAAAAAAAATATAAATTGTGATTTGTTATAAGAATTTTCTAGAGACAAGAATTGGCGCATCGTGCAGCATCGTACGATCTGCGTATAACAGAAAGCGAATAGCTATAGAGGATAGCACCAACTTGATATTGAATTGTTAATATATGGTTTTTGGTTTAAATTTCCGATTTATGTCACTAAGCGCCACTTGCACCATTCCACTAACCCGGGTTAAGCGGTTAAACCTGGAGGTACCATGGTTACCAGTACAATTTGACACTGTTAACGGTTTCAATGCTTAACCCCGGGTTGATGGGATGGACGGATGGTGCAAGTGGCCCTAGGTGGCATACTCTCCAACGCCTGACTTTACCTCTGGTGTGAGAGCGTGTGTGTTGTTGAGCGCGCTGCCGAGACTGGTGGAGGAGCTGCGCTCGAGGTTACAGCGGTTCAGGATCTCTGCCGCCTGTGCAAATACCATTTTTTTTATATAGACTAATAGACGATAGTAGAATCCCAAGAATCCATAGTGTACGCTGGTTGAATGAAGGGACATTGTGAGTGTTGTGTGCCAGTCGAATGATAGCCCTAGTGTACATATGCAAAGCGTTCAATTAGAAACTGTACAATATACGATACAAATGAAAAACTTGCAAGGGCTACGGAAGTAAGTCGTGATCCAATCATCGAAGGTAATTCTCAAGCTTAAATTTAATACTAATGCAAGCCTCGAGGTTAGACTTCGGATGAACATGTCGAAGACCAAGCTAATGACAAATAGCAGCACCCCACGTAGGATTGAGATAAACGGAGAATCGGTTGCATATGTCCAGGAGTACATTTACTTGGGCCAACTAGTTTCCTTCCAGGCGGCCTAGCCAAGGTGACGATCGCTTGCACTTCGCCATAGAATATCACTCTTCCATATTAGTGTGACAGTGGCAGTTGCGTTTCGTTCGCTATGTAGCGTTAGCGATTGGCATGTTGTCTACGGGGCCAGACGCGACAAGAGAACGAACTCGAAAGACGGACTGAAAACGCCTGGAGGAGCTATTGGTCCATGAAACATCTGATGAAAGGCAATCTCCCCCTGTCACTTAAGCGGAGACTCATGGACATGTGCATACTTCCAATTCTCACCTACGGTGCACAAACTTGGTCTTTGAGGGCGTGTCAGAGGTCCAAACTAGGGGTTTGCCGGCGAGCGAGATATTTGACGTTTTTTAAGTACCCTAATCTTGGCATCCGCATCCGCGGATGTGAGCCTTTAAATATCCACATCCGCATCCGCGGATGCCAAAAAATCTGCATCCGCAACATCCCTGCTGTATATCATGAACCGTGATAGACAGTTGAAATTTTCACAGTTGACGTATTTTTGGGGTGCGTAACGGTCCATATAACAACTTTTGATATATTTTTAGTCGATATAACGATTGAGGGACATAATGCACTTTTGCTATAACAATACGTGGTATATTCTTAGAGAGTCTAACTATCGTCAAGTATAATGAACTTGTAATATAACAACTTCTAATCTAACATTAACAGCGTATAACGTATATGTGATATAATTATGTTCGATATAACGCTCAGTTGGCATAATGTAGTACTGGTATAATTTTTAATATTTACTACTATATAACAACCTACGTATTCGAATTTAAGGCAGGTCTCAGTTAGGTACGACGACGAGCGAAGCGAGGAGGAGTGTTAGGTATAACTGCGACCCTACAGCGCGCGAGCCGAGCGACCGAAGCGAGCGTGCCGCGGTAGCGGCCGGCGAAGCGCCAGAACCGACTTTTTTTATTACTTTACTTTTACTGACAAACCTCAACTTATTTTTATACATTTGAATACATTATCATTATACCATAAATCCTTATAACAAGGCCCGTTCAGCGCCTCTATCAGCGACACCGGCTCGTAGCCTGCCGGGATGTATAGCGGCTACTACAGTGTTGTGTGTAGTACCTGCGAGGCGGTGTCGGTGTCGGGGCTGGCGATGGCGGGCTGGAGCTGCGGCGGGGCGCGGGGGGGGGTGCGGCCCGTTCAGCGCCTCCATCAGCGACACCGGCTCGTAGCCTGCCGGGATGTATAGCGGCTACTACAGTGTTGTGTGTAGTACCTGCGAGGCGGTGTCGGTGTCGGGGCTGGCGATGGCGGGCTGGAGCTGCGGCGGGGCGCGGGGGGGGGTGCGGCCCGTTCAGCGCCTCCATCAGCGACACCGGCTCGTAGCCTGCCGGGATGTATAGCGGCTACTACAGTGTTGTGTGTAGTACCTGCGAGGCGGTGTCGGTGTCGGGGCTGGCGATGGCGGGCTGGAGCTGCGGCGGGGCGCGGGGGGGGTGCGGCCCGTTCAGCGCCTCCATCAGCGACACCGGCTCGTAGCCTGCCGGGATGTATAGCGGCTACTACAGTGTTGTGTGTAGTACCTGCGAGGCGGTGTCGGTGTCGGGGCTGGCGATGGCGGGCTGGAGCTGCGGCGGGGCGCGGGGGGGGGGGGGGGGGTGCGGCCCGTTCAGCGCCTCCATCAGCGACACCGGCTCGTAGCCTGCCGGGATGTATAGCGGCTACTACAGTGTTGTGTGTAGTACCTGCGAGGCGGTGTCGGTGTCGGGGCTGGCGTTGGCGGGCTGGAGCGGCGGCGGGGCGGGGGGGGGGTGCGGCCCGTTCAGCGCCTCCATCAGCGACACCGGCTCGTAGCCTGCCGGGATGTATAGCGGCTACTACAGTGTTGTGTGTAGTACCTGCGAGGCGGTGTCGGTGTCGGGGCTGGCGATGGCGGGCTGGAGCTGCGGCGGGGCGCGGGGGGGGGGGGGGGGGCGGCCCGGTCAGCGCCTCCATCAGCGACACCGGCTCGTAGCCTGCCGGGATGTATAGCGGCTACTACAGTGTTGTGTGTAGTACCTGCGAGGCGGTGTCGGTGTCGGGGCTGGCGATGGCGGGCTGGAGCTGCGGCGGGGCGCGGGGGGGGGGGGGGGGGTGCGGCCCGTTCAGCGCCTCCATCAGCGACACCGGCTCGTAGCCTGCCGGGATGTATAGCGGCTACTACAGTGTTGTGTGTAGTACCTGCGAGGCGGTGTCGGTGTCGGGGCTGGCGATGGCGGGCTGGAGCTGCGGCGGGGCGCGGGGGGGGGTGCGGCCCGTTCAGCGCCTCCATCAGCGACACCGGCTCGTAGCCTGCCGGGATGTATAGCGGCTACTACAGTGTTGTGTGTAGTACCTGCGAGGCGGTGTCGGTGTCGGGGCTGGCGATGGCGGGCTGGAGCTGCGGCGGGGCGCGGGGGGGGGGGGGGGCGGCCCGTTCAGCGCCTCCATCAGCGACACCGGCTCGTAGCCTGCCGGGATGTATAGCGGCTACTACAGTGTTGTGTGTAGTACCTGCGAGGCGGTGTCGGTGTCGGGGCTGGCGATGGCGGGCTGGAGCTGCGGCGGGGCGCGGGGGGGGGGGGGGGGGGGGGGGGGCGTTCAGCGCCTCCATCAGCGACACCGGCTCGTAGCCTGCCGGGATGTATAGCGGCTACTACAGTGTTGTGTGTAGTACCTGCGAGGCGGTGTCGGTGTCGGGGCTGGCGATGGCGGGCTGGAGCTGCGGCGGGGCGCGGGGGGGGGGGGGGGGGGGGGGGGGGGGGGCGTTCAGCGCCTCCATCAGCGACACCGGCTCGTAGCCTGCCGGGATGTATAGCGGCTACTACAGTGTTGTGTGTAGTACCTGCGAGGCGGTGTCGGTGTCGGGGCTGGCGATGGCGGGCTGGAGCTGCGGCGGGGCGCGGGGGGGGGGGGGGGGGGGGGGGTGCGGCCCGTTCAGCGCCTCCATCAGCGACACCGGCTCGTAGCCTGCCGGGATGTATAGCGGCTACTACAGTGTTGTGTGTAGTACCTGCGAGGCGGTGTCGGTGTCGGGGCTGGCGATGGCGGGCTGGAGCTGCGGCGGGGCGCGGGGGGGGGGGGGGTGCGGCCCGTTCAGCGCCTCCATCAGCGACACCGGCTCGTAGCCTGCCGGGATGTATAGCGGCTACTACAGTGTTGTGTGTAGTACCTGCGAGGCGGTGTCGGTGTCGGGGCTGGCGATGGCGGGCTGGAGCTGCGGCGGGGCGCGGGGGGGGGGGGGGGTGCGGCCCGTTCAGCGCCTCCATCAGCGACACCGGCTCGTAGCCTGCCGGGATGTATAGCGGCTACTACAGTGTTGTGTGTAGTACCTGCGAGGCGGTGTCGGTGTCGGGGCTGGCGATGGCGGGCTGGAGCTGCGGCGGGGCGCGGGGGGGGGGGGGGTGCGGCCCGTTCAGCGCCTCCATCAGCGACACCGGCTCGTAGCCTGCCGGGATGTATAGCGGCTACTACAGTGTTGTGTGTAGTACCTGCGAGGCGGTGTCGGTGTCGGGGCTGGCGATGGCGGGCTGGAGCTGCGGCGGGGCGCGGGGGGGGGGGGGTGCGGCCCGTTCAGCGCCTCCATCAGCGACACCGGCTCGTAGCCTGCCGGGATGTATAGCGGCTACTACAGTGTTGTGTGTAGTACCTGCGAGGCGGTGTCGGTGTCGGGGCTGGCGATGGCGGGCTGGAGCTGCGGCGGGGCGCGGGGGGGGTGCGGCCCGTTCAGCGCCTCCATCAGCGACACCGGCTCGTAGCCTGCCGGGATGTTCTCCATGCTCCCCTACAAACATATTCACTTATGAAGATACCGAATAATATAGGAAATTTCTAGCTTTATAAATAAACTGGACAGGGCAGTATGAAGGCGTCTCTCTCACACTTGCGGTCTGTCACTTACCAGTGGAGGGCTATATCCCTGAACAGCGCTCTACAGATCTAGCAGTTGTTGGCTTGGTACCAGAGAGAGTCCGCACACGAGTTACATAGACAGATGGTGGCGGGGTAATATAATAGTGTCTCTGTCACTCACCAGCGGCGGGCTCGCGGGGGCCGCAGGCGCAGTGGCCCGCTGTAAAGCCCTGATCTGCAGTAACGCCCTGAACGGGGCTCTGCAGATCGGGCAATTATTCGCCTGGTACCGCAAAGAGTCCGCACATGAGTTGCACAGACAGAGATGGCGGCACGGCAGTATGAGGGTGTCGCGGACGTCGCACATGCAGATGACGCATTCTGAGCCGCCCTCTTCGGTTTCTTCGTCGGAGCTTGGCTGGGGAAAAATGGGACTTTAAATATAGGTATCCATATGTCACTTGTTCAGATCCGGTTCTAAGGACCAATTACGCATGGAAAAAAAAGGTTAAATGAACTTTTATTGAGTTTTATATCATATTAAATAAAGTTAAAAAAGTGATCGCGGGACGTGTTGTTAGTTCGGATCGAGAAAAAAGAGAGAGAGTTGCCACATACAAATTATAAGGCAAATACAAAATATGTTGCTATATGTATAGCTATATGTTTTGTATTAAACAGTATTAAAATATACGTTTGGATAGATTAATAATGATTGGTTTACATTTTCAAAACACCATATTATAATTACGACAGCCAATATCCATCAAGGAACAAAATTATTTGGCTCTGTTATAAATGTTTCATCTCGTTTCATTTGTATATGAATATAAATTATAATTGAAATTAAAAATAAAACTTAAATAACATCATGCAATTATAACAACTATTATTATTATATTTATAATATTTACAGATATAATATGCTACAGAAGGGGAATAGCAATAGAACAAGAGTTTCTAACACCCATTACCTTAGTGTCGAGGTTCTTGTTCTCGATGCCGTAGATCTCCTGCAGCAGGTAGCACAGCCCGTCCACGAACAGCTTCTGTTTGAGGGCCTTCAGTACGTAAGTGCCGTCTGAGTGTTTCTCCACTATTGCTATCGTAGTGTGCGATTGGCGGATTTCTGGAACAAATTATTAATAGTTAAATTATAGTTTGTAGCTTCCTAATAGAGCCCGACGGCTAATCCTATTGTCTATTGTTAAGTAAAACCGCACGTGCTACTTACCTGCAAAAAAGGGTCTTAATTATTCTATTGAGCACCTGAGCGCTGGCTAGTCCAACGCTCAAAAAACCAGTGTAGGTGCGCTCTCCGATAACGCGCCTTTGTTACGCATCTCGATGACACATTTTAGACTGGTTCTGTAGCGTTCGACTCGCCAGCAGTCAGTAACCGAAGTACTGAGTGCCGGCGAGTTGAACGGACCATACACATCGTAACAAAATATTATAGTTCATTTTGAATCTTATTGCAATTTCTATAGGAGTTGTAATTCAATTACCTGGGTAAAGTGAACGAACGACTTTTTATGCAGGTGGTTGTGGCACGTGGCACGAGCGGTTTTACTTAACAATAGAATAGACAATAGGATTAGCCGTCGGGCTCTATTAGGAAGCCACAAACTATACTTAAAACCTTCATTTCTAAGGGGGGGGGGGGGCACAGTGCCGGCGAAATTTTTCAATGAGTATTTAATACCTTTAAAATTATATTTAATGTTAGTAGATGTTACGTAATCGCTTTTTCACCCCGCGCGCGTTACCCGAAAATGAGGCGCGGAGGGCTGTGTTCAGCGTTGAATAAAAAGTATAAATAATGGAGATACAGTTCTGCAAGTATGGAATGTTTTATTGGAAATATCCTCCTCTTTAATAATATTAATTTTCGTTTCTTAACTATGAATACTTTTTGAGATATTGGGGAAATAAAAAATATCTACCTAATCTAAATATATACCTTTTTTTTTTTTGTGTGCTAATGCACGCTTCGAATACATTTTTCAAGGCATCATGAAGAATCTAATGAGGTATCACACGTATTTTAGGAGTAGTATCTCTATTTTTCACCGTTTTCTGTTTCTCGAACAGACTAATGGTCTCTTGTCTAGAAGTAAGAGTAAAAAAAATATTATAATAATACTACTTACAAGAACTACAACTATTTCTGTTCCTTATCTCTTTGACGAAACAGTTGTAGGTACCGCATTTTGCTCTCATATGGCCTCTAGAAAAAACCTTGATGAAGATACCACTCACCGACGACATTTTCATGTCCTTACAGTAGGTACTCTAGTTAAGTCTTAGCAACGGTCCCTAGAGTAGAATCTGTAAATGGTAGCACTTACCTTCTTGGCCCTCGTCAACGACGCAGTATATAGCGACGGGAATGATCTCAGTGTCCGCATTGTATAATAGCTCCTCATCAGCATGTCGGGAGGGGTCGAAGACGTGTGCGAGCTGACAGAACTGCTGGTTCGCGCCTTTCTTGTAGTGGTAAGTTTGGGAGGTCATGGCTGGGTCACGGGGGTAGTACCTGTTGAGGAATATGTTGATTTTTAGCATGGATTTTGATACCAATATACAGGAATGTTTGAGCCAGCCACACTTTGAGAGGTAGGAAGACCAACTTTTTTCATTATTTATAAGTTGGTCTCATCCTAAAAATTGTTCTATGACCTACATGTTCACTACAAAACACGTAGCTGAACATGATTGTAAGCACAATAGACTCAAAGGCTGAGCTTAACCAGACAGCGGTGAAATGCGGCCAGTGGGCTGAGCTTAACCATACAGCGGGGAAATGCGGCCAGTGTCCTGGGGACTACGCCCCAGGTGACATTAGGTTTCGTCGAAAGTAAATATTGTAAATATATATTGTACTTAGTTAGGGTAAGTAAATAAACCCATTATTTATACAAAAAACTGTACTCTTAATGCCATTATCACTATCAGCCCAAAATATGCTAGAAGGTATTTATTGTATAAGTTTTTGAACAACAGATTTCCAATACTATTTGACAATAGATAAACCTCTAGTGTAGAAGGATATTATTGTATATCTTAAATCAATGTGAGCACAGATATTTACTTAACAGTCTTAAAACTATTCTGGAATAGAAAATATACTCAATATCTAAGTTCTACTTACACAACACCAGTTGGAGTAACTTCCTCAGTGCAGAAGTAGAATATAGTGATGGCAATCCTGGCATCACAGTCAAAAGTAAACTCTATATTATAATATGTCCCCTTCCCGTTCTCCACGGGTTTGATCATGCCGTCTCCGATCTTGTTGTTTTCCACCAGCTTGCCTACCGGCTCCGGGCAGCGGACGAATCTGAGTGACTCTTTGCGGATGTTTACGAGGCTTTTGAGAGTTTTTGTCGGTTCATTTGATTGTGGTGGTGGGTATGGGAACTGAAAAGTGTGTGTAGGGTAGTAAGTAAAAATTATAGGACAATTTTATACAGATCAACATTGTCCCACAGTAAGCTCAATTTTTTTAAAGGGGTTTTGTCACGCAGTAATGATACTGATCATTTTTCAGTGTCTTCAATGCAAAAACTACACAGAATAGAACCCTATGGAGGAACCTGGTCTTCAGCAGAAGGATATGATGTCACGATCCTCAGTATTGAGGGACTAACTGGAGAAGAGAATGCAAAAACTATCAACAAATATCAAATAATGCAACTTAAAATCAGTGCTTGTTAGAAAATAAAATTCCTAACAAAAGTACCACAAAGTTAATTCTATTAGTCTCTATAACTGAATATGGTAATATTCAATTAATTACTGTTTTACCTTGACTAACTGTTTTCCTTAGTATAGTATTACTATTATTAAAGTGGTACTTACAGGAGTTGGACGACTGCCCAGGAAGTTCAAGTCAGCATTTTCTCCAAACAAGTATGCTTCAGGCTGCGGGGTGTCAAATCTCTCACCACCCATGATGAAATGGCTGCCGAAGTAGTTACCTGAAACGGTTTACATTCACATGTTATTTTATTTTAAGACACTAATATTTTTGGATTATTTTTTCACAAGTGTGCTAAATCAAATTAAATTTTGTTAATTTGTGACATTCATGTGAAAGTCGCAAATGTACTCTTTGTAGTAATTGTGTTAATAGCTGTAAAATAAGATAAAATAAACACCAGATGACTAAAAAAACAACAAAGTATGTAAATCATTTTTTTTTTTTTTTGTCTTTTTTTTTTAACGGGTTTTGTCACGCAGTGACAATGTCACCCCCGTAATGAGATCTAATAGTAATATAGTGAAGTATTACCTACACCACTACATCACATATAAGTATAGTTTGCACATCAACCTGGCCTCGTCTGATAGTGGGGATGCCAGGGCGATGTTGCAACTACCTATGTTGGTAGATTTAATAAATGTCATGTCATTCCTCAGCGCCTCATTACGGACACATTCCATCAACACATGGTGAACATCTTCTATTTTATCGCACTCTTGGCAATTTGGTGAAGCCGCTAGTTTCATCAGATGCTTGAATTTGTTTGACGGAATGTGCCCAGAACGAAGTCTGAGGAGTGATACTACCTGTTTCCTGCTAAGCTTTTTGTCAAACCAGGGGACCTGAGGGGGCTGACATTGAACTGTTCGGTACCAGATTCCTTTAGTGAGAGACCTCTTATCAAAGTATTCCCTCCACATCTGCCTGCAACTAATCCTAACTTTACCTAGTACTTTGCTGTGTACTGGTATACAACGGTATGGAATACCGTCGGTTATTGCAAGTTTTGCTGCTCGGTCAGCCTCCTCGTTACCCATGATGCCAACATGAGAAGGTATCCACTGTACAATCACTTCCCTATTTAGTGTACGAAGTTTGTCGATGGATTCAAGGATGGTGTAGGCTATCAAAATCATTCTTTAAATACCTAAATACTGGTATTGTAAGTATATTATAGCTCTGAATAAAGTATGTAAAGTATCTTAGGAATGATTTTATACCGTTATTATTGTAATACCAACATAAATTGGATAAATAGGAAGATAATCAATATTATTCAAGGTACACTCGCAAAGCTTGTCATTCATATTCCTACGCAATAATCGCCAATTTCCACATAGTCAAGTCAACAATACAACAGGATAAAATAAATAGCAGTATAAGGTCACCAACTTACCTGAGCGAGGTGGATATTTGTATGCATGATTCGACACGACATCGGCCTCTTCAACACCAGCGTTCTGCCTGCTGGCGAGGGCCCCCATTATTGAAATTCACGAAGACAATGTAAACACAACTATTCTTTGACACAGTGGACGTGGTAATGATTATTTTTATCGCAAATAGCAGGCAAACAGCGTATCAATAAATGCAAATTATATGCAAATGACCACGATCAGACAGCTGAGTTGCAAAGAGCATATAATCACTACGTTCTGAGTTGATACTCAGTCACTCATGACAGTCGTGACAGTGACGCAATAGAGGCGTCTTTTAGAATTTAGAAGAACTGGTTCACGTTTCTAAAATTGTCTTAACAAACCAAAGGCGATCCTAGTAGAAGAAGAAGAACTAAAATTTGATATTTAGCTTATTGTTGTATGGAGTACACTAAAATAAAGCTATTATTTATAATGTCAATAAATGAATCAAGGAGACATTTCCTAATGGTTAAAATTTCGAAAAACGTCTCTGGAAATTATATTTTTGCTGTTCGAGCACAACTTATAAACGCTGAAAAATTATTATTATTTTCTTTGCTATGGCAACATTTTTAACTAAAACGTCAAGTTTATCTTTTCTGTCTTTCGAGGTTAAGGTGTCACTTTGTGAAGGTGCATATTCTTTACTTGCTATAAAAATCGCTTAAAATCCCAATAAGTGCTTCATAATTTTATAAATCATTGAACGGTGATCACCTGTGATTATTACTAAGTTGGTTTTTTGTTTTATTTCAGATCACAATGGGGCGCCGACCCGCGAGATGGTAAATAGTTTACGTTTACGAGTTCGTGCTTTTCCTTGTCACCCACGACCATAATTAACACTGAATGTAATTTATTTCCAGTTACCGCTACTGCAAAAACAAACCATACCCAAAATCGCGGTTCTGCCGTGGTGTGCCTGACCCCAAGATCCGTATTTTCGACTTGGGCAAGAAGAAGGCGCCGGTGGACGACTTTCCGCTATGCGTGCACTTGGTGTCCGACGAGTACGAGCAGCTGAGCTCGGAGGCGCTGGAAGCCGGCCGTATTTGCTGCAACAAGTACCTCGTGAAGAACTGCGGCAAGGATCAGTTCCACATCCGTATCCGTCTGCATCCCTTCCATGTCATCCGCATCAACAAAATGTTATCGTGCGCTGGAGCTGATAGGTATGTTAAACATTATTTTTGCATGCGTTTCTCTTTATATGTTATGGACACAAATTGTTAGTTTTAAAAATCCATCTTGTTAATTTGGTAACTAGGAAAAGGTTATCAAAGTGAAGCATCTTCATTGTGATATGTAGACAGTTTCGCAATATGTTTGTAATTCATTAAGTTAAACAATGTTAAATAACCCCATATGTAAATGTGTCCAAAACATATTAAATTAAGTCTACTTAAGTAGGTATTTGAGGTAAATGTAGTTAGAGCTATAAGATTGCAGTATTATAATCATTAAATTTTATTTATAATTTAGGTATTTCACTAATTAGAAGAATTAGTTAAAGATGTTTATAAATGCATTTCAGAGTGAAATTATTGAATGAGTATGAGTACCTATGACTAAAATTTTAATGTAAATATTGATTAAGGTGAACTTTCTTAAAAGTGGTTTCCAGCAGTTGTTTTTACAGCATAAGCCATACCTCCATGAAGAATCATTCCTTAAATGTAATTTAATTCATGATTTCTTTTGGTATTTTATAACTTTTATAAGTATACTAATTAGTAAAATTATCTGTAAATAAAGAGACACTTGAATAGAGAAATTGGTAGTGACATTTAACATCGTTTATTTTGTCCCATACATGAATTTACTAAGATGTTAATTATAATTTCAATTTATAGTAACATATAACTGTCAGAAAACTGTGTAAAAATTTTAAAACTTCAACAATCAATCAAATGAATGGTGACTTGCAATACTTTTTTGTGGAAAAACACTGAATCATATTTTTAAATATCACTACTCACTTTAGACGTAAATAATGACTTGCCATTTATGTATTTCTTATTATTGGGCAATATTTCACTAATCCTACCTCGAAATTGTCTTTGTTCTTACTATCTACATTCACCTCATGAACTAGCTTGTAAATAATGTCATTACATGACTGGTAAATAATCCAAATCAGTAACTTACTTCATAGCATGCTTTGTAATACACTTACACATTCCACTACCCTAACATAGATACTGTCAGTTACATTTGAGGAATTCGAAAAGGCACAGGTTTTTGGGTCTCATGTTCTGCCCAAATACTTCAAATGCCATTTTGTTTTAGGAACTAAAAGAGCCACATTCTCATGCTACTTGAAAGATTTGGTTTTGTGGCCCTTGTTCTATGGCATTGTGATTTTCAGTTAAGCTAACTACTAGGGTATTTCATTTTTCCGAATTTTCGATTTCATCTGACGCTCGAATTCTTGTTCTAAAGGGGCCCACTGATTAACTGTCTGCCGGAAGGTATCGGCCTGTCAGTTAGAACAAAATTTTGACAGTTCCGAACAACTGACAGGCCGATACTGTCCAGCCGACTGTTAATCAGTGGGCCCCTTAACTGATAAAAATTTTTTTAAATTAAAAACTACTAACTACAATAAATCTATAAAGAATAATGTGATGTTATCCTTATATTGCTGCAGTCTACACTGCCCAGAGGCTGTCAGGACGAGTTCACCACCTGTAGCGATGAAATTGCTGTTGTCCAATTTTTTTTTTTATTTTTTTTTGTGTGCAGTAAATAATTATTTTCATTGTGCTGTATTATGTTGGAAGTACTTTTAGACACAGTAGCTCTGTATTTAAATACTGTAATTGCCATCTAAAATTCAAGGGAGTTGCGAAAAATAATTTTATTCATGTTTATGTGCCATATATTCACTCTTACGCATTACGCATACCCTGGACGGCTATGAGAACCAATAAGTCTTTCCTAGAGGAGCTGAAGATCACCACACGGCTCTCTACAAAATGTCAAGAACGCGCACTCAGCTTCTTTGGTCATATCATGCGGTCTAAAAAGCACGCCCTAGAAAGGCAGATTATCTTGGGCCAAATGGAGGGCAAGCGAGCGCGAGGAAAAGCACCCACGAGATGGTCTGATGTTGTGAAGGGGGTGGTTGGCGGCAACATGCAGTGCGTGACCCATATGGCTTATGATCGCACACTGTGGTGACGTAGCATACATGGTCGCGATCCTCAGCAATGAGGGACCGAGGAAGAAGAAGAATTCACTACACATTCTACAATCTGTTGTCAATTTAAATACATTATGTTTCTGATGCATTTTCGTAAATCGAAAATACCTACACTAATAGCTTTGTGTTCTAATTGCAGGCTCCAGACCGGGATGCGTGGTGCCTTCGGCAAGCCGCAGGGTACCGTAGCCCGCGTGCGCATTGGACAGCCCATCATGTCCGTGCGCTCCAGCGACCGCTGGAAGGCGCAGGTCATCGAGGCGCTCAGGCGTGCCAAGTTCAAGTTCCCTGGTCGCCAGAAGGTATGCACATCACTTACATGATTTTTGAGATGGTTGAGTAAAAGAGATGCAGATGTTTTTGTAGAAAAAGACGCTAAATTAATATTTTCTATGGGCGAACAACCCACATCACTTACATGATTTTTGAGATGGTTGAGTGAAAGAGATACAGATGTTTTTTGTAGAAATGACGCTAAATTAATATTTTCTATGGGCGAACAACCCATCGCGTCTACATGTTTTGCCCCCTTTTTCTAATGACAGAAATGGTTCACGCAGTCTCTAACGTAAATGTCAACTCATGGTACGGCTGTTTTATTAATAATGCTTTTCCATCTCAGTTATTCCTAGTTTTAGGGCACAATTGATAGCCAAACATGCAGCCACAGCTGACTTAGGGAGTATTGGGCCAACTGCAGTACTTGGCCTAGTGTTAAAGCCAACTCGTGGTAGCCGTGCAGAAACCTATATAACCTTTTTGCTATTGTAATTCCAGATCTACATCTCGAAGAGGTGGGGATTCACCAAGTACGACCGCGAGGAGTTCGAGAAGCTGCGCGCGGACGACCGGCTGGCCAACGACGGCTGCAACGTCAAGTACCGCCCTGAGCACGGCCCGCTCGACGCCTGGCGCAAGGTGCAGGTCGAGCTTCATAATGTCTAAGCTCGGACTATAATATACTGTAAAAACTATATGACTCTTTTATTTATCCTACCTTACAACTAGTGTCCGACCGAAACATGTTTTTTTGCCGAAACCGAAACCGAAACCGAATCTTCGGCTTTGGCTCTAGTTTCGGCCGAAACCGAAACCGAAACTTTTGTAGACTTGTTAAAATCGTTGAAAAAATGTCATAAAACCGCTTTTCCACACATATTATGGGGCTATCAACACCCAATGTCCTTGAAATTGATGTTACTTAAGCAGTTTTTTAAGAAAATTACTAGAGTTAAACCAATATAATTCTGCAACGATTTTGATAACACACGCAGTGCAAGTGTTATTATAAACGTCAAAACTTCTATGAAATTGTGACGTATAAATAACATTTGCACTGCGTATGCTATCAAAATCATTGCAGAATTTTCTTGGTCTAACTCTATTCATTCATCAGTCAAGCTAACATGTAGATACAGGGTCAACCAAAAACGCAAGCGTAGCGAGCGCGAAATTTTTTGTTAACAATATCGCAAGGCTGGGTACCGATCTTCACCTGGGCCTAAAAGCCCGAAATGCCCCAGTGAGGCGAACTTTCATGAGAAGTCAAAGCCGTGCTTCAGGCTTCAGGATAAGTAGTTGAGCACAGACTCCAACCAATGTCTATTGTATTTAAAAGCGAGACCGCAGGCCGAGCATGGCGCAGCGAGGCCAAAGGCTAAGCTGAAGTAGAGGACATGTGGAACACAAACCAATGGTAAATTGAGGCTAAGGTCGAGCATTCGTATGAAAAATTGTACTGGGGACACTTTTAAGGGTTTCTTCTTCGTTTTAATCAATAGTCAGCTGTTCAGCCTCGCAAAATATTAACTATTGAGAAATAACTTTGCGGCACTAGTTGAGCGTAGCCTTTAGCCTCGCTTAAAATTTGCCATTAGAGGTAGATAGGAAAATGACTGAATAAATGAGTGAATAAGAGCGAAAAAGACATCGTTCTACTCGGGCCGAGCTGATACTCGGAAAACGGCTACGTGCGACAGTGCTATCTCATTCACTGCGATACAATTAGACAGGGTGCGCGTTATAGGTATTGACAGCCTCTTAAGACTGCGTCGAGCGTCCAGTGGCGCCCTCATTAGTGGAATAGTGTTTGATAATAAACCAATTAATTTCTGTACCTATTAGGCTTGTGCCTGCTCGGTCACTTCAGAGGGAGCCACTAATGTACAACCAAATAATGCTCAACCCAAGAATGTACAGCCCAATAATTGGCGTCCATGGTGGACGCGTATTATTGGGCTGTACATTCCTGGGTTGAGCATTCTCGGTCCGCGCAAGATTGGTCCGGGGCGATAATACGAAGCCACTCTTTTCACAGGGCAATAATGTACGACCCCATAATTCGCGTCCACTAATTTGAGTCCCTTGGCTTTCAATTATTGGGCTGCGCATTATTGGTCCAGGTCGAGAAAGCCCGACCCAATAATGTACGACCCAATAATTGGAAGCCAAAAACCAGAGACATTCTTTTTTTTAAGGGAGCTGTCAAAATTAGTAGGGACGTTCTGACATTAGCTCTTGACAATTTAAAAATAATCGGTTTTTTCTAGTGCCATCTTTCAGTGACATTGACAGTATTGACACTTGTTGGTTTACAAATACAATAAATGAATTCTAATAAAAGAAACAGTAGACTCAGTAGAGGTACGAGGTACTGAAAAAATATTAATTAATGGAGAAGCCGAAGTTGGAGGTAAGTGCCGCAATTCAACAACTTAAGCTAAAAAAATCTTAGTGTCCGCATGGTATTCCCTCGTGCGTATGGACTGTACAGCATGGTGCTGGCGGAGCCGCTATGGCACATATTTAACCTCTGTCTCGAGCTAGAAGTATTCCCAGAAATTTGGAAAATTACTTGAGTGATGACCAGTACTGAAAGGTGGATCAGGAGATAAGGCAAGAGGGTTTCGACTTTCGACCGACACAAAGTTTGTACCCCACACTTAATTTTTTTAGACTGCATGAGAGACAGACAGCACGTACTTACGTATGTAGATTATGAAGGGCACAGATTGAAACCAGCAGTGACATGGCAGTTTGTTCAAAAGAATATCTTGGTTATATTTGACAACCGGTCTGGCCTAGTGGGTGCCTAGCCTAGTGACCCTGCCTGTGAAGCTGATGGTTCTGGGTTCAAATCCTGGTTAGGGAATTTATTTGTTTGATGAAACAGATATTTGTATATTGAATAATTATATTGTTGTCTGGGTGCCCACAACACAAGCCTTCTTGATCTTACCGTGGGACTTAGTCAATTTGTGTAAAAATGTCCCAATATACACCGTGTTTTTATTGAATTCCGTTAACTTCGGGGTATAGTTAAGTACGTTTATAAGAACTAAATGGCATAGTTAATTTTCAAAAAAAAAAATTTTTTTTGTTTTCTTTTTTGTTTTTTTTAATGTTTAAAAAGTAATTAAATGTAGCATATAGCGTTGTTGTAACACGGGCATTACATTTAACTCAACCAAACAATTGAAATCTGTGACATATCAATGTCATTTCGTACATCAATCGACCGAGATTGTACTTAAGTTTAGTAGCAAATGTATGAACTCATTCTAAACACTAATCAATATGTAAGCCGGCCCTAAGGCAAGTGTACACGCTTGTAGAGGCCTTATAGGAAAAAAATAAATTATGGATTATCTCCGAAATGGACTTAATTAGAACATTAAGACAGCTGTTTATCAGAAAAACTGAGACTGGGTCACTGATCAATGGATCAAACACCATCAAAAACTACTACTTAAGAGTAAAAAAAATGTGTTTATAGGTTCAGCAAAACTACAAAAGGATACATACCTATGTTGGTGGATCCCCTTAGTTAGTTAGTTATACTGGGCATTTTCCACAAGTCGACAACCATTGGCCTATTTTGCGTGAAAACGAGATAGCACTACTCTATAGTTCGTTTTTTTTAGCATTAGATAATATAAGGTAAACAATCTTGATGTGTCTTTTAATTGAAAAACACAGTCTAAAAAGAAGTTACGGCAAATATATATGTAACAATTATGAATCTAATATGTTCATTTATATTCTTCTGCTTTCTTACCGTTCGTCAACTGTTTCTGCATAAAATAGTTGTGATCACCCATATATCATCTAAACACTTGACTTGTTACAATTCGCTCCATAACAAGCGCATATTTAATCTACCGGTACCTAAAGTATCATCTGCATTCGCTAAACGTTTCGGGGACTACATAAAGGCAGCAACTTACAACGCCATTCTCAAGCACTGTGATTTAAAAGATAGCACTGCAAATGAGGCCAAAAACACTACCTATAAGCTACTTCAATCACTGAGTTACACAGAGACAGAAGCTATTTTGCAAAGTGTCACTTCACTGTAATTTTTACCTTAGACTATGTTAATTGTTAATTTTTAGTTTTAAGTATTAAATGTAAGTTTTAATGTTATTATGTGATATTATATTAATAGTATGACCTGCACACGATAACGAAACTCTGTTATACAAGTGTAATTGGTTCCCCGCGATACAGGTGTAACCTAGTGCAGGGGCCCCTGGTAACTATGTTTGTAACAGTTTTTAGAAATAAATTATTCTTATTCTTATTCTAATAAGTAATAGTTATTGATTTTTAAAAAGCGTTTTTCAACTAAAAGACATGTCAAGATTGCTTACCTTCTTCCAAGTTCTTTCTAATGCTAAAAAAAACGAACTATAGCCACCCCAGCTCCTCCATGACACCTAGCAGTGTCTTCAGGTTGCTAACTGCCTCCTTCAATGTGCACGGAGTCCCTAGGTATTGGTTCCTGTATACTTCTATCTACCTTCTACCTACAGTGTAGGAAAATATGCTTTACTGTTTCTTATTCTTCCATGCACACTCTGCACATGGGGCTGTCTGTTTTACCCATATTATGTAGGTGTTTGATTAGTGCAGCGGTCGGCAACAAGAGGCCCGCGAACCTCTCATTTGCGGCCCGCGAGCCTTTCACTAGCGGCCCGCGAACCTCTCACTTGCACCCCGCGAGCCTCCTAGGCTATTTTATATGTAATATTGACAAACGACAATGTCTGATAAAGTCATAAATATTAACAAAGTGCGGCCCGCATCAACTTCGGTAACTACTATTTGGTCCTTGGCTGCTAAAAGATTGCCGACCGCTGGATTAGTCTGTTATGTCCTGTGATTAATCCTACTATTTTGCGTAGTTGGTGTCTGGGTGTTTTTAGTAATATTTTGGTGTAAGCTTGTAGTTTTGTTCTTTGGTCTGCCTACAGGTGTTCATTTTAGTCCAGTACTTATTGTGAAGCTGTTTGTGATGTTGGTCTAGCTGGTTTCTGAACCTTTCCTGGCCAGTTCATCCGCTGCATCGTTTCCTCTTGATCCACTATGCCCCTTTATCCATTATACTGTTACTTTGTTGCCTTCTTTGCTCACTTCAGTGAGGCCTCGATGACATTCAAGTATGAGTTCCGATGTAAGTTTGTAGCTACCTAGTGCTTGCAGTACTGATTTACTGTCTGACAGTATTACTATATTTTCTTGTTCTACTTCTCGTCTTTTTATCGCATTGCAAGCTTCTATTATTTCTACACAGCTTGGAATACCGTATTGTGTTCCCAGTGTAACCCAGGGGTTTTGAGATGTATACGAGTATGTTCAGGTCCTCCGAGAAGACACCACATCCGGTCCCTTCATTTGTTTTTGAGCCATTTGTGGATATTCTTAAGTTTGTTTGGTATAGTCCTTATTAAATATATATTAAAAACGGGTCACTCACGTATTTTAAGTCGAAAAACGCTCGACATGTTTCACTCCGTACCGAGGAGTGTCATCAGGAGCTTGCGTTTACGGTGACGGACCGGCGCAGACTGCGGGCCGCAGCTCTCCGCGCCCGATAACTCGGCGCAGGCGCCGGTGGCGGCAAGGGGGGCGAGAAACTACCCTCATTTATGGCATTATTGTCAAATACGTGAGTGACCCGTTTTTTTAATATATTTAATATGTCTGTGTCTCACGGAAGTTTTGTTATTAAAATTGGTATAGTCCTTGTACAAAAAGAAACATAAAACATGAAAGAACACACATCATTAGTACAAAGGCGAACTTATCATGTAATTCATGTATGCGGCACCGCGATATAATACATTCGGTAAAGACACACTGAAAGAAAACGAACTTAAAGATGTTCTTCTGTTCTGCAGGAAAACAAGAAGATTCGAGGAGAATGGTGTGGCACTTAATGCCGCCGGGACAGTAACCTAGCTGCAACTCCAACTCTAGGGAATTGGGCTGAATGAACGCAACACGTGATCGACAGCCCACCTGCTTCCTGCCGAGCGTCCCTACACTACCTCTACATGGATGCCTCGCTTATTCTGCTCTACAAAACTTCTGTAAGTAGAGAATGTACAAGTGCAAGAGTTGAAGGATTGAAAGAGCTTGTCGTCTTACCTGACAGTTTTCCACACATTTACCTTAATTAATTTAAATGATTTTAATAATTATAGTCCTTTTTAGGGTTCCGTACCTCAAAAGGAAAAAACGGAACCCTTATAGGATCACTCGTGCGTCTGTCTGTCCGTCTGTCACAGCCGATTTTCTCCGGAACTACTGGACCAATCAAGTTGAAATTTGGTACACATATGTAAGTTTGTGACCCAAATATGGACATGTAACGTAAACAAGTTAATTTTAAACATGGGGACCACTTTTGGGGGGTAAATGAAAAAAAAAAAAAAAATTTCAAACTATATCATGTTACATATCAAATGAAAGAGCTTATTGTAAGGATCTCAAATATATTTTTTTTATAATTTTCTAATAAACAGTTTAGAAGTTATTCAAGAAAATAGGCAAAAAATGACCATTCCCCCCCCTTTATCTCCGAAACTACTAGGTCTAAAATTTTGAAAAAAATACATAAAATAGCTCTATACCTATAGATGTCAGGAAAACCTATTAGAAATGTACGTCAAGCGTGAGTCGGACTTAATTACAGTTTTAGATCCGACCCCTACGGATTTTTTAAAGATATTTCACTCACATATTTAATTACACAAACGGGTCTACCGCGATATAATTTCATTGTTTTTTTACCTTTAATTCCGACGTTTCAGCTGAGTTGCACCAGCTGTGGTCACGGAAAGACTGACGTCCCAACAAACCCACAAACGCCAACCAAACGCGGTAGACCCGTTTGTGTAATTAAATATGTGTACAAAACGCGAGAGTTTAAAGTGTTAGATTTCACTCACGTTTCACATAAAAAATACATTGTTAACAGTGCCGGATTAACCAATGAGCAAAACAAGCACGTGCTTAGGGCACCACGTTCATGGGGGGCACCAAAATGCCAGGTTGAAAAAGGTGAACAAATTTTAAAATTAGGGACAGACACATCGTTTTTACCACACGATTTTTTTTTAGCTGTCCAAAAGCTAGTTTGCAAAAATAATGGCGCGTATTTCTTTGGGAAACAATCGGTAGCAGTAGAAGAGGTGTGACTACATGCATAGATTCGATTTCAACCCACTCTTTTGCGGTTCGGCGTTAGGTCTTATGCGAGGCCTTCTGCCTTACGGCAAAGTTGATCTTCTGCCTTAAGTAATTACACTTGGGCGTGGATCCAAATCCAAGCTTTCCTCTTCGCAGCTGGGCCTACTGCCTTGCTCACACTTCGCCAATTCAATTCACTTGGTCAATTCCAAGCTCTACTTTCTTGCATATTTTATGCATGAAAACAACCTCGCTGAGAGCCTTAAATATCGAGCCTTATGCGAAGCTAGGCTGATAGAAAACTGTCCCATCCTTTCTCTGTATGAAATCCTGGATTCGGGCCTGGTTCGGACTAAAAGTAAAATTGCGTTTTTTATATCGAAAAATTTTCGCGCTCGCTTCGCTCGCCTTTTCAATAACTTTCTAAGGTATGACAAAGGTGACATTCGGATGACGACTGCAGCAACATTACTTTGTTGCAACGTTACTGCTGCAGTACTGTCAACTTCCGTGATAAAATGATGTGACTGATTTCCATACTAAAAGTAAAAATGTACAACTGTCTATCATATTGCGTTTTTATATCGAAAAATTTTCACGCTCGCTTCGCTCGCGTTTCAATCACTTTCTTAGATATGATAAAGGTGACATTCGGGTGGCGACTGCAGCAGTATTAGGTACTCTGTTGCAACATTACTGCTGCGGCACTGTCAATTTTCGTGATAAAATGATGTGACTGATTTCCATTCTCAGCTGTAATGCGGCATTGAACTTCTCTCAATTTACCAAAAAAATCAATGTAATCTTGATGACCCTAGGGAGAGGGCGCACCATGGTCTAGAAATGCTTAAAGCATCAAAATATCTTAATCCGGTACTGATTGTTAAAAATTGTGTAATATACATATATATGGAACGCGAGCCCGACTCGCACTTGGCGGGTTTTTTTTCAGATTACCTCAATTACCTCTAGTATACTACTTTTGAGGTTAGAACAACCCACCAAAACATTTAATGTAAAGTGTTGCCAAGACTAGTTGCATAAAGCTTTTACACTAAAAAGTTATCAGATCCCGTAGTAGGTACCAAGACTTTTACTCTGTCATTCCTAACTTTATAAGCTCTAACAGTATAAAGCCAACATCTTGGTCAAACAGTACGGCTTGGCCGTTTCGTTGGTGTCATACTCATATGGACAATCCCGTAATGACACTTTCAGAATTTGAAAGACCTTTGTTGCTACTTTGTACAACAAGTCCACTGAGGGAGTGTTTGTAAAAACGACATATCAGTTTATATAAACTACGATAATACAAGGTCATATAAGCAGGCATAATTTTAAAACATTTAACATTTAGGTTTTCATAAAAGTTACGTACCTATTTCTAGCGCCATCTGTGTATGTAGGGCCTATATAAAATAAGCCAGGAAAGTTATGAAAGTGAATTAAAGTTTATGTTGCACTGATAAAATCATTTTAAACAAATATTCTAAATATAATTATTCTCAAATTTCAGGAGCTGATACAAGCAGCCAGAATGAGTCTCTGCTGAGTCGCCGGCGCCGGACGTGCGTCGCGCGCCTCGGGCGTCTGACGTCTTCGTGTCAGTCGCCAATTGCAGGAGAAGATACGAATAGTTAGGTATAAAAGCTACTTTAGTCAACCTCGCCTCAGTACTGTTTGTATTGACTGAAATACAAGTAGCATATATGAGACGTTCGGACGTATCCGTGAAAATACGAAGTACGAGTAAAGGAAATTGCACTACATTTTTAGAACCTATTCACCTGTCAGTAAAATATTGAAAAGGAATGTTCATGAGTTTTATAATTTTCTTTCCTCCAACAGCTTCACATGGAGCAAATGTAAACCTTTTATGTTAATAATATCAGTAATGTCAAGGTACAACGCTCTTTAGATCATATTGCCATTCCTTTTACTCGAGCGGCCTGTGGGTTAACTATACGAAGCGAGCCTACAATGCATTAAAAGTGCAGTATAACAATGCATTCACAATGCTGTTGGGCTTACCTCGTAGATGTAGTGCATCTGGCATCTTTTGCGAAGCTAGAAGTTTTCTGGCAATCATGCGCAAGAAAATAGTATCTCTGCTAGGTCGAGTTAGAAGCAGTCCCAAACATACATGTTCGAAAAGTAGAACTCCCTTAGATCGTGTTTCAATTTATCGCCTCTCGTTGGCAATTAAGGTGGTTCGCTTTCCATACAAAAAACAATTAAGTACCTAATAGTGTGTAATTACTTAATATAACGCAATTGTTTTTTGTATGGAAAGCGAACCACCTTAACTATTCGCACAACGTTTTGTAGTTGCAGTAAGTACTTACATATGGCCAGTAAAATTTTCGAAATAGGTATGTATTTACGTACAGTGCTAATTGCCGCACATAGAATAATTAAAGTTTGATCAATCGGAATATGTTCATAAGTCACTTATTACATTTCGATTTATAAGTCTGTATTTTCCAGCTTTAGATGTGCATGACTGCATATGCACATCTAAAGCTGAAAAATGCTTTCATGAATACGTTTATAATTATGGCTAAATTATGTTAATAGGGACAAATGTATCATTTTCAACCAAAGGGGTACTTATTATCTGTTGTCAATAAGGCGCTAAGTATTTCCATAAAGCTTCAATTTGAAATCAGCCTCGTCGACAACCGACAATGTTAACCTTTTGGTTGAAAACGTCACAAATTATGGCGATAGAGAATACAATGTTCTGTTACCAGAGTGCAGCACTAGTAAAACCCGTAAACGAGTGAATTGCAAAAAAGTGTAGGTAACACAATGGAATATTCACAAAAATATGCAAGAATGTAACACAAAATGAAGAAAATGTATGTGTTTTTTTTTGTGTTACGTCACACAAAGGAAGCCAAAATCGACGCCGCAATATTTTTCACGACGTGTAGAATAAAAGTGGCGTCGAATTCAGGAATCCGCAAATACCATACCGATAGCCAAGTAATTTATCTATAGAACAATGTTAAAACAGTAGTAGAAACGGTTAGTTTTGCAAACTTTTAGTAGATTGGTTTGGTTTTGGTAGATCTCTCGGTTTGGCATGCTTGATGCTCTTCACATCACCACAGACGGAGGTCGACAGTTCGAATCTGTCTTGTTCAACCAATTGATGGAGGCACATGCACGCATACGAACTACATATTACACTACCATCCTGGAGCTAATTGGATTATTTGCATCTACTATTATAGTATATACCTATGCCTTATTTTTACGCCTAAGACCCTATAAGCTTTTAACAAAAACCATTATTTCTTTTATACCTACGGGCGGTTTAGCTCCCGTACCTACCTCTATTATACCTAGCCACGTGCTAAAGCAACAATGTCCTTTAAATCCGTATCCTGTATCGTGATAGTATTAAGATTCAACTCGTCTACATTGAGATGGTCGAACGTCCTAAATACATTACCAAAACATGTTAACTCGTATGAGCTGTTACATAGATTTGAACCTTAATACTATCATGATAATTTTTTATTAATATTTTTAAATAATTTAATTTGTTAAGCATATTTACACTTGCAAATATAATTTGCAGCATTCTAATATTATGCTATGGTAAACATATAACATGTTATATATTCGCGATTCATGTCAACAGCCCTATTGTCAGGCCCCCTCCAGCAGCGGCGGGCGCAGCTCGGCCCCCCGCCCCCGCCCCCGCCCCGCAGTAATAGTTATTTGTTTTACAAGGAGGCAAAGTTGTTGTTCAATCGCTCGTGCTAATATTGATACCCGAGCAAGCGAAAGATTCCAAAATTGAACCAATAGCGTAGCGAGTGGTTAAAAAAATGGAATCTTGAGCGTTGCGAGGGTTTCAAAGCGCGAGGGTTAAACAAAATTTGCCCCCGAGTGAAACACAAAATTTTTCACCACACCAACCCGAAGCAAATATTAAATGTAAAATATCAAAGAAAATCAAATCCAAATGAATGTTATTAAATATTTATCATCCAAAATCATCATTTAACAGTCAATTCTACCAGCAAACATAAGAAAACAACTCAAAATTTACATTTGATTACTTTGCCACACATGTGAATAAAATGCAACTTTGTTATCAGTTTTTGAAGTGCAAAGTAAGCCTTTCCGAGCTGGGGTGGTGAAAAATATAATGTTCTAGTGCTGAAACGTATCACTATCACTGTTTAGTTAGAACAAAATGAACCTCATAGAACCCTCTTTCAAGTGCTATTGAAAGAGGCGGCTATACAGGGCCTGGGGCCTAGGGCGGCGAATAGTTATTTACGATACAAGTGCGGAAAAGAGGAAATTCGAACGAGTGGCGATAAATTAAAACACGACCGAAGATTTGCAAATTACCTATTCGCACGTGTATCGTACAACGTTTTACAGTACATGGCCCTTTAAACTTTTGACATACGCACGAAAAGTGCTATTTTACGCACTAGTGCGGGAAAATAGGACCATATGTACTTTAAATGATATTTTTATTATTAATTTGTATAAATATATGAATGTCATTAGTCATTGCCTACATTAAATGTACTTAATCTATGCTTCAATAAATATATTTACTATCATTATCAATATATTACAAGACGTTGCACATATGTCGTTGTTTCACTTATATGCACACCAATATAGCCTAATATAACTGGAAAGCCTGGCAGGCTAATCTTTTAACACGTTGGCTGCCATGAACATTGAACATCACCGTTGGGATCACGTAATCTTCTCTGTGTGCCCATGAGCATCACCAGTGGAATCGAAAGCTCGTTACCTCTTTATTGACCTCAGTAATATAGTGATGCTGGGATCACTAAATTTGTAAGGGGCGTGGGAGATACACTTTAGGTGAAGGATGGTGGGCAGCCAATGTGTTTAATACTTCGTTTATTTTTGGTAGGCTTAATTTTGCTGCCCTTTTTAGTAGTTTCGGTCGGACACTACACAAAACCCATTGCGGTCCGGTCCAGGCGCCATAGTGACGATGACGAGCTATTCATAAAAACTGAAATCTCTAAACTACTCGAAGACGGTATCATCGAACACAGTGTATTTCCCTGGCGGGCACAAGTTCTAATTGCCGGTGGAGGTCTACATAAGAAGAGGATGGTAATCGATTATTCTCAAACGATTATCAAATAGGGTATAGTTAGACCGTAAAAAGTCTGCAGCGATTTTGATAGCCCACGCAATGCAAGTGTCATTTAAAACGTCAATCTTCTATGAAATTATGACTTATACATAACACTTACACTGCGTGGGCTATCAAATCCGCTGCAGACTTTTATTGGTGCGACTATAATTGCGTCAGTTTATCGTCCGGTGTCAGTTTCCGTCCACTTGACGGATTAGTAAATAATAAATTTCATTTATTTATAATTTGCTACTTGCGAAATATATTTTTATGTAGATAGATAAATTGTTTAGGTATTAAGGATCAAAGAATATAATACTCACTATTTATTTATTTATTTATATTCAAATTTCGTCAAATGGACGGAAACTGACACCGGACGAAAACTAGCACAATGACCCTATACTGAATTGGATGCATTCCCATTGCCAAAAATAGAAACAATTGTCGCAAAAGCAGCACAATACAATTATTTCAGTCAAATTGCTTATCACCATTCAAGTATACAGGGTGTCCAGTAATTAATGGACAACCTTCTAACCATCGGCCCTGTCGATTACATTACAAAAAATTACATTGTACTCTAACATTTTCAAGAAGTCTGGTCTCTTGTGGTGAAAAAAAAATGTATGGAGAACAGAGTGCCCAACTTTCTTAAAAATAGTTTATCTAATACTGATTCTAAAATGGTATCACACATGCTATTTACATTTCTACAAACAAAAATATGGCCTAGATGGTGATTAAAGTGAAGTATAATGGTGCTAACTAATAAAAAAGACATAAAAGTGTGATTATCTCGAAAACCACGAAACTTTTACTAGACCTATAAGTGCATTTTCTGGACCAGCCTAAGGTGCCCTGCCGATGGTTGGAAGGTTGTCCATTAATTACTGGACACCCTGTATAAGTACCTATGTATAAGTACCTATTCTACAAAAAGAACGAATATACACCGCGTTTGAAGCAAACGGTAAATTATATGGTACCATGTACCATGGTATATCAGTTCGGGGTCACCAACGGTGTAGCGGCTTTCCAGCCAGAGCTGGGCACCGTTAATCAAAAAGTTAACTTCGTTAATCGTTAATCCGTTAAATAAAAAGTTAACTTCGTTAAACGTTAAAACGTTACTTTTCAGAAGTTTTAACGGAAGTTAAAGTTAATCGTTAACTCGAAATCGTAAATATACGCAATAAGAAATAAAACTAGGAGAAATAATCATAAATTTTGATTTTTATTAAAGACTAATCTACTAATTAATAAAAAAAAAAAATAGCCAATAAAAATATCATTCGCTAGCATCTGCCATAAGGTGCATGTTCCCCTTCATGAACATGAGCATATTAAATTTGTCGTCTTATAGCGACGCCCGTTTTGGAGAAAAAATATCTTTTCCCGCCGAAAACAGGCGTTCCACAGCAGCACTCGAAGGTATACTAGTGATTATATTTGAGGCAGCGCGCGGCCTTGGTGTGAGTAGGTACTTAGGTATTAACGATTAACGGACTTAAGAAAAGTTAACGGAAGTTAACAAGTCCGTTACAGGTTTTTAAAGTTAACTTAAAAGTTAATCCGTTACTCGAAATCTTAACTTCGTTAATTAACGATTAACGGATTAACGAGTTAATGCCCAGCTATGTTTCCAGCGTACTCTGAACTACATCTAAAGAGAACTTTTAGCCCCCATGGCAGAAAAGCTGCGAATAGAGAAGAGTTCCGGACTATGGTAGCCGACATCCATAGAGGATATGGCACCTAAAGAAGAAGAAGTAGTAAAAGTTAAAGATCCCCGCAATTTGCGAATTTCAGTTTTCGCGGTGGGCCCCCTGGAAACCAAACGCCAGCCTTAAGTGGTATCCAGACGGGACTGATAAAATCGGTCGATTTGATCAGAAATGAAATTGGCGTCTATCTCCAATTCAATCACCAATTTTAGATTTATGGTGATATTAATTAAAGCCCCTGTATAGTTCGTAGTTTTGTAACAGAGCCCGAGCTAATCCTATTGTCTATTGTTAAGTAAAACCGCTCGTGCCACGTGCCACAACCACCTGCATAAAAACCTGCGTACTTCGGTTACTGAGTGCTGGCGAGTCGAACACTACAGAGCCAGTCTAAAATGTGTCATCGAGATGCGTAACAAAGGCGCGTTATCGGAGAGCGCACCTACACTGGTTTTTTGAGCGTTGGACTAACCCGCGCTCAGGTGTCAAATAGAATAAGTATGACCCTTTTTTGCAGGTAAGTAGCACGTGCGGTTTTACTTAACAATAAACAATAGGATTAGCCGCCGGGCTCTGTTACAAAACTACGAACTATACACAATGGGTCAGCGCCGGCCACTCCAAGGGACGCATTTGTGCGTTAGAGGGAGCAAGTGTTATTGCTATCTCATTCTACCGCATGGCTGCGTCCCTTGGAGTAGCCGGCGCTGGTCCCTTGTGTACAGGGGCCTTTAGAGCCCTCTAAATTGAAAAAATGCCCCAGAACGAAAATACTGGCGCACTGTGGGCTGAAATTCGGCTCTCAATGACATAGAAACCGAAGTTGTTATTTTTATGTTTTCTTGATTGAAATAGGTTTTGCTAGGCATTGTTATGATAACCTAGAGTCAGATCAAGAATAGTCTGCAGCGGATTTGATAGCCCACGCAGTGAAAGTGTTATTTTAAACGTCAAACTTCTATGAAATTATGACGTTAAATGACACTTGCACTGCGTGGGCTATCAAATCCGCTGCAGACTTTTTTTGGTCCGACTCTATGAATTTTACACGTTTTGGAATGAAAATTGTAGAGTTACGAATTTTTTTCAGAAAAATGTATGGAGCAGGAACAAGAAATCATTATTAAGTACTCAAGAACCGCGAAACAAACCGTAATATCCTCGCAGATGGTTATACTACGAATTATTTGTGATTTTTTGGCATATTACATACCTATATCCGTCACGGGTGCGGCTTTTTAAAAAAAACATTAATTGGTACTATGGAAAAAGCACGAAAACCAAAGTCAACTGTTGAGATATTTTGATTTTTTGTACCGGCTCCATACATTTTGTTTGAAAAAAAAATCATAACTAGTATTTTCGACTCAAATCGTCTGAAACTTACAACTTAGCATAAACATACTGGGCAAAACCCATTTCAGTCAAAAAATCTTAATATGTTGACTTTGGTTTTTGTGCTTTTCCCATAGAAACAATTAATGATTTTAAAAAACCGGGCAAGTGCGAGTCGGACTCGCGCACGAAGGGTTCCGTACCATAATGCAAAAAGAAAAAGAAAAAAAAGAGCAAACAAAAAACGGTCACCCATCCAAGTACTGACCACTCCCGACGTTGCTTAACTTTGGTCAAAAATCACGTTTGTTGTATGGGAGCCCCATTTAAATCTTTATTTTATTCTGTTTTTAGTATTTGTTGTTATAGCGGCAACAGAAATACATCATCTGTGAAAATTTCAACTGTCTAGCTATCACGGTTCGTGAGATACAGCCTGGTGACAGACGGACGGACGGACGGACGGACGGACGGACGGACGGACAGTGAAGTCTTAGTAATAGGGTCCCGTTTTACCCTTTGGGTACGGAACCCTAAATAATAGGGTCCCGTTTTACCCTTTGGGTACGGAACCCTAAAAAAGCCGCACCCGTGACGAAAATCACAAATAATTCGTAGTATAACCACCTGCGAAGATATTACGGTTTGTTTTGTGTTTCTTGAGTAAGTAATAATGATTTCTTGTTCCTGCTCCATACATTTTTTTGAAGTGAAAACTTCTTTAGCGGCGCTGAGCACTTTTTGAGGTGGGGAAAAAATATTAAACTCGATACAGCGTAACACATAACGCGTAACGTAACGCTGACGTCATGTGTCACGCACAATGTTATTCACCAAAGAACTTTAGTCATAACGTATCATAATCCGGTGAATTATTTAAAACTGGAACTTTTATATTAAGCAATAAATCTTGTACGGGCTGAAATACGAGAATCTCACAGTTACATTCTAACTTTATATCACTCCAATATAATTCAATAAAGCTACATCTTGATAAAATCGCTAATAAAAGTGAAAACTCAAAATATCATGACCAAATATATTTAGATGCGAGGTCTGCAAGGTAACTTTACAATTTATATTCGAATTTTAAACAATTAACGCTATAAATTTAAGCTCACTGGCCAGCAATTTCGGAACTAAAGTTTTTCAATAGAAAGGAGGATGGGTCAATTATACATAGTGCTGCAGACATTTTGGACTAGTCATTGAGTTGTCACTTCTGTCGGCACTCCAGGAGTGCAACCCGATTTTTTTTTAAATTCGTAACTCGACAACTTTCATTCCTAATCGTCTAAAATTCATAGGTTACTATAACAATGCCTAGCAAAACCTATTTCAATCAAGAAAAAACATAAACCTTTCACGTCGTAATATAAAACTATAATTTATTATACGTTACCTTATCCTGATCCTTGTCCAAAATTCCGAATTATCCGTTATAATGTAATCCTTTAATTCCGTTTCCCCGTTTTACTCGTTTGGCTGAATGCGCCAGGAGCGCGCTGCCATAAAAAAAAAAAAAGAAACAACTTCGGTTTCTATGTCAAAGAGAGCCTAATTTCAGCCCACAGTGTGGCGTCAGTCCTCACAAATGGGGTTGGCAACTGTCAAAGGTTTGCATAGATGGCGCCATCATAGCTTGCCCCTTTTTCTATGAGATTTGGCTTAAAGGACTGGCATCCAGGGTATTAAAAAAACAAAAATTTGACACAATTCTAGGGATTGACAGGGCAAGCTATGATGGCGCCATCTGCTAAAAACTTCCACCGGCCAACCCCATTGGTATTCAACCGTCCGCACCTCATTTTATCGGTAATATCGGTCAATATCAAAGTCAAAGTTGGTGTTTGCATCCGCACCTCGTTATTCGGTCGGGCAATTTAATCAGATTGGCGAAAAATTTACTAGTCAGGATCTGGTCAGGATACGCCTTTAGCCCCCATTCCCACGGGCGCTTTTACAACGCGCGTTAAAAAAGCGTTTGAATGACACAAATAGATACATGTGTATTTATTCACACGACAGCGGTGGCGCTTTTTATCACGCGTTGTTAGATTTTCGACTTACCTAAGCCTTGGTCGTTAAATCGAATTTAGAGTGCGGACAGATTCAAACGCTTTTTTAACGTGCGTTGAAAAAGCTCTCGTGCGAATGGGGGCTTAGAGTCCGTCGTTGCGACCGGCTGTAACGACCGATTTGTAAAAATGCATCGTTACATTAGGTCCGTTTTTAGGGTTCCGTACCCAAAGGGTAAAACGGGACCCTATTACTAAGACTTCGCTGTCCGTCCGTCCGTCTGTCACCAGGCTGTATCTCACGAACTGTGATAGCTAGACAGTTGAAATTTTCACAGATGATGTATTTCTGTTGCCGCTATAACAACAAATACTAAAAACAGAATAAAATAAAGATTTAAATGGGGCTCCCATACAACAAACGTGATTTTTGACCAAAGTTAAGCAACGTCGGGAGTGGTCAGTATTTGGATGGGTGACCGTTTTTTTTTTGCTTTTTTTTTGTTTTTTTTTGCATTATGGTACGGAACCCTTCGTGCGCGAGTCCGACTCGCACTTGCCCGGTTTTATTTTCTATGGTTAAGCCGAGTATAAGCCCCTTTAGCAATCACCGCTACCTGATTGAATCAAATTCAAATTTTTCAGTTATGACACTTATAATGGGACCAACTTCGAAATCACTTAAGTTTTATTGGCCGTTTCATACATTTTGATCGAATGGATGTCGACGTTTTCTATGGGAAGGCCAATATTTTTTTTGGGATTTCGGGGTTGGTCCGATAGAAAAAGTTGTTCAGTATGACCCAGTATGACGGGCGTAAGCCATAATGCTATGTTGGGGGTTGCAATAGTGTCCTGGCTGCTCCTTCGTCGGATGCTGCCATGGCGCTATTGCAGCTTGTACGAAAGGCTTTAGTATATAGAATAAGTTAGTTGTAAGAATGTATAAATTTGTAGTTTTTTATGGAGCGACAAGTTCACCTCGGTGACAAGCTCTAAAAATAAATAGAAAAAAAAGTATGACGGGCGGCTATACTAATCCGTAGACACATATTATTAATCTGTGAGCTAGTTCAGCTAATATTTCACGTGCATCTGTAAATAATTTTTGGAAATAATTATATCTATGGCGTCAACAATCGGAATCTTTTTTTGAGTTGAGGGATTGCGATGTTGAGGCTTGATTTTTGATCTGAAAGAAATTCAATCAAGATTAATTTTATCATGAGCAATCCAAGCTATTCAATAGCAATACACAACAGTATAAGCAAGTTTATTTTTATTCCGTCGTATTTGTATGATATCCTTTAAACTCTTGTCAATTAAAGGCATATCCAGATTAGTCATGTTTTCGCCAATCTGATTCAATTGCCCGATCGAATCAGGAGGTGCGGACGGAAATACCAATTTGGCTCACCGAATTCAACCACCGATAATGACCGATATTACCGATAAAATGAGGTGCGGACGCAAGGAATACCAATTTGTGAGGTCAGTATTTTCGTTCTGGGGCATTTATTCAATTTCATCATCATCATCATCATCTCAGCCATAAGACGTCCACTGCTGAACATAGGCCTCCCCCTTTTTTGGGGGGTGAATGCCATAATCGCCACGCTTGGCAAGCGGGTTGGCGATCGCAGTCGAGTACACCGAATATGAGGGACGCTGCTGCCCGTCCACCGATGGTCTTGGACGTGGTTTAAGGACATACCCGTTTATTCAATTTAGAGGGCTCTAATATCACCATAAATCTAAAATTGGAGATTGACGCCAATTTCATTACTGATCAAATCGACCGATTCGATCAGTCCCGAAGGAATAAGGAAGTCTTCGTTAAATAATAAAAAAAGAGAGTGTGTAACTCAGAAACTTAGGTCAGCTCCAACGGTCTACTTCTGTTAAAAACTATTAATAAGTATGCTCTGTAAAGGCTTCGTCACACAGGCGCGTTTTCCGGGCGGCGCGTGAGCGGGGCGCGCCGCGTAGCTAAAGCCCCTCATTCACACTCCTACCTTGTCGTCCGCCTCGCAGGACTACGGCGTAAGATATAGCTCACACACCATCCTACGTTGTAGTCCGCCTCGCAGGACTACGGAGCAAGAAATAGCTCACACACGGTACTAAGGGCCTACCGCGAACCACGTTGGACGTGCTGCCTCCCTGTCACACTTACGTACGAATTTACACGCGCGACAGAGGGGCAACACGTCGAACGTGGTTCGCGGTAGGCCCTCTGTTTTGCCGTCCATCACCAGTACTGATTCGTTTCTTACAAGTGTCGGTCTGTGGTCGGTCTACTTACTCTTGAAAATGTTACGTGCAATTTAAAAAAAGAAAATAGCTCTTCTGCTATGTATTTTCTTGTTATTGGATAAAAATAAAAAAGAGTGTGGGAAAAGAAACTGCTAAAAATTCGCCAGAGAACGTCATATTTCTTAAGTATTGGTAATAATTGTTGCAATGCCTATTCCTCCATTGTTTGTTGGAGTAATTGGGTGATTTCTGGTCCCAAAAACAGCGATCCTTTATAAGTTTCAAAAAAATGGCGCGCACTGTTGTTATACCTACGTCAAACACGGTAGTCCTCAACGTAGGACGACAAGCCACACACAATCCTACGCGGCGGACTACAGCGGTGGGCGGGGCTTGTAGGATTTGTAGGACCCAAGTGGCATCCTACTTGAGTTTGTAGGACGGCTCGTAGTCCGCAACCCCCATACACAATCCTACCCAACGAGGCGGATTACGAGGCGGACTACAAGGTAGGAGTGTGAATGGGGGGCTTAACAGACTATCGCACCGCACCGTGACGTTGGAGTGTCGCACCCATAAGTGAGAGCGAGAAACGTATATCTATTTTCTTTGTCAGTAGAAAAAGGCGGCAAATTTGAAAAATATAGGCGCGAAAGGATATCGTCCCATAGAAAATTTTAATTTCGCGCTTTTTTTTACTGACAAGATTTGCTTGATCACCTATAGCTACTTTACATATAAAACGCTCACGCCCCGCTCGCGCGCCACCCGTAAAACGCTCCTGTGTGACGAAGACTTAATTATAGTTCGTCAAACCAATTTGACAGTCAGTAAGCCCCCATTCGCACGACAGCGTTTTCAACGCGCGTTAAAAAAGCGCTTGAATCTGTTTGCACTCTAAATTCGACTTATCGGCCAAAGCTTAAAGTCTAAAATCCAACAACACTGGATAAAAAGCGCCACCGCTGTCGTGTGAGTACATAAATGGTTATCCATTTGTGTCATTCAAACGCTTTTTTAACGCGCGTTGAAAAAGCTGTCGTGCGAACGGGGCCTAATAAGAACCAGGAAAACTATACTCATTTAAAACCCTGTAAAGTAGCTAACACACTATCGCACCGCACCGCGACCTTGGTGCGTCGCACTCATGAATGAGAGCGAGAAACAGATATCTTTTTCTCGCCCTCACTTACCGATGCGAAAGGTGCGATAGTGTGTTACTACTTTAAATTCGCAAATTGCAGGCACCTTTCTCTGTCATTTTATTCTAATTATAGCTGGTCAAGCAAATCTTATCAATAAAAAAAGGCGCGAAATTCAAATTTTCTATAGGAAGAGATCCCTTCGCGCCTAAATTTTTCAAATTTGCCGCCTTTTTCTACTGACCAGATCTGCTTGACCAAGTATACATTTCATGGATCGGACAATTGTTTCCGTCTGGAAGAAAAATATATCTCTTTCTCGCTCTTACTTATGCGTGCGACGCACCAAGGTCGCGGTGCGGTGCGATAATATGTTAGCTACATAACCTTACCATTATCTGCTTATTTTTTGCGCATGGCAACATTATTGAATCGTAAACTTAAAAATCGTCGCCCATCCCTAGAATATCACTCTATGTGTCAAATATTTATAGTCTGTGGTGTGGAGCGAAAAGTGGACGCCAATTATTGGGCTGTACATTCTTGGGTTGAGCAATCCCGGGTCGAGCATTCTCGGTACGGGCCAATAATATGCGACCAATATTCGGCGTCCACTAAATGGATTCTTATTATTGGGTCGTGTATTATTGGGTTGAGCGTTATCAGGGTGTACAAGCTCGGTCCGTGCCAATAATATGAAGCCACTCTTTTAACAGGGCAGTAGTGTACAACCCAATAATACGCATCCAAAAAAGTGGACGCCAATTATTGGGCTGTACATTATTTGGTCGTGTATTAACCGGACTCCATGAATCAATATATGTAGGTATTAATATTGTTGTCCTACTTATTCCCCAACTTTTAGTCTTTGTCCGAAGTACCATTTCGTAAGTTTCGGCCCGGCCGAAAGGTTCGGCCGTTTTTTGGCCGAAACCGAAACTATGGCCGAAACATGATTTTTTGGCCGAAACTGGCCGAAACCGAAACCGAACCTTCGGTCGGACACTACTTACAACCAGGTATATAAAGTAAGGAAACCTGATAAAACCATGGCTGGTCTCCTAAATAGCTAATCGTAAGGCCTGTCTCCATATTGCGCGGCAAACTATTGAACATTGGCTCGCGAGGCAGCCGTGCGCAATGGATACCGGATTGGCTCGCGACCCAACGCGATCTGATCGAGTCGGCAATGTTCGATAGTTTGCCGCGCAATATGGAGACAGGCCTTTACTCTGACCGAATTCAGTCAATCAAGTAACTATTGCATCAAAAACAAGTCTTATCTGATACAAGATTGTAGGAATGGACTTTATTTTATACCTATATAAGGTAGGTTTTGGTATGGCTTTTATGACTAGAGCATTAGGGGATGCGCGTTTTAAATTTGACTTTATTTTCTTTGAATTAAAATAGCAGATCAAACTCGTCCTTTGAAGCTAACTTTGCACCGAATTAAAACAAAGTGAGAAGTCTCATTATAGTCGCACCAAACAAAGTCTGCAGCGGATTTGATAGCTCACGCAGTGTAAGTGTTATGTATACGTCATTATTTCATAGAAGTTTGACGTTTAAAATGACACTTGCACTGCGTGGGCTATCAAAATCGCTGCAGACTTTACGGTCTGACTATAAACATCAATGAAGCGTTTCATTATTGCATTAAAATAGGTATTTAGCCTAACCTAAAAATTATAGTAGGAAAAACAAAACGCAATCTGTCAAAAGAAATCACAGCTGATTTTGTGATTTTCAGTTCCGCGTGAAAATGGAATTTATTTTAAGGAAAATTTAGATATTATTAGCCGGATATCATCAAAATTGGTCTGACAGTGGCGTAATATAATCTACAACCATGGATTTCTTCACCGAGGTGATCGGAGAGACGGTGATTCTTGGTTTGGATTCGCTTATCCTCGGCTTCTGTGTGAAACAGTTGAGCAAATGCAAGCATATATTAAATGCTTTACAGGTAATTTTTATTTTTATTTAATTTAAGATAAACAACTTTGACGTGCTTTGCCAGAGTTAACAAAATTGTTTTTCAGAAGATAAACATTGCATAACAATAACAAAACTTGCGGGTTTGGTAGTTTGTAGTGATGTACCGACTATTGATTCGGCCGACTAGCCGACTAATCGGCACTCGGATGGCCGACTAATCGGCCATCCGAGTGCCGATTAGTCGGCCAGATCATTAGTTTCGTCTAAGTTCGGTTCAGATGCACTTAAAAAACAATCGTTTTACCCATTTCGTCGCGCTATTCATCATATTATAGTAACGCAAAAAAATAAAAAAAATCATATGGCTATATTTAATTACAAGCTTTTATTTAGTTTCACCTGACTGTTGTTCTGTCGGTCTGTAATCAAATCTTGCAAGTTAAATTTGATCCACTTCCCGGTTTCCGATTGAGCTGAAATTTTGCATGCATGTATAAATCAGATGACAATGCAATATTATGGTACCATCGAGCTGATCTGATGATGGAGGCAGGAGGTGGCCATAGGAACTCTGTGATGAAACAGCGCAACCTAATTGTGTTAGGGGTTTTTAGAATTGTCTCGATGAGTATTACTTGTCTGTCGTAAGAAAAGTACAGTCAGCGATAAAAGCTTGTACCAAAAATGAAATTATTTGCCAAAAACTTATATGAAAATCGGACATAAGAAAGCGACGACACGGTCGATAATACGAACAAAAGTTTTCGTAAGCACCCTAAATAGGAATTAGGGTAAAATAGGTGAAAAGCTTATAGTAAATATTTATTTGCTTTTTATTTCTTTTTGCCCTGTTTTTCTGTCATTTATAAAGGGCCGACTAATCGGCCATTTTTGCCGACTAGTCGCCGACTAATCGCCGACTACAAATGAGGCCGGATAGTCGGCTTTCCCGACTAGTCGGCGACTAGTCGGTACATCCCTAGTAGTTTGTCTTTGACTAAATTACTACTATACTATAGATTGGCTCAGGTCTGTCTAATTTCAAATATAGACAGAGAAAATCATACTGTCTTTGTCTTACACTAGGACTATTATAAAAGGGAAAATTAAACTTGTTCAATTATAAGTAAAAAATTAAAAAAAAAGTTCATATACAGTTCATTTAAAAATGATTATTCCTACAGACGGCTCCAGTGCTGGACATAGACTCATCGCTCAGCAGAGAAATCAGCAAGTACCCTAACAACACCATCCCATATGTGGTGATCCGGGGCTTGGTGAAGCCCCTTGGGAACCCCATTGTTAGCAACTACAACAACTCCGTCACTGGCGTTGTGCAAAGGTGAAACAATTGTTAAAACTTTTGAGTTTTGCTTAATTTTGTCTTACTTAATTTATTTAATTAATAGACATAGACATAGACATAGACATAATTTATTGGTAATAAGGCATTACAAGTCACAATTTTCAAACATATTTCTATACGGGATCCTATCTCGTCGCATAATAATTGTTTGTCATAATGTAATGTTACGCATAAAACTCTTTTCGCATATTTTTTCTCCAGCTGAAACAGAAAGTATTTTGGAAAATATTTTGCATAGGTTGTGTAGAATAGGGTAGGTTAGGTTAGGTTTGTGTTATAATTTCTCAGAAATGTTAATATTTCCAGCACAATAACAATTATGCGAAATGAGTTTTATGCGTAACGTTACATTAGGACAATCAATTATTATGCGACCCAATATGGACCCTTTCTATACATCTCAATATTTCTATCATCAATACTACTTAACATTTATTTATTTAATTAATTTTCAAGTGTTTTTTTAAACATTTAATCACGAAAAACATCAAACATTTGAAAAATCTATTTAAATAGCAAAATTGCTTGACTGGCAGTAATTATGAAATAAAATTTGGAAATACATATTATGGCAGAATAAATATTTTTTGACTGATTGTCTTTGACTAGATTATAATCTAGCCACAAGTCTTGCAAAAGAAGGTATTGATCTTCATATTGTGGGGGGTCAAAATTAAGTGCTTAATGCAATAATCAACTCGATCAGATTGAGTTGGCTCGCAAGCCAACCCGGTATCCATTGCGCGCGGCTGCCTCGCGAGCCAATGTTCGATAGTTTGCCGTGCAATATGGAGACAGGCCTTGAGAGTGCTGCAACATGCATTACTAGAGACAGCAAATGCAAGCAAGATGTCCAGCTTAATATTTTTTACGTCTGAATATACACATTAATTTTGGACCATTAGGGCACACAATAGTTACTGTAAAGATAAAAGATAAAAAATAGTTTATTCAAGTAGGCATATTACAATGCGCTTATGAACGTCAAATAAACCTTTACCGGCTCCAACCGTACACCTCTGCCCCGAGAAGATTTAAATCCCCCCTCAATTGGAGGAGGGTATCCCAATATGGGACCGGCAACAAACTTGCGGCGGCGGCGGCGGGACACATCTTTTAAAAACATTATTACATCTTATAATTAACATGCATTACGAGTAATTAAGAAAAATACAATTTAAATTACTATAGAATTCATGCAATTATACTCAGTGAGTACATAACTTTATACAAATACGTAGTACTCTTTCAGAAAACATATCAAATTCTTACAAAAGGAAAAGAAAATAAAACCAATAAAAGAAATGAGAATACATATTATATGAATCTGACTGATTGTTATGAGATGCTTTCATACAATTTGATGTGCTTTCTTACCTGAGCTGAGTCACCTTTAACTCTACACATAATACAATGCTTTTAATTGCTACTTGTCGCTATTACAGTTTCTGGTTTGGACCATGCATGTTTGTCTGTCAAGTAGTCCTCGACTCTGTAATAAGCCTTCAACATCAATGACTTTTTAAAGTAATTCTTAAGAGCTGGAAAGGGTAATCTTAAAGCATCCTCAGGTAACTTGTTATAAAAATGAATGCATTGCCCAACGAATGACTTCTGTACTTTACGAACACGAAACTTTCTGATAGCAAGCTTGTTTTTATTTCTAGTATTATAGTTATGGACATCAGAATTCTTAGTGAAGGAGTCTAGATTCTTAACAACATAAATAATACTATCATATATGTATTGGGAAGCTACAGTTAAAATATTAATTTCTTTAAAAAGTTCTCTTAATGATTCACGCACCCTTAAATTATATATAGAACGAATGGCTCTCTTTTGTAAGACAAATATAGTCTGTATGTCAGCTGCTTTGCCCCAAACCAGAATACCATATGACATTACACTATGAAAATAACTGTAATAAACAAGGCGAGCTGTTTCAATATTAGTCAATTGTCTAATTCTCCTCACAGCGTAAGCGGCCGAACTTAATTTGTTTGCTAGTGTTCTTATATGAGGACTCCATTGTAGATTTTTGTCCAATGTTAAACCAAGAAACAGTGCTTTATCTACCGTCTCTAAGCATTCATTATTCAAAAGTATCTTAGTATCGACTGGTTTAACATTCGGCAAAGAAAATCTAATGCATTTAGTGTAATTGATATCTGACTTGCGACATTCAAGATATGCAATATATTATGCCGAAAGTTCCTAATAGAGAGCCTTGAGGGAAGCTTACACCAAGTTATGCCAACAAAAACAGCATTATTGTTAACTGTGAACTTGTTACAGGCTAACAATAAAGGAGCATGTGATAGCACGCACATCTGCCGGTTTCTGGTCGGACCAGACGCGCACGATCCATGAGGTGTGCAACTCCTGTCCCTTCGTACTGAGCAATGGCAAGTTCAGCATTGAAGTGGTGGACGCGCTGGCGGCAGAGTTACTTGGTAAGATACTTATAGCCAGAGATTACACAGCCACCGCATTGTGAACCATTTACAAAGAGCGCGATGTTACCACACATCATCATCATTGGCCTGTAACATCAATAATAGCCGGAGAGCTAGCCACGGAAATAGGTATGCAATTTATAGAGCAACGAAATCCCTCTAGTTAGTGTGCCATTATATCATTATTAATTAATTCTGGCGCCTGGCAGCTGTTCAGCGGTGGGTGCGGGAGTGGATGGGCAACAGAGGGGTTGTAAAATCAATTGAAGGTGTGCGATTTATAGAGCTCTGAGTTTGGTGTGATATAATAGCTAATTATGTATTTAATTCAAATATAACAATGCCAGGCGTTTTATAAGATCACGAGCAAATTACACCTGACTCACAATCTATGCGTAAAGCAATTGTGAGTACTTCCTGCAGGCGCACAAGTGATTGTGTATTTTCATCACCTGGCACTACTTTTCCCCCAAATAAATCGCCTTGCATTGTTATATTTGAAATAAATACATAATTAGCTATTATATCACACCAAACACAGAGCTCTATAAATTGCACACCTTCAATTGATTTTACAAACACTTTGTTGCCCGTCCACTCCCACACCCACCGCTAGACAGCTGCCAGGCGCCCGGATTAATTAATAATGATAGTATGGCATACTAACTAGAGGGATTTCGTTGCTCTATAAATTGCATACCTATTGCCGTGGCTAGCTCTTAGACCATAAGATTAAACAGCGTCCATAAGAGTGCGGCACTTCCGCAAATGACTTTAAGTACGATGCGAGAGCGGCAGCCGCGACCGCATAGCTGGCAGGAGAATGCCGTGCCCGGTGATGAAGGTGGGAGAACGGCGCACTGGTGTCTCAGTTCTCGCCTAGTGTGAAGAGTAAGTAAAATGCTATGTTTCGTTTCGAGCTGCATAGTTTAGGAGCATCCTACACTATTTTGTACTATAACCCCCTTATAAATGAAACTTTACGGGCCTGATTTAGGTACATTATGTTTTATCCCTTTCTTACAAATGCATAATTCAAAATGACAGATAAAGACAAACAATTATTAGCTAATTGAGGCGTGTATTGTAGCGCGTTTATGAATAAGGAGGTAAGAGTATAACTCTACACTACAGGTTCACTGCACCCCTAAGGCTCAATTTTTGTAAATATTTTTATTATTCACGGGTACCATCGGCACCATCGCCCACCTTGTTAACTAACAATTCGTAAACCTTATTACAAAAGGCATAAGGTCCACCGATGGACAGTTAAGAGTGTTGCTGTTTGTACAATTCGTAAAAGTGGACGCAACTAAAATTTGTAAAGTTTAATTGTAACTCCAAAAAGTTGATATGATTTAAGTTAAACATAAACCATAAATCTCTCCAGACATGGACGTGATCTCCGACAAGTTCGAGCCCATGTCCCCCGGCGTCATCGACCACGTGTGGGGCTTCTTCTCCGGCGTGAGGCAACGCGGGCTCCAATCCATGGAGGAAATGCTTCGAGACGGCTCCTTTATAACTGCTGTAGGGGAACTTAGTGGTCCGCCAGGGGCATTGAAGATACAACCGCCGAGAGATGGCCTACCATTGTACCTCACAACTGCTACGAAGTCAAGTTTGCTTAAGAGATTGGCGAGCTCAAGAGATTTCCTAAGGTAAGTCGTAAATGATAGCTCCAGGAATCTTGATCGGGCCCCAATCCATGGAGGAAATGCTTCGAAATGGCTCCTTTATAACTGCTGTGGGGGAGCTCAGTGGTCCGCCAAGGGTACTGAAGATACAGCCACCGAGAGATGGTCTACCATTGTACCTCACAACTGCTTCGAAGTCAAGTTTGCTCAAGAGATTGGCGAGCTCAAGAGATTTCCTAAGGTAAGTCGTAAATGATAGCTCCAGGAATCTTGATCGGGCTCCAATCCATGAAATAAATGCTAGGCTCCTGGTTCCTTCATAACTGCTGTGAAGGAACTAAGAGAGACCTGGAGAGATGGGGGCGTTGAAGATACAGCCGCCCAGAGATTGCCTACCATTGTACCTCACAACTGCTACGAACTCTACGAAGTCAAATTTGCTCAAGAGATTGGGGAGCTCGGCGACTGTAATTTATTTTCCTTAGGTAAGTCGTAAATGTCGATAATAGCTCTAGGAATCTTGGTCGGGCTTAATGGCTCCTTTACCGCTGTGGGGGAGCTAATATTTTTCCTTTATATTTTACAATGTCTGTAGGTAGGTACGTCAGCATTATATTTTACAACAAAGTATGGTTCTAGAGATCTTAGAAGGCTTCACGTGACTTTTTAATGATAGCTCTAGGTGTTCTTAATAAGCGCTGTAATAATGCAGGAAAATTGGTTCGTTTTGTCCAATCACGCTGTGACAGTCATAGATATAAGTCATGTGCGAATCGTTTAGCGATACCCTAGTTTACATTCGTTACTAATTACGCGAAAACATTCGTTGCTACTTTTATTTGTGCGCTATGATATTATTTACAACAATTTATATTTTCTTTCCCTTAATCGTAATGGTTTTTAAATAGATATTATATATATAGGAAATAAATACTGTCTGAAAGCCAATGTTTTCTTAATCAGTAGGTCACTCGCAAAAGAGGTGCACATGTTTAGTTCACGTGTACTTAGTTTATTACGATCGAATCGGGAGCTGAGTGCGGCTGTCCTTAATTGCTCTTAGTGAATGTTCGATATGTTCATCACTACTCAGTGAGTTTCGCCTTGTGTATATGAATTACTTTACTTCCTTCATAAACCTGTTATCATAAAACTGTGTTGTGTTGTTTATTAAAACAGAGTGAAAAAATAAATAAAAAATATGTAACTTAATGTGCCGTTTAAGCATATATTGTGCGACTGATTAATCAAAAACACAAAACTAAATTACATAAGCCTTGTGGACGCCAATGACCGATATATCCACACCGCAGGTTCAACGCCAAAGACTGATTAATCGGTCACAGACCACAGAGCAATATAGACCTACGTGCATATGCATAAAATTCAATTTCAGTTTTGATACTTCGGTGTAGTGGCGTCCGCGTGACAGCTTTTGTGTTTGACACGGCGTCGAAAAGGTTAATTTAATGGTAATGCTTAGCTACAGGTTTAATTTATTCTGTTTGCATTCAATTCCGATGTTTCCATACTTTCGACACCACAACAACAAATAGCATTTTAATTGCTTAAACATTGAACACATATTAATGAGGCACTTACGACAAACTGGATTGAGAGTACGGCGTGTCGTAGTTATTTATTGACATTCTATTCGTTGCTGTCTTCCTGTGTCCGTTATATAATGTTCACCGGACTCATGTAAGCGATTGTTTCCTAACTTACCTATGTTATAAATAAATGCAGTATGTACAGTTTATATACTAATAACTAACATGCCTTTTCCAGAGTACTGGTGGTCCTCTTCGGCACAGTAGCAGTGCTAGCGGGGTCCCGCATCGCGTACAAGTACGTGACGCGGCGGCGGCGCAAGGCGCGCGAGAACGAGGTGAAGAAGCAGCTCGCGGCCGGCCGCCGGGAGCGCCGCGCGCGCGCCCGCGACCGCGACCTCAGCGAGGCGCAGCTCTGCGTGGTGTGCGCCGAGAACCCTAAGGAGGTGTGTATTTTACGACTAGTGCTCTATTGCTAACACAGTAGCAGTGCTAGTCGGCGTCGCAACAATAGTACATTATTGTCGAGGCTCGGAAGTAGCTACTTGCAGGCTGAGGATTCGTTTTAAACGGACGACCTTGGGAGTCCGTTTAATTGAATCCGAAGCCAGCAAGTAGCCTTCCAGCTGAGTCATATATAGTGCTTTTCTCAAAAATGGTGGAAGAAATATAAATATCATAGAAATATTTAACTAAAGCAACGTTGTTACGTATATATTTTCACAGAAGAAAGCCCTTGCCGCCTTTTTATTTTTTTAATAAAAAAATAGAAGTGTATTTTTCTGCCGAAAATACGCCAACCTATTTGAGACAACTAAATAGTCGCGGCACTAATCATCTGTTTGGCTGTTCAAAGGGCCTGTGCCTTCAATTGATATGGCCATTTCAACTTTTAAAAAGTTTGGAACTCGACAAATAATGGAATTTGTATGCGACATTGCAGTCCCAAAATCGAGACTGCAATGTTTTTAACTTTTTAATTTTTGACTGACCATAAACTAAGCGCTTCGCGACCTATTTTTTAGACGGCAAAGTCGACTTTGCCGTCCATTTTTGAGAAATAGTACATTATTGTCGAGGCTCGGAAGTAGCTACTTGCAGGCTGAGGATTCGTATTAAACGGACGACCTTGGGAGTCCGTTTAATTGAATCCGAAGCCAGCAAGTAGCCTTCCAGCCGAGTCATATATAGTGCTTTTCTCAAAAATGGTGCAAGAAATATAAATATAATAAAAATATTTTACAAAAGCAACGTTCTTACGTATATATTTTCACAGAAAAAAGTAGAACCAATTGAAAAAAATAGCTTTGCCGCCTTTTTATTTTTTTTAAATTAAAAAGCAGAAGTGTATTTTTCTGCCGAAAATACGCCAAGCTATTTGAGACAGCTAAATAGTCGCGGTACCAACATTATAATTATAAGTACTAATCATCTGTTTGGCTGTTTAATGGGCCTGTGCCTTCATTTGCTATGGCCATTTCAACTTTTAAAAAGTTTGGAACACGACAAATAATGGAATTTGTATGCAACATTGCAGTCCCAAAATCGAGACTGCAATGTTTTTAACTTTTTAATTTTTGACTGACCATAAACTACGCGCTTCGCGACCAACTTTTTAAACGGCAAAGTCGACTTTGCCGTCCATTTTTGAGAAAAAACATATTGCTGTGCCGGCGCAAGACGCGCGAGAAGGAAGTCAAGAAGCGAGAGGCTGCTGATAATCATAAGGAATTAAATGAATCTATAAAAATCCTAAAGAAGGTGATCATACAACATTGACCACTAGTAGGTCTTTGGCGTGTCAGTAAGGTTTACAAATGATGAGTTAACTGTGGTGATACTGCTTGGACAGCACAATACTTTATTGTCCATTCGAGCGTCATTGACAGTTAATATGTTAGAGAGAAACAAAGTCATATCTGTGTCCTTTCCTTTTCTCCTCATTAGAACTTAGCAGTATCAGCATCACACAACACACAGTCCAAAACTCTCGCATGTGATGTTTATTAACAGATAGACTTTAAGCCATTGCATTAAGGTTCAATATCAAACTTCACCCTCTTTACAGATAATTCTGCTACCCTGCGGCCACGTGTGCCTCTGCGAGGACTGTTCAGACAACATCACAGAGCAGTGCCCGATCTGCCGGGAGCGGATAGAATCACGCGCCCCGGCCTTCATCACGTAGGGGCTGATTGATACAGCAGGGCAGGTTGAGACAACGGGGGGAATTGATACAGCGGGACAGATTGAGACAACAGGAAAAGTTGAAACAGTGACTTGTGACAGGATAAGTTTTTAATTTTTAGCCTGGACAATAGTGAAAATTAGACGCTCGTTAATTGCTTTTATTTGGTGCACTCTCGGCTATACTGGTGCTGTAGGCGACAGTTGAAGTAAAAACGTGCCATTTCTTACATAGGAGTCATTTTACTAGGCTAGCTGGCTGGTCTAAATAATAAATAGGTAAAAGTAAAAGTAAAAATTATTTATTAACCAAGAAGAAATGCTTAAATACAGTATTCAAATTATCGACGACTTCCACACTAGGCTATGCCTGTGTCGTGAAAGTCAGCTACATGCGGAATGGGTATTTAGTTTTTAATCTGTTTCTACACCTACAGTCAATTTATTTATTACCTAGTCAAATAGACTGCCCGATTCGAACTATAAGATACGTCAATTAATATATCTAGAAACGATATGGATTAGATATGTCAGTGTCAAAAGTGACGTTTTTGTTTGAAGAAACGTCACATTTGACACTGACATATCTAATCCATATCGTTTCTAGATCTATTAACTGACGTACCTATCTGAAAGTTCGAATCGGGCCGAGAGCTACAGTTTACCTTAGCCAGTTACTAATATGTCATAGTTCAATAAAATAATCTGTATTTTATGTGTCTTATTGCATTATTTTATATGATGAATGTAACTGATTTGTATTATTTATGAAATATTGTTTACATAACTCAAGGCTCCACTGTAGGCACGCCCCGAATTGTACAATATATGAATATAGTTAACTAATTCTAGGTTATGTTTGTAATAAAGCTGAGCGTATTTTGTGCTAAGTTGATAGGGTGTGTACGTAAATTAATAAACGTTTTATATTAACTTGTGTATAATTAATTTAATAGATTTTAAAAACCTATTTACATTGATCCTAATTTCCCACAGGATCCGAAACAACCATCATCTTCATCTGGAATCTGTTTTTCTGTTCATCATCATCACTGTTCATAGTGTTCATCGCTGTTACCTACCCCAATTTTAGAAACCCTGATGAAATATTATCCATTTTCCATTTTTTCCTTTAATTCTAACATAAATACTCTGGCAAACCCACTTTATCAGTAAAAAAAGTGAAATCCAAATTTTGTATGGGAGGATAACCCTTCGCTTCTACTACATTTTTTAAATTTGTCGCCTTTTTCTACTGACGGAAATTCCAGCAGGGATATTTTTTATTGTATTTGCGTTATTTTGCTATGGCAACATTACGAGTTGCCGGTCGAAAAGCCCCGTTAATGTACAGCCACGAAATGTTAGAGGCTCTTTCAGTAGTTTTTATAATATATTGCGTGTTTAATTTTAGATTTAATGTAGTATTATTATTCATAGATGATGAGAGATTTAGTTCATAAGTTATTTGTCTTTTTATTATATTGTTATTTTATTCCTTATATCAATTGATTTAAGTTTATCCACATGCACATGCCTAACATATAATGCGTTTACCATCGCACTTTTATAGGACATTTTCATACTATGTAAATTGCTTTCATCTAGCTCGGTGACCTTGGTGTAAGTGGCGTTACTGTGGATTTGGGCTAAATCAACTGGTTAAATACGTAATGGACATTAACATTATTGAGTCGAGCATAATCTTATCATGGCTGTAAATTGAACTTTTATTGTTTACGTCACGACATTTTGTCATGTTATATCATTATCATTAGCCTAATGAATTGTTTCAATTGTTCACCGCTTTTTACCCAACTAGAGTAGACTAAAAATAGATACCTAGTGGATATAACTCAGGATTAATTACGCTTAAGTGTTATGTGCCTAAGCCCACGCAATTGCATTGCTGCTACCATGCCCTCCCATCCCGAAGGCGTTATAATTATTTTCAAATCGATATCATAGATGGCGCTAAATGTCACAATCAGCCATTACGAAATTTTTATACTACATATTAAGATGGATTAAGAGATATTTAAAGTGTCATAAATTAAAATCATTATAAATGAAATACAAACATTAATAACAACACGAATTCAATGCAGTAATTTACAAAATTTGAAACCACAATTATATTGCGACTGGCTACGTTATGAGCAACAGCGCAGGACAATTATGTCGAGCTGTCGAAGTAATATTGAATAATGTCACTAGATGGAGCCACCACGATTCTAGTAAGACCTACGATTCTAGTACCTAATCATTCCAAAACGAAACGAGTGTGGGTTTATTTTCCTACGTTTTGATTTTCGTTTTAAGACATGATGTGAAGTTTGATTTAGATTAGAATAATTACATTTGAGTTATAAATTTCGGAATTTAACTTAGTATAAAATGTAAAAAAATTGATCGGTGAATAAACATACCTAATTTAAATGAGTACCTACTTATTTTAAAGTAGGCCTGCCTGACGTTAAAATACAAATTAATAAACTCACAGGGCGATGTCTTTCAAAACACATGAATGCTTTGTTTTTAAACACAATGCAAGTTTTTATTTCGCTTGGTGTCCAAGTCAAACGCGCATTTTACTCCTTTATTGACCGAAGCGTTTGCGAAGGTCTCCGTTTTAACTCGGGCCAAATTTCGTATGTCCGGACGTTCTCCTCGGTTAAATTCTCAACCGATTCTCATCAAATTTTGTGACCAAAATCTAGAATAAAATTTCTTTTTCGATTCGATTATTGTTTTTTTTTTTCAAAATGGCGGAAACAAATAGTCGTATCAATATAATAAGAATTTATTTTTCTTTTTGAGATATATTTACAGTGTTTGGCAAAAATGTTGAAATTTGTAACGCTGGTGTAGGAGGTAGGTATGTAGTACTCGAGAATAAGTAGCCAAATTTCGTAACTTTAGCTAAGTACTATATTGGCGCAGTTGGCAAACAATTGCTTTGATGCATGGAGGTACCTAGTTCGATCCCCAGTAAGTGTGTGAACTTTTTGTAATTTTTTACACTTAAATTTTATATTATTTTATTTTTATTTTATTTTTTAAACTTTATTGCAGAAATAAAGTACAAATGGCGGACTTAATGCCTAAAGACATTCTCAACCGTAAATTTTGTATTGTTGATTGATCAAGCGAGTGCAAAGCATACAATATTTTATTTAACTTTTTGTTAATTTAGTTTTTCCAAATTATTGTAAACGGCGTAGCGTAATTTTTTTATTCAGTTTTAAGCTATGTCCGCGAGGTCTACAGAGGACCTACCGGAAACCACGTTGCTCACAGCGCCACTAGTTTATTAATTTCCTTAAGTTGTAAACAACGATCGGATCGGCTTTAACCGCGAAAATCGAAGTTTGTAAGACTTCGAGAGTTAGACCAAGCTAAATTGACAGGGATTTTGATAGCACAGACTGTGCAAGAGTTTTTTTAAATTCATAATTTAATAGAAGTTTGACGTTCAAAATAACACTAATAAAATAGCTTGGTAGGACTGGGGGCCGATTTTTTAATTTCGACCGCTCGATTTCGTGTATTTCGTTCAATAATATCTCCACTACTAGGCATTTAAATTCTAGTAATAGAATTGAAAACGAGTGGTCAATACCAATAGATTCCAAATTTCTATCACTCTTATTTAAAATATTAGCATTTCGCCGTTTTCCAGCGATTTTCGAGTGACGAAATCGAGCGATCGAAATTCAAAAATCGACCCCCTGATGCCACTCTAATTACGATGAGTAAAAGAGAAAGATGCCCATGCAATATTCGGTGTTCGCGGGTCGCGGGACCTGCCTACCGCTGGGCCCGCTGGTATTCAGATGAACTTTTTTGACGGACGGACTCCGACAATTACTTACTGCACTCATGACTACGACGGGGAGTACGGGCCGATTTATTAATTTTGAGCACATTTTGGGCGCACGATTTTGTTACTCGATAGTCTGTTGAAAATGATATATCTTAGATAGAACACCATTTAACAAATTGACCAAGTCAAATCCCGCAGTAGAGCAATAAGACCTCAATATTTAATATATAAATATGTTTTTAAAATTCTGAAATACATATACGAATACAAAACACCCAAAACTTAGGAACAAATATTTGTGCTCGTCACACAAATAGATGCCCTTACAGGATTTGAACCCGGGACCATAGGCTTCATAGGCACCTACCTATAGTTACCTACTATACCAGACCGGTTCTCAAAAGGATGACATGCTATTTATGAAATAGACGAGCGAAATTAAGAATCTTAAGTGATATTGATCACTTGTAATTGTAATACGAATATTACGAGTGATCAATATCACTCGATTATATGATTATATTATTAGTCCTTTAGTGGTAATAGTATTGAACTGAAAAATGCCATCTAGATGTTCGTATTTCCTATGCAAGGTCATGAGGTCATGACCGGTCAAACGTCGATGTTCCGTTCCCAAAAGACGGTGCGATTTGGAAACTTGGATTGACAATACGGCGTATTATATCTATAGGTTTGTATTTATTTTTAATTTAATATGTGCTTATTTTCGATTTCAAATTGTTCGTATCGTCGCCTGCGCAACCTTGCGCAGCCTCTCAAGGCCGCGTCTGCACATGGTATAATAATATACTCCGCCTGGTACTCCATTCCCGTCTTTTCTAGGTCACCTAACTGACACGGGCCTACGTCATCATGCGACAGCGCTATATGATAATATGCGATAGCGCTATATATAGCGGCCATGTTGTTGTGACGTAGGCCCGTGTCACTCTGGGAATGGAAGACCATGTTTTATTAGACTATGCGTCTGCACAGCGACCAAAACTGCACACTCAGATTTATAAGGTGCGTCTGTGTGAGCAAGTAAACTACTATACAACTAGGTACATACATAGGCGAGAACGCCAGTCATGCGTGCCGTCATGTGCCGTCCTGTTCTAACCAGACTTCTTTCTAATAGGGGCGACAGGAACAGCATGCACGGTTTGAAACTGGAGTCGGTTAGTGGTGCACCGCGAAAGACCGATCCTTAGGCTTATGATACACTTGTAAGTTTTACTTACGTAAATAAGGGACACAGCTATACTACAGAATGAGATATAAATATTGTTATTGCATTCTAACAAATACCTTTGTCCCTACTTACGTAAGTTAAACTTACAATTGTATCATAGATATAATAATATACTTAGATGACGCCTCATCGAGCTGTCACTTTTTGTTTAGTGTACGATTAACAATGTGGAAACACCTTGCTGTAGCCATGTCGATAAAGTCATATCGATAAACTGTCGACATTTCTTGCAATTTTAATTTTACTTCATAGGTTTAACGATACCTAAAATGAACAAAAACGCCTTTATTCTTTATTGTGGTTCACAATTTTATCGTCACGCCCCAGCAGGGAATCAAGGGAAAGTTCAGATATTTAATTAAAATACATAAATACCTACTAAAATATGTGTTCCGCAATAATTGAATTATTTTATTACATTATAATATATTCATTATCCATTAGCATTTCAATTATGTTCATGTTTAACGAAGATATTGAAGCTTCAATTAATCGCTATTTCGTTCCGCTGTGTAGCGTTTATCGATATATAACATGATTAAAATCGACTTTTCACATCCCTAAAAGAGCACACATATACGCTTTTACGCACACATACACAACCTGGTTCTACCAAAAAAGGCAACACTTTGATTTGAAGTCCGTCTTGTCAACAGTATGGTTGTCCTTTTTTGACAAACGGCATTTTTAAAAGAGCGAGGAGAGAGAAATGATACTAGTTGCTGCGCCGTCAAAGAGAACAGAAAACGTTGGGGCCTTGAATTGTATCTTAGGCCTTATTGATACCTGCGACTTACGTCAAATTTAAAACATTAACTATTAAGTAGGTACATACGTTGTATATTCATTCGGAAAATTATTAGCACGTTATATGCCTGTAAATATTTGTTTTTAGTGCAAATAGGAGTATAGTGTTTTTGAATTTTAAAATACTATGAAATAAATTGTGTTACTGCCTTTTGTACGAAAATGTAAATTTTTAACATGAAGTAAATTTTTAATGAATAAATATTATAGGGACATTCTTACACAAATTGACTAAGTCCCACGGTAAGCTCAAGAAGGCTTGTTTTGTGGGTACCTACTCAGACAACGATACATATAATATACAAATACTTAAATACATAGAAAACATACACGACTCAGGAACAAATATCTGTGCTCATTATACAAATAAATGCCCTTACCGGGATTCGAACCCAGGCCTTCGGCTTCATAGGCAGGGTCACTACTCACTACCCACTAGGCCAGACAGATCGTTAACCTTTATCTTTGCAGGGTTCAAGATATCTTAAATATATATTTATTTTGTTTTGGTCACCTATTTAGCATACTAGACTATTCAAAAATAAAGAAAAAAATCCAACATTTTCCAGTTTTGGAAAATCATATGTATCATATTTAATACAATACCAATCCCTCGACATACTATTTAGAAGAAAAATGTGGGTTTTAATAAAAATAAAACATGTAATGCAGCAAAAATCATCATATATTGCTAATTAAACCCAATCTAAAGCATCAGATGACTATTACACCTGTAAATATAAATTATATCTACGAATACCTGAACACATTCATGGAAGAAAAATTTGATCCCGTAAAGTTACAAAAAAGTCGCCAACAAAAAGTTTTATAAAAAAGGAAAAGTAAACAAATAAAAAAAAAGTAAAAAAAATATGTTTTACTTAGGAAGCATTTTTTGCCATAAACATATTTTTCCGCGCTACAGGCTACGGCGTAGTAAACCTATTTTGACGACAACTTGGCAATGTATTAAATGTAATACAATCCTTTTGATATGTATATTTCTGAGTTCTTGGTAATGTATCAAATATACTACATAACAGTTTCATGTAAATATTCTGTATATTAAATGTTTTTAGATTAGACCACAATGTAAATTTTATGCCCTAACAGATGTAAATGCATCAAAATGTAGATTATGGAAAAATATATAAGTACTTATCTAAGAAATAAGTGCCAAACTTTCAGTGCGAAACGAAATCTGTTGTTTCCGCGGCGCCATGTTGATTATTACTAATTAATTTAAAATGACACCTGTGTCCATTATTTTTTTCTATAATAAAGGAGGGTAGCTCGACTTATTTATGGAAAAAATATTTTATTAGATAATAAAGTGAACCTGCTAGATTTTTTAAAGCTCCATGTATCACGGGTGTTACAATGCCAAGATAAGGGTTAAGAAATCGGTTAATAGTTTGAATGGATTGGCAAGAACCAGAACAATTAATGAACAAGAATATGTTTTCTTTATTTAATAGAGTAAAAGGGGCATTGAGATTATTCCGATACCTAGATTTTTCGGTGAGTTGAGCATAATGAAATGAACTCGAAAGTTACAAGTTGATTGTTTTCTAACAAGAAATCCTAATTACACTTACCGTTCTTTTTTAATTTTCAATATAAAAAAAATCGACCGCCCTCAAGTAGGTCAAGGTTACTTTTTTGAACGTCCTCTTACTAAACATATAATAAGTAGGTAGGTATACAAATTAAACTAACCTAATTTCTGATTCGGGAGGCTCTTTCACAGACATCGAAATTTCTTTAAATTTCGCTCGTTATGGTAGGCCCTCTGATGTTTAATATCATAACAAATTAAATAGTTAGGTACCTACATTACCTAACTTTCCCAAATCATTGATACACTTTAACCGTATTATTTAAATTTTCCGTATAAATTATAAGTCATTCAAGATTTACCTCCGACGTTTCGAGGACGGCGTTGCCCCGTCCGTCGCCGCCGTCAACGCCGTCCTCTTCGCCCTCTTCGGACTTCGGAGGTAAATCTTAAAACTTAAATACATTAATAAATTGTGAAAGTTTAAATAAGTATAGTGTTGTTCAAAATATACTTATCTAAAGTGATAAATAACCATTTACCCGACTACCTGGCTTGTCGAAGGTCACTGTGAGATTTTCTATTGTTTGAGTCGTGTATCCTTTTCGAGTTTAATGATAAGGAATTGGCTGTTAACCCATTTCTATTAGAAAATATGTTTTTTTTTTATTTGTCGGACCATTACGTTCGCATGTTGTGATTTAAAGTTTATTTGCTTAGTGTTTATTTTAGAACCTTCACCCCTGTTCATTAATATATTTATTATGGGTACTGTAATATAAAAATATTTCATTAACTTATTAAAATCAGAAACATTGTAGTAGGAAGTAGGTACCTAATATAAAATATAACACGAATCCCGGAATGCCCACTGCATATCAGAATCAGCAGAATGATTGAGGTCATTAACCCCGTGTGGCACCGACTTGCCTGAATACTGATTAATTCACTTGAAATTGGGATTAGGTATTAAGCGCTTATGACACTATACCCACATACTGAAACCGCAAGAATGTGTAAACTGTCTAAGGAGACACTTCCATAGGTATTTAGGTATTTGTTGTAAGTGTTGGCCTTTCCTTTTTGACACAAAATGGTCATGGGCTTTTTTATTTGATAATAAATCTAAGACAATACCGCGTTATAATTATATCTCTAGGTACCAATATACATTTTTAATTTAATATGCGCATACTTTTTACTTACGATTTTATTTAACGAACGTTACAAATAGTTTGTATCGGCCTCTCAAGGCCATGTGCACGGCAACCAATGCAACGCTTAGCGCCCAGAATTATTTATTAAAACTGATCATACCGCAATGCCTTGTTCTTTTTGCCCTTACCTACTAGATAACTTCAATCCAGCATAAGAGTCGCTCTTTGAGTATGCATTATTGTGTATTTCAAAGTGACAGTTATGCTGGTTTACTCGAACGCTCGTCGTGCCGAAGCGAGGTAAGCGATAAGAACACGACCTGTGATTTGTAAGGAAACTTTGACCCCTTACTAAAGTACCCAATCAAACTTCTATTTACAATACAAAAAATATAACCAAAAAAACAAAAATGTCAAATTGATTTCATAATCGTAAATTGACTTAAAGTATGTAAATAGACTTTAATTTTGTCGCCGATGTCTGAAACGCCATCTAGTAACAATGAACCTTAAAAATGAATGTGATATGTAGGTTTCGTGCGTGAAAGCTACAACAGATGTCGCAAGAGAGGTGTTTCGACGCTATTGCAACTCATGTTTGTCGTAAGAGTTTTGTTAGCTCCATGCGCCATCTAGTTTGTCACTGTGAACTAAAAAATTAGCTACAAGTATAAGATACTTAGGACGGTGCGCTTTTTTAGTATGGGATTGGGTATCTGTACTAGTATTATATGATCTGTGCTGCTACAAATATCTGTCTCAAAATTCGGTATCTACTAAGTACTTAGATATAAACATGTCTTTGTCTACTCAGTTATTCGTCGCGGAATGGCACAGAATGCCTTCAACACCCGGTGTTCCTGTTGTGGATACTAAGCGGTACGTACTTATAATATAAGGCACCCAGCAAGTCTCGGCCAAAGAGAATATAATGTCTCGGCCCTGTGTCCTTGCCTTGCGTATAACCATAACGTAGTTGTAAGCGAAGCCATTTAGCTAGGGCCGCGAGATTCGATCTATGAATCTCTTAATGTATATGTATGGATCTTTGGGTGAACCCAGCGAAGCGCAACTTTGGTAATGGTAACTAACCCATATTTAAAATTCTCTAAATATTTTGGTATTGTAAACGCCAACAGAATACCTAAATGTGTCTGAGTAATAACTGACATCTTTGTTAGTTTTTATACATAGGTACAAAAGATTATATACTAATAACTGGCATGCCTTTTCCAGAGTACTAGTGGTCCTTTTTGGCACCATAGCAGTATTAGCAAGCTCCCGCATCGCCTACAAATACATATCACAGCAACGGCGCAAGGGGCGCGAGAACGAAGTGCTCGCAGCCGGCCGGCGGGAGCCCCGCGCGCGCGCCCGCGACGTGAGTGAGGTGTGTGGCTTGACCGCAACCTGTGTGGTGTGCATCGAGAATCCTAAGCAGGTGTGTGCTGTAGGTCTAGTATAACACAGTGGTTCCTCGCTACAAGTAGCAAGAACGACCTGAGCGAGGTGCAGCTCTATGTGGTGTGGGCTAGAGATGTGCGCCGATGGCAAAATCATCGGCGGCGGCGTCCGATGATTTTTTGACCGGCGGCGGCGGCGTGATCGGCGTGAAATCGGCGTGGCATAATTTTTGATACTGCATGAGAACGTAGCTGTAGAAACTCTACATTAAAGCTTTCTGAGTATTTACTAGGCTATCCAAAACATAAGTATTATGAGTGTTTTCTAAATTATTGTCGAAAATGATATCCCATCACGTCACTTGGCATTTGGCAACCATTTCTTACTAACCTGACGGTTACCAACGGTATATTTAAATATTAACATAAAAAGAATATACAGGCTGACCTTAGCCATTGGACAAACCCTGAAATCCCACGGAGGGTTACTTCTCAGAAATGCTCTAACGGTAATATTTTTTTAATTAGAACAAAAGATAAAAATTTTTTATCAAACAACAGCTATTTCCAATAATCGACAACAAAAAGAAACATACGGTATTAATCATTAGGTTTGCTAGGTGCTCACGTGACGTAAAAATCACATTGTTTAAAGCGTATTGCCAGACCTTTTACACCTGCAGCCTATGGACCAACTACACTCGAAAAACCATCAATAGTCTAAGAGTCCAGTACAATAACGCCCTCAGGATGCTGTTGGGGCTGCCTCGCTGGTGCAGTGCGTCGCGCATGTTTCTAGAGGCTAACACGGATGGCTTTAATACGATACTGCGGAAACGTGTTGCCTCCCTGATGCGCAGAGTGCGAGAGAGTACCAATAGCCTCCTGAGTGCTGTTATTGAAAAGTGTGAGTGCCCTGTTATGAGGCATTGGAACTATTTGCATACAGGCGACAGACCTCTCATTTTTAATGTAAAATAATTAGGAATTTAATTGTTTAATTTTGATTTTAATTTTAATTTTGATATATTATTATTACATGTTAATTAGTTTTGTGTCGTGGATATTATAATAATTATTAATTATTTTAATGTATGTTTAGTATGTAGGCACTAACTCTTAAATGTAAGTACTTGTAATACTAACAATTTTATGGACCTATGCAGTCTGAAATAAATATATTGAAATTGGCAGTGCTTTTGACAATTTGTTTGAAAATGTGCGGCAATAATGACATTTGTCAAAAGTCAGAATCTTATTAATGTCATAAATAAAAAAGATAATCAAAACAGTCGAAGAAGGTTTCATACTATTTCTTACCTCAGGAGCTACTAACTTGCTACTAACACATACAGGTTGCTCCAAAGTAAAAAAAACATAATTTGTTAATTTCTTCGTAACCGATACACCGATTGTTATGATACTTTGTATACTGGTTCTAAATACCCTAATGCATATGTACATTTCGGCTTTGTCCAATGGCTAAGGACAGCCTGTATATAGGTACTTTAAAACGCTACATTTTATGCAGTATAATGACTTTATAAGCGGAATACAAATAAAACACATAAATAATTATTTATAAGTTAAGTCGTAAAATCAGATGAAATTAATAAACAACACGGATGACGGGCTACGACAGATATCTTTATTCTTTATAAACTTGAGAACATTCAATATAGATACATAGACACATAGAGGTTTAATATAATATCTAATATACCTTTTTGTTATCATTCCAACACTCCCACTTAACAAAAAACAAACTAACTTACATAAAACTTCTATTTCTCGAACTTGGGAATGTTAATTAATACATACTAATACTTAACACGTAGACAAACCCAACAGTTTTATAAATTTATAATGTTTATTGGCCACTAAGCCTTTTGTCAGAATATCTGCGGGCATATCTTGTGTTGGCAGATATTGTAACTTAATATTACTTTTGACAACGTTTTCTCTTAGGAAATGGTACCGCACATCAATGTGTTTGGACCTTTTGTGGAATATGGGATTGGCTGCAAGCTTCTGAGCAGACTGGTTATCATTGAAGACAACTATAGCATAATCATCATGAGTTATCTCATATTGCAAACGTTTAAGATAAAGAGCTTCTTTGCAGCAATCAGCTAACCCCATATATTCAGCTTCGGTGCTGGATAAGGCAACTGTACTTTGCTTTCGAGTTTCCCATGAAATGGTACATCCTGAAAGCTCATAATAATATCCAGTATATGACTTACGATCTAAGGTATTGCTGGCCCAATCAGCATCTACGTAGGCTTGCAGATGTACATTGCCATCCTTCGAATATCTTAAACGCAAGTCTTTGGTTAGTTTTAAATACCTAAGAACACGTTTTGCATAAGCCCAATGTTCTTCTGTGTAACATGTATTGAACTGGCTTAAATAATTTATTGAAAATACAATGTCCGGCCTTGTAAGAACAGCTAAATACATCATACTACCTATCAGTTGCTGATAAGGCAACGTCTTGTCGCAAACTTCACCTTTACTTGCATTTAGTTTGGGCTCAATAGGAGTCGCTGCTGTCTTACACTCGGCTACATTAAATTTATCGAGTATCTGCTCTATATAACTTTCTTGATCAACGGTAATAATTCCATTATCCTGATCATGGTTAACTCGCATGCCTAAACACTGCTTAATACATCCTAAATCCTTAATTTTGAAATTTGTTGCCAATTCTTTTTTCAAACTGTTCATTTCATTTTGACTATCTGAAAAAATGAAAAAATCGTCTACGTACAACAATATCACGGTTTTAGAATGTTCATTAATTTTGGTGAACATGCACGGTTCCAACAAAGACTTTTTGTAACCAATTGACTGTAGTGAATTATCAACCCTTTCATACCAAGCTCTGGATGATTGTTTTAATCCGTAAATAGCTTTGGTTAATTTTAAAACCTTACTGTCATCGTCACACTCTAAACCTACAGGTTTTTGCATATATATTTTCTCAGATAAATAGCCATTAAGAAATGCAGTTGTCACATCTAAGTGGCATGTACTTAGATCTAATTTGACAGCTAACGCAAACATTAGTCTTAAAGTCGAATGGCGCAAAACAGGAGAGAAGGTTTCCTCGAAGTCAATGCCTGGCCTTTGGGTGAAGCCCTTAGCCACTAGTCTGGCTCTATACCGAATGCTGTTATCTGGGTTCAGTTTCTTTTTAAACACCCACTTACATTTTACTATAGCACCATCATCTGGAGCGTTTACTAACTCCCAAGCATTGTTATCGTCGAAAGCCTTCAGTTCCTCTGCCATAGCTCGCTTCCACTGCAAACTCTCAGGTCCATAAAGTGCATCATTCAAGCTTACCTCACTACTCGGATCATTGTCGCTTACACTTTCACCAGTAGCGCACCAGCCGTATCTGGCAGGCGCCCTGCGCACGCGCGTTGATGACGTAGCTTCACTGACCGTTGGCTGCGCTGCTTTAACAACCTTCTCGTCTTCGACTGCTGCCCCAGCCCTTTCTGGCGCTGTCGTAGACACAATCTGAATGTCAGCTTCTTTGTCATTTTCAGGTTCTGGCTCTGTCCTTTTCGTGGCTTCTGGCATCGCTCCCACTGCTTTTGGATTCTCTTCGAACTCTACATCTTTTCTGAAAACGGAGTCTAGCGAGTTATCATCAATGTTAATCTGAACCTCGCCTCGCAGTCCTTCTTCAATCACAACAATGTCTCTACTCGTTGTTATCTGATTTGTCTGTGGATCGTAGACTCGATATCCTTTTACATTGTCTGGGTAGCCCACCAAGATGCACTGGGTAGCCTTTTTGTCAAACTTAAGCCTCTTCTCCTTTGGCACGTGTACCATGACTTTGCTCCCAAATATCCGCAGATGGCTAACATCAGGTTTCTTACCAGTCCATAGCTCATAAGGGGTCTTGTCATCTGTACCCGACACAACTGACCTGTTCCGCAGATAAACAGCTGTGTTCACAGCTTCTGCCCAATATGCTTTGGATAGATCCGCGTCGTACAGCATACACTTGGCTTTTTCGACAATTGTACGATTCATGCGCTCGCAAAGTCCATTCTGATTTGGACTGTATGGATTCGTTTTGTGGTGGATGATTCCTCCGTTTTTCAGATACTGTTCAAACTCCTTCCCACAAAATTCCATCCCGTTATCTGTCCTAAAAATACGAATCTTTCTGCCAGTCTGGTTCTCTACCATGGCTTTAAACTCTTTAAATGACTTAAATGCTTCATCCTTAGTCTTCAGGAAATAGACATGGACCATCCTGCTAAAGTCATCAACTAATAACATGAAGTACTTCGAACCTCCAATGGATTTTACTTCAATTGGGCCGCATAGGTCTCCGTGAATCATGTCAAGCAAGCCGCTACATCTGTTCCCAACATGGTTGAACGGCAGCCTCATCTGCTTTCCTTCACAGCAAACTATGCAATTCTCTTTACATATCTGGGACTTATCTGTGTATGACATACCTGTGACCGCTCCATCACGCATCTTGTTGAGGTCGCTGCTGTTCAGGTGTCCAAAACGCCTATGCCACACAGCCCCTGTTGTCGACAACAAACAGTGAGAATATTTCACATTCAATTTGTATACTCCGTCGACAAGGTCGGCAACTGCCACTATTTCATCCGCTTGATTGTGAATGTAGCATTTTTTATTTTTAGCAAAACATACTGTATTTCCCTTGCTGACCAATTCGCTCACTGAAATCAAGTTCGTAACAAGACCTGGTACGCACAAAACACCCTTGACTGGAATGGTATATTCTGTATTTTCAACCAATGTTGTAATCTGGATGTCTCCACAACATTTCACGGGCATCTTTGTTTCATTTGCGACCACAATTTCTTTAACCTCATGCTGATCCGAACTGTCAATCAACCAATTTTCGTTTGGTGAAAGGTGAAAACTTGCGCCGCTGTCAACATACCAATCTGAACTACTGAATTTACCATTGAGGAATATTGCACTAAACGCATTCGATTGTTTCTTCTTCGTCATGTTACTTTCGCATTGGTTTTTGTAATGACCAGTCTGTTTACATTTGTAACAAGTTACATGCGACTTTGATGTTGACGGTTCTGATGTATGCGTTGTAGTTGATTTGGGCTTTTTGTTATGCCAGCCTTTTGATGCAAATGCGCTCTGCGAACGATTGACTTCCTGTCCACCTTCAATATCAATTAGCTTCGTTTTTATACTATCTGCGGTTATATCAATGCCGGAATGCTCGATTGCCATGATCATAGGAGCAAACTTTTCTGGCAAACCCGCTAGTAATAGGGAACCAACCCATTCGTCACTGATCGTGAAGCCTGTGCTATTCAATCTTTGACTAGCTACTACGATCTTAGTAACATACTGTGACATGGAATCGCAGTCCTCTAAACGAATTGAGATGAGCTGACGGAGAAGACCAATTTTCCGGGAGAAGCCGGTGTCATCGAAATTTTTTTTGAGTTTTGACCATAATTTACTAGCACTTTTTTCTGCTTTTATATGAACGTATAAGCTTGGATCAATGGTCAAAATTATTTTCGCTTTCGCCTTCGCGTCATTGGCATCACCTTCTTTTGTCACACATTCTGACATGCCTTCCAATATAAGAAAATTTTCAACGGCAAACGCCCAATCATCATAATTTTCCCTACCTTTCAGCTTTGGTATAGTGGATATTACACTCGTTGACATTTTTGCTACACACAATCACAAATTTTGTAAATTAAATTAAATTGCCCATAACCAGATGAAATTAATAAACAACACGGATGACGGGCTACGACAGATATCTTTATTCTTTATAAACTTGAGAACATTCAATATAGATACATAGACACATAGAGGTCTAATATAATATTGTAATACTATGTTTTTAAACTAAGGTTCACCAAAGGAGATAAAACAAACAACCCGATAGTGGACAGGAACAATTTAATTGTCGGGCTAGTTAAGATTACACTTTTAAGCTTAATCACTATTTGACGACTTATTGGTAGTAAATTAAATTCTAAATTTATGTCTATATAACCAGGTTTTAATTATCGTTGGTGATACTTGGTCGATTGCGCTATTTGATAGTTAATACTAAAAGGTGAATAGTCCAAAATCGCAGTTTAGGGAAAAATAGTGAAAGGCTTAGCTGCACTGTAGCGACAGTCGACGGCTCTCTCGACCAGATGGCCGGAGGTTCCAATAGCTCCGACTCTGGCGGGGCCAGCTGCACAGGTCGACTGGTACAGGATCTGGCCTACCAAAGGCCGCGCCCCTAGTAGACACCTCCTGTCGGAGGAAAATCGTCTTGCGGGGGTTTATGAGTGAGCGAATGTCAACTCCGGAGAGCCCAGGACGCGCCTGGCTCGCCCTTTCGGGAAACGGGTTAACCGCAAGGCACGATCACACACTGAGGGCAGCAAAGATGAGAACGTTGTCCCAAATATTTAATTTAAAGCCGAGCTCGGCTGGGTCGGGGAAGAAAAAACAAGTGAAAAATGGCGGAATCACTGTCTCCTGAGGGCCTCTTTTTCGATGTTGCCAGGGTTACAATCCCAAGGCATTTAACCAAACTGACGTGAAATTCTAAATACGGAAATTAAACCAGAGCGTGGTAAGCGCTGCTGGACAAGCACGGTATGATATTTTTTAAGAAAAGAAAAGGAAGACTCGACAATCTATACATTTCTACCCGTTCATCGAAAATTATAATAATTATTTTGGTAAGAACTAGTTATCGACCGAACTGGTGTCGAAGGGATTCGGAATTATCTCCCTGGCAACGCGGAATCGCTGTCAACTTGACAGCCCATTGACACTATTCGAGATACAGATTTAATCGCCCGTCCGGCTTCATAGAAGTATTTTGTTATCTAAATATTTTTCCATTACAATATCTAATATATTATACCTTTTTGTTATCATTCCAACATTTCCAACAAAATCTATATTGACTTTTCCCAGCCGCTGTTGCCTCACCTAGAATTTTTTACGAATTAATGATGAACTACTTTACATTTGTCTGAACTGAAATATCAGAAATGTATTTAATGTATGTTAGAATAAAGATGTCATCGTTTTCGAAAGTAGACGTCTCTGCCAGGTTGATTCGCTCAACAGAATGTCTTTGAAGTGTCCCGTGTCAGTGGCGAGAAACTCTCTTACTACGAACAAACGTATAGCAAAGATATTTGTCATAATTAGTTCAGCGGCGTGGCATTGGCGGCAGCACTGTTGAAATGCCAACTTGACATTATGCGTATACGAGCGGCAACCATTTTGAAATACAAAATTGACATAATTCGTGTGCAAATTTTGCAAAATAATAACAGTTTTCTAAAGTTGAGTTTGCTTCTCCTGAGTTTTGTGGTGATTTGAAACAGAAACCCGTACCTACTGTTGTAAAATAGTACAATGGCCGGCAAAAACCGATATTGTGAAATATGCGGTGTCTGAGAAATCACTCGAGGAGGATTCTTTGCCAAATTTCTCAAGGATGAACAGCGGTAAGTCTACAAGTTCCGAAATACAACTACCAGGGAACAAATCAAATTATTTTATTAAACATTTTGATTTATCAGCCGCGTAACAAGCTAAAGACCGACCGAGACGCCGGTTCGAATCCGGTCTCCGCCACTCCGTAATAGGAGGAACAAGCACGTATTGCTCGCCCTAAATGTTATTTATTTATTTATTTAATAAAATACAGAGGTATTCTTAAAAATAGTCATAGCCCAGCAAAACTCAACAATGAGTTTGACTGTGGGGTCATCAGTCTCTAGTTATCAAAGTTGTTGGTCAAATACTTCCCAGGCATTCAAAGATGACGTCTATTTCAATTTATAAATTCCTAAAAATGTTATTTGCTACTTATGCGGTGTATTATTTGAATTTGCTATGTTTGCTACCTGTAAGTCTCTTCTAATAGTTAGGGCACAGGGTATTACTTATTAGACCGACACAACTCACGTTGTTTATCATCATCGAATCTCTATAATCTCCATTTCTTTTTCAAATATGACCTTTTATTACTATAAAAGCTTACGTGTTATTCAATTTCATATTTTAAGTAGTTATCTGAAAGTAGTCCTGCATGAACCCAAATGTCGCAATCACTTTAAAGCACATACTTACTACTACTATCTTCCTCTTATGTTTGCAATACTTATTTTAATTTGCATCATTTGTGTCCCTCAATATTATGTTTACAGTACACAATGAAAAGGAAGCCAAAACCACTTTGCTTACAGGTGTATAACTTGGGTTAGATAAGCTAGACTGGAAAAGAAGATCTCGTTCATTTACCCATAGAAAAGTTGCAGAAGATTCGTCACGTTTGTGGCGATCATTTTGAACGGAGAGACTTTGGCAAGACAGAAAATAAGCTACATGTCGAGCCATGCTCAATTGCTCAGTGTAGAGTTTCGTAGTTACGATTCTTTCAAAATAGGCCAAACGGGGGATATTCGTAAGTATCATGTAGGTACATTATAAATTACAGGGAGTACCTACTTGCAGCGCTTTGTACGTCTTTTTACTAAGAAAAAGGAGATTTTTAGCAATAACTCAAAAACGACTGGACCGATCATGTTTGCTATAGTTTTCATTGAAATTATTTATTAAGCTTTTGTTTCACGATTTTTGTCATACTTTTTGGACCCATGGTTCAAAAGTTAGAGGGGTGGGCACATATTTTTTTTCTTTTGGAGCGATTATTTCCGAAAAAAATACTATATCAAAAAAGGGATGGGGTCTCCTTATTCGTTTTGAAAGACCTATCCAACGGTACACCCCACGCTATTCGAACAAAAAATTTTTTTTATAGTTTTTAATTTATCGCTGCCGCAATGCATGATATATGTACCCATGCCAAATTGCAGCTTTCTAACACTAACGATCACGGAGCAAAGCCTCGGACAGACAGACATGGCGAAACTATAAGGGTTTCTAGGTGACTACAAAACCCTAAAAAGAGCCTATCCAAAGTTAAATCTTTCCGCACCTCCACTGTCGGAATACCAATTATTATGAGAATTTCCTCAACATGCTGCAAGTAGACGAGGTAACTTTCTATTAACCATAATTAGTAATTAGCCTTAGTTGTAGCCCACAGGGCCACTTGCACCATTCACTAACCCGGGGTTAACTGATTCAACCTAGAGTAGCCATGGTTACCAGTACAATTTGACACTAGGTTAATGGTTTAACCGGTTAACCCCGGGTTAGTAGTATGGTGCAAGTGGCACTAAGTGATTAGGTAAGTAATAAACATTTTATCGTAGGTAAGTTTAAAACAGTCCAGCACAGCAACAGATACATTTTAAATTATAAAGATGAAGTTATCCCTTCATCCAGCTAACCCCAAACAAACTTTGTACCAAGACCTAATATTATAATTTAAAAAACCGGCCAAGTGCAAGTCGGACTCGCGCACGAAGGGTTCCGTGCCCATATGCAAAAAACGGCAAAAAAATCACGTTTGTTATATGGGAGCCCCACTAAATATTTATTTTATTTTGTTTTTAGTATTCCTTGTTATAGCGGCAACAGAAACACATCATCTTTGAAAATTTCAACTGTCTAGCTATCACGGTTCATGAGTTACAGCCTGGTGATAGACAGACAGACAGACAGACGGACGGACAGCGGAGTCTTAGTAATATTAGGGTCCCGCTTTTAACCTTTGGGTACGGAACCCTAAAACATGTATAAAAGGCATACACTACCAACCTTCTAAGGAGGAGGAATTTTACTGAGTACCTAATATAGGTACTGTAAACAATTTGTCATATAATTGGGTGTTTGTGAGGTTGGATCATAATGACATCTAACTAATGTCATTCAAATATCGTACTTTTCCGTACATGTATTGGTGCGGGCAAGACGCACGATGACTAAATTTAACAATGAATGCATGATGATGATTAAAATAAATTATTATTCTGATTTCAGTGTATGTTCGAATTGGCCTGTTTTTGTGCACATCACGGTTATTCCAGTCCAGAGTAGGTACTTACAGCTATTTCATTATTTGTAATTACTTATTAGTATTACCTACCTATTTTTTGATGGAAACAATGCCCATATAACAAGAAACTTCAATCAATAGGTACTAAGTATGCTATGCTATGAGAGATTGAATTGAAGGTACTTATTTCAATTTCAACAACAGTATTCTTATGACATTATTCATAAACGCTTTTAAGCCCTTGATAATCGATTATCTTTATCCGTCATTTTGTCATTTGTGTTTGTTAGAAAGGGACAAATTTAACAAAGGTAGATGCTAAGTTTTATGAATAAGTGGTTTAATATATAAGTCAGTACGTCTTTCCCATAAGGGCACACGGGGCTCGTGCCCAGGGCACCCATCCTCAGGGAGCCCCGAAAGACAGACAGTAACAGTAGGTATATTTGATTACCCATAAAAAATAGATCATCTCATCATCATCATCATCATCAGTCGTTCCCTCAATGCTGAGGATCGTGACATCATGTCCTAATGTTAAAAATATTAAAATAATTTTTCACCAGAAATTTAAATTTCAGCTGCAAACCTTTACATGCCAGACCATCGACATCGAACAGTGTAGGTAAATGGTAATTATGCTAGTTATCTTTAAAAGTTTTTTCACACAGACTTCAGAGGGCCTACCGCGAACCACGTTCGACGTGTTGCCTCTCTGTCGCACTTGTAAATTCGTACGTATGTGCGACAGAGAAGTAACACGGCGAACGTGTTTCGCGAGAGGCCTTCAGTTTACCCACGTTTCTCTTCGAATTGGTTAGTCCGAATTGTGATCGTTTTCAGGGTTCCGTCCGTAGCCAAAATGGCAAAAATGAAACCGTTATAGTTTCGTCATGTCCGTCGGTCAGTCCGCCCGTCCGTCCGTCCGTAGATCACAGCCATTTTACTCAAGAACTATAAGATATAAGGATATTAAAATAAACATAGGCTTTTCTATATAAGTTATATAGGAGGCAAACGAGGACACGAATCACCTGTAAATAAGCGATTACCGTCGCACATGGAAAGTCCATGAAGATCTTTTTTTTTTCTAGATAAATTATTATTCGCGTTATTGCGGTGCACGGCGTATGGAGTTATACCTAATAGTACTTAATCTAAAAATGTTAAATTAAGGTAGAAGTACTAGTGCTCGACGCTGCACTAGTATTCGACATGGGCACTTTATGTCAAAGTGACAAGGATTAAATTTGAATACAGAAAAATCTTCGCTGTTCAAATTTAACCTATATTACTTTGACATAAAGTGCCCATGTCGAATACTAGTGCAGCGTCAAGCACTAGTACTTCTACCTTATTTCTTTTACAATAATTTAAATTTCAGCTGCAAACCAGATTCAGATCAGATCTTCACATGCCAGAGTACCTCTGTCAACATCAAACAGTGAAAATGGTAATTATGCTAGTTTTGCTTTTAGGTAAAAGTATTTTAGTTTTCACACAGATCTCAAGTAGTTTGTCCACGTTTCTCTTCGAAACCGATAGTCCGATTTGTGAACGTTTTTAGGGTTCCGTGGCCAAAATAGCAAAAAAAGAAACACTTATACAGTAATTTTACTCCAAAACTATAAGATAAGTATAAGGGTATTTTATTATTACATTACAGTCGCAACACCGTAGGGGTTGTAATTTCCTAATTTCGATGCTGGCCTCTTTTCTTGAAGGTTTGAAGGTCGAAACGGTCCGGAAATACCGCACGCGGCAGTTCATTCGACAGTTTGTCTGTGCGAGGTAGGAAGTTTCTGGAGAAACTCATACTTGAGGACTGCCAGCCGTCCATTAATGGACGTTAATTAAGTGGTGTTGATGTACTTACTTTACGCTTCGGTACGTAGTTTAAAATACACTCCATGGGTAGGTAAATAAATAAATAATAAATATTAGGGGACATCTTACACAGATCAACCTAGCCCAAAACTAAGCAAAGCTTGTACTATGGGTGCTAGGCGACGATATACATTACATACTTATACAGATAAATACATACTTATATACATAGAAAACACCCATGACTCAGGAACAAATATTTGTGTTCATCATACAATGCCTTTATCGGGATCCGATCGGTTTCACAGGCAGGGTCGCTACTTACTAGGCCAGACCGGTCGTCGTCGTATGAAACTAAAATTGTTTTTTTCTTGAGAAATATCAACATAAGCACATCATTCGATAGGTCTTCAAAATTACTATTCAGCAAGTTAAGGTTTTAAGCCACATTTTTGTTAAGCTCGAGTACCTACTGATGATGGGATCCATGAGGAATCGAGGGAACTCCTCAAATCTTTAATTAAAGGCATACATATGTGAGTTTTGTGTTTTTATCAACAAATCAAGCATTTACATTGAAAAAAGTGACAATTGATGAAGTAGAACTGCTGATGATGGTCAAGAACGGAACTCTTCATCGACGCATAGCTCACGTTTTTAAGCCACATTTATGTCAAGCTCGAGTTCTGAACATGGGATCCATGAGGAATCGAGAGAACTCCTCAAATTTTAAAGGCATACGTACAGAGATTTATGTATTTTAATCAGAAAATCAAGCATTTACATTAAAACTGTCACATTTGATGAAGTGGAACTGCTGATGATTATCAGAACAGAACTCTTGAACGACGCATAGTACACATTTGGCGATTTCGATTTTGTGGGTTAGGTTAGGTAGGATAAAACTGTGACCCTTAGAGAAACGAAATCATCTTTATCATCATCATCATCTTCCTCGCGTTGTCCCGGAATTTTGCCACGGCTCATGGGAGCCTGGGGTCCGCTTGGCAACGAATCCCAAGAATTGGCGTAGGCACTAGTTTTTACGAAAGCGACTGCCATTTGTACTTCCATTCCAACTCAGAGGGTAAACGAGGCCTTATTGGGATTAGTACGATTTTTTCCTTCACCTAAAAGCGACTGGTAAATATCAAATGATATTTCGTACATAAGTTCCGAAAAACTCATTGGTAGGTACGAGCCGAGTTTGAACCCGCGAACCTTCGGATTGCAAGTCGCACGCTCTTACCGCTAGGCCACTATACTAGCGCTTCTTAGAGAAACGAAATGCTACTACGAGTATAAAAGTGGGTAAGGTTAATATTAGGTTAGGTAAGAACTGCGACCCTTACAGAAACGAAATGCTACTAGGAAAAGGTGACGAAGTGGATTACTATATATGGTGATCACTGTGATCAGTTAAATGCCAGCCAATAATTTACATATATAAAAAAAAAAATATAGGACATTTTTACACAAATTGAATAAGCCCCACGGTAAGCTCAAGAAAGCTTGTGTTGTGGGTACTCAGACAACGATATAAATAATATATAAATACTTAAATACATAGAAAACAACCATGACTCAGGAACAAATATCTGTATCATCATACAAATAAATGCCCTTACCAGGATTCGAACCCGGGACCATCGGCTTCATATGCAGGGTCACTACCCACTAGGCCAGACCAGTCGTCATTCATATATGGCATTTCAGACTGTTTTGAGAAGTCGGTTTTTTTCTATTAAATATTTTTGGCATAGGTACATTTATCTCAACTTAGTAGGTTATTCAGTGGAAGTTTTATCAAAACCGGTTTATCAATAACGTTCTAATGTACGTGTACGTATTAATATGATAATCTCGCTTATTGATAGGTACGAACTACGAGTGTGGTATCATTGGGAATTAAGAAACGGGGCAAAACATCTTAAAGTTCATACCCCATGCAAGTTTCATCGAAACCGGTTAAATGTGTGCGTCCGCTTAAGGATTTATACGGAGATGGTCTTCGCATGCTCTTTAATAGTTTACTTGAGGATTCTTTACCTACTAGGTATTCGGTAGTATGCGAGATTTGCTCTCACGCGGACGCCGATATGCATGTCTTCAAGCAGGTCATTAGTATCAGCTATTACTAGGTAAAACATAGATCGGTATAAAACAGATAAGAAGTTCAAAGTAAGGTATTTAAACGGTCTAAGTCTTACCTGCTTGGTTAACAGCTAACTACGACTGACAAATAAAAATAAGTGAAGGTACTAACTATTAATGTTTAATGTTGGTACCTATGTTTGTAATTTATTTTTAAAACTTATTTTAACGTGTGAAATATTCCAGCACAAACTTCAGCTACTGCATCTACGAGTACAGGCCAAGCTTGTCTGAAATCTGGAATAAGCATTCGACCGGATAAAGGTAAGCGTAGAATTGAGAAAAAAAATGTTATTGGCTCAATTAATGCTATTGCCTATTGAGCATGCGACTTGTCCACCGAACAAGAAATGGTTATGGTTCAAAACCATACATTAGACCAGACAAGTAGAGTCCGTATTATAAGTGAAGCCTGCAGTGAAGTATGTAATTTAAGTACAAAGGTATTTAATTTATAGGACTTGACCGATTATAAGGTTATTTACTATAAGGGCCAGGTGTTCAAAATGATCTTAACGCGACTTTTATTGTTAAGAGAATAAGTGCGTATCAAGATGGTATCAAGGTAATTTTGAACACCTCGTCCGCTTAGCAACATCTGCTGCTGACTGTAGGAGTATCAAAAAAACTCTACCTATGTTGACGAGCTCTTATTTATTACTAACTTACATTCCATGCTTGATACGTTCACGACAGCACGGTCATGGTATGATACTGCATGGATGGGTAGAGCATTTACGTATTTTTAGTCACTCGCGCGACGGGTTTCCGAAAGCTTCATCATCATCATAACCATCATATCAGCCGAAAGACGTCCACTGATGGCCAAAGAACTCCCTCAACGATCTCCACAGCGGCCGGTCACGCGCCGACCCCATACAACTCCATCTTGTAGAGGGCCTTCCCACGCTGCGTCTTCCGGTCCGTGGTTTCTAGAGCTTATAGGTCTCCATTTTTAAGTAGGTAGGTACTAATACTACTAATAAAGAGGCGAGCAGCTAGTACCTCTATAATTATGCGGATTATTTGATTTCAGCGTCAATACCAGCGAAACGCCCCCGCTTTGCTGACAAACAACCTGGCGGATCTAGGGATTCTCTAGTTCAGCGGTCGGCAACAAGCGGCCCGCGGGCCGCATGCGGCCCGCGAACCTCTCACTTCCGGCCCGCGAGCCCCCCTGGCTATTTTGTATGTAATATTGTCAAACAACAATGTCTGATTAAAGTCACACATATTAACAAAAGTGCGGCCCGCGTCAACTTCCTTAACTACTATGTGGCCCTTGGCTGCTAAAAGGTTGCCGACCGCTGCTCTAGTTCTTGCTTCTGATAATCGAAAAACGCAGCGAGCAAATCAAAAGACTAGGTAAGTGAATATGGTATTGTTACTCGTATTAAAAAAATATGTTTATCTCTCAGCAGTTTGAAACATTAATTCCAAAGTTATTGGTTAATATTTACGCACAGTATATTATTATCTCATCTTCGTTTTAAAGGATGTATACGGCGGAATAGTACCAAATAATACTTTTTAATCTCTGCCTGTGCATACATACCATTGCTTAAAACAAGCCTAATTTCATCCACTTGGTAAAAGGCTCTCATACATCTTTTAATTTTTCCGCGGATGTACTTATGTTTGCATTGTACGAATGCATTTAAGAGACCAAAGATTTCTACGGAGTTTCATTTAAATTAATTTTACTTGTTACAGATTACAATACAACGAAGAAAGAATTGCTGAAGAAGCTCATGAAAGTGAAATCGAGTTTACTTTATTAAGAGTCTGCCTAATAGGTAGCTTAGGACTTTAACCAGATAAATTGTTTTTAAATCCATCTTTGAAACATGGTATCAAAGAGAATTTTAAATAGAGAGTTACTGTCATGGTAAATTATGTAGCTTCTTACAGTACCTACATTTACTGCCATCTTTCGACAGAAGATTAAACCTGTTAGAACGCCATTTGACTTTGATCATTATTCTTTCACTGATATTACAGAATAAGTAATAGTATTTGATATGTGTAAACTTGTTAAATATTAATATTAACACCATCTACTCGAGAGTAGGCCAAAGGTATGGTGCAATCTTTTCGAGCGATGGCGCCATAACCTTTGGCCTACAGTCGAGTAGATGGCGTTAATTTCAATATTTAACAAATTTACACATATCAGTGAAATAATAAAAGGGCTCATTTAGTCGATGCGAGAACTCGCATGCGAGTTTCATTACAGTGCGGTTTTTGATCGGTCGGTTGAATTGGACTTAACCAACAGTCCACAATGTAGCTAAAATCGCATACGCTTCGCGCGCCGTCTTAATCAGCCTTATGGATCAAAGTCAAATGGCGTTCTAACAGTTTTAATTTTCTGTGGAAAGATATTGGCAGTCAATTTACAGTGGCTACATAATTTACTTTGACAATCCGCCTCTATACACTCTATTTTCATTGATGGACCATATTTAGTACAGACTATGTAACTATGTTTGTACGGGTCAAATCTTGCAAGTTAAATTTGACCCACTTCCCGACTTCCAATGAAGCTGGAAATTTGTATACATAAGTAAGGCGAGACAGGAGGTGGCCATAGGAACTCTGTGATAAAACAACGAAACCTAATTGTGTTTGGGGTTTATAGAATTGTCTCGATGAGTATTAGTTGCCCGTGGAATAAAAGTACAGTCAGCGATAAAAGCTTGTACCAAAAATTTTTTTTTGCCATAAACTTATTATATTGGTTAAAGTTAGATCTATGGGTTCGTTTTGGTAGGGTCTTAACTGAATGAGTTTTATTTTATGCGTATTAACTTGGAGATTGTGATTCTGTAGCCATTCTGCGTCAGGGGTTAATGAGGATCAGCTCATAGCGTAATAATTAACACACACACTATCACACACAGCCCACAGCTGATACGGCTTAAAGTATATAATAGACCTAGGTATATATAATTTCGACTGTTGAGTTGAGTGTGTGACGGTAATTCAGTTAGTTTCCTACTTCCTTTTTACAGTTATATTTGTGTTTACCTTATCCTATTTAAATGTATTAATTTTAAGATTAGTTTTTGAAAAATCTTTAGACAAACATGTTAGATTTTGTAACGAGTACAGTGTATCCGTTTGTAAATTCTACCAGAATATACTTTGTACAGTTCAGTGTTTAAGGCGCGGTGTGTAGTAAAATGCACTTTTTTGTCACCATATTTACAGACTTTTACAAGGATTTCATGCATTATTTTCTAGTATGTATAACTTCAGTCCTTGAACTACGTTATTGCTTGTCAGAAACACGACGGCTCATTATTTTCTCGATAGAATCTTAAGTTGAAAACATGCCTAACACTGTCTTTATTTCCTTATGTTAGAAGTACTAGGACGAAAATGTATATGAAACTTACTTCAGTCGATAGCTTTTAAGTAAATCTTCATTATTGCTTGTCCTTTTATCGATACGTTAATTTTTTCATTCATCATTTGATGAATTCAACATTTTGCCTACTAAATTACACCCTACGCGGCAATACCTTGCGCCTATTCCTCACGCCAGTACGCCCGTGACCACTGTCAGCGTCGGACCTGTGCTAGTTTAGCGGACGTTTCATAAAATGGGTAATCACAGTATAAATATGCAAATATGTTATACACACAATGTTTTTCAACATACTTACGAAGAAAAGCAAAATAATTCTTAAATACGGTGACATTTCAGACATTCGTCCGTCATATTGTCATTTTATAACAAGTTGGGCAGCAAAGGCACACACCCATCTAACCAATCCGGAATTCAGTCACGATTGATAAATTGTGTAAACATATTTTAAAAGGCTATAAAATTAATCAAATTGAATAATTTAGACTGGTCACATATTTGTAAAAATCGATTTCTACTGGCAAAACATATTACTTTTTGGCAACCGGGTTTTTTAACCTAATTAGACCCCGCTGAATCCGAATTTGCCGGTTGCTTGATCGAATTCTTGACTGGAAGTGAGATATGTGATATTAAAGGTCCCTTTTTTTAGTTTTTCGTAAATAACTCGTAAACGGTGGCCAATATAAAAAAAAATGAGCTAATAATCTACACAAAATTTTCAATTAAAAAGATTCTGTACATTTTTAGCAGGGATCAATATTTAAAAAGATAATAAAGAGGGAAAGTTAATTATAATAAATTCTAAGGTTCCTTGGTTTTATTTTTTCGTTAATAATTTTAAAAGTATGACTCATAGCAAAAACAAATCTTACACATAAATAATAAGCATACAATTTCCTACAAGAAACATGTAGAACACTTTTCGCTAGGATCAATATTTAAAAAGACAAAGCAGCCGGTAAGTTAATTACAATCAATTTTAAAGTCCCTTTTTAGTTTTTTGTAAATAACTCGTAAACGGTGTCCCATAGCAAAATAGGTTTTTATGAATAAATAATCTACATAAAATTTCCTGCAAAAAAATATCTGAACACTTTTCTCTAGGATCAATATTTAAAACGATATTAAAGGAAGAAAGTTCATTACAATCAATTCACATGTCACTTTTTTTAGTTTTTAGGGTCCCGTACCTCAAAAGGAAAAAACGGAACCCTTATAGGATCACTCGTGCGACTGTCTGTCTGTCTGTCTGTCCGTCTGTCACAGCCCATTTTCTTCAAAAGTACTGGACCAATTAAGTTGAAATTTGGTACACACATGTAAATTCGTGACCCAAAGACGGACATCTTACGTAAATGAATTTTAAACATGGAGGCCACTTTTTAGCCAAGGGGGGTTAATTAACATTAAGAACCTATTTTGCTATGGGCCACCGTTTACGAGTCATTTACGAAAAACTTAAAATAGGGACCTGGAAATTGATTATAATTAACTTACCCCCTTTAATTACCTCATTAAATATTGATCGTAGCGAAAAAGTGTACAAAACCTTTTTTGTGGACAATTTTATGTTCAATATTTGTGTATAATATTTTTTTGCAACGGGGGCACCGTTTACGAGTTATTTACGAAAAAAAAGCGACCTGTGAACTGATTGTGATTAACTTTCTTCCTTTAATATCGTTTTAAATATTGATCCTAGAGAAAAGTGTTCAGATGTTTTTTGCAGAAAATTTTATGGAGATTATTTATTCATAAAAACCTATTTTGCTATGGGACACCGTTTACGAGTTATTTACAAAAAACTAAAAAGGGACTTTAAAATTGATTATAATTGACTTACCGGATGCTTTGTCTTTTTAAATATTGATCCTAGCGAAAAGTGTTCTACATGTTTCTTGTAGGAAATTTTATGTTTATTATTTGTGTAAAATTTGTTTTTGCTATGAGTCATACTTTTTAAATTATTAACGAAAAAGTAAAAACAAGGAACCTTAGAATTTATTATAATTAACTTTCCCTCTTTATTATCTTTTTAAATATTGATCCCTGCTAAAAATGTACTAAATCTTTTTTTATTGAAAATGTTGTGTCGATTATTAACGTTTAACAATTTTTTTTTTATATTGGCCACCGTTTACGAGTTATTTACGAAAAACTAAAAAAAGAGACCTTCAAAAAGTGATTATAATTAACTTTCCCGCCTTAATATCTCTTTGAATATTGATCCTAGCGAAAAATTGTACGGAATCTTTCATGTAGGCAATTTTATGCAGATTACTTATGTTTAAGAAAATTTATGCTATGCGCCACCGTTTAAGAGTTATTTACGAAAAACTAAAAAAAGGGACCTTTAATATCAACTATCTCACTTCCAGTCAAGAATTCGATCAAGCAACCGGCAATTTCGGATTCAGCGGGGTCTAATTAGGTTAAAAAACCCGGTTGCAAAAAAATAATATGTTTTGCCAGTCGAAATCGATTTTTACAAAAACATGACCAGTCAAGTATACACTCATATTGTATATAATTAATAATTATTTAGGTACACTCACCGACCTCACCGTCTTACCTACCATTTTTAGGGTTCCCTACCCAAAGGGTAAAACGGAACCCTATTAGTAAGACTCCGCTGTCCGCAGTTCGTCCGTCCGTCTGTCACCAGGCTGTATCTCACGAACCGTGATATTCTGTTGCCGCTATAACAACAAATACTAAAAAGTACGGAACCCTCGGTGGGCTCAGTGGGCGAGTCCGACTCGCGCTTGTCCGGTTTTTAATTTCATTAAGTACTCATCAAAATTCGAATTTACTAATAAATCTTATTCAATATTAATTGCCGAACTAAAAATCCCGGAACTGACAATTCAGAATACCGATGTCGTCAGAATAAGGACGTAGACGTGCTGCGCGGGAATGGTGCGGTGCGCCGCGCGGGGCGCCCGCCTGCCCGCTCTACCACGCGTCTGCTTCACCCCCTTGAAAACGTAAAACTCGAGTATAAGAGCGCCAACAACATAGGTACAGCATATTTGTACATTCAGTATTCAAATTGTGCAATAAGAACAAATATGTATATATATATACATATATATATATACCATATATTAAGTCTGGCTATTAATTCAGCTATTCATAGTCTCACGTTCATACTGCATGTTTGGTACCTGGACGACGGCACCATCAGCGGAGACTCACATACGGTTCTGGCAGACTTATCCCTCTTCTTCAGTCGGTCCCTCAATACTGAGGATCGTGACATCATATCCTTCTGTTGAAGACCAGGCTCCTCCATAGGGTTCTGTTCTCCGCCAAGCGCATGGCCTCATGCAGTTTTAATAGCATAGGTGCCGTAATTTGAGCACACCATCTAGTAGGAGGAGGGCCCTGAGGTGTCGTGCCTTCAACTTTTCGGCTCATCCCCTGGCGGATGGGCCGGGCGCTGGTGTAGGACGCCACCTGCGCAGATACGCTGGCGGTGTCCTACATTTTAGCCACCAGCAAACAGGCCGGGGCGGCGGCTGACGTCCGAGAACTCTTCAAGGCGAATAAATATAGTTGTCTCGGCGCATACTACGAATATGTAGCCTTTGGCGTCGAGACACTAGGTCCATGGGGTAGGGGGGCTCGGGGACTCCACAAGGTGCTCAGTAAATTCCTAAGGGAGGCCACAGGTGATCCTCGCGCAGGCAGCTTTCTCGCGCAAAGATTGGCCATAGCAATCCAGCGCGGGAACGCTGCCTGCGTGATGGGTACCCTACCAAGGGTGCAAAATTTTTAGCTTCAGTTATCTTAATTGTAGTTAATTTTAGTTTTATATTCATTTTAGAACACTTATTATTTATAATAAATGAGTTTTTGTATATACCAAGTATCAACTTAAGAAATTAAAGTTTGTAATAAACTCACAGGTGTTTTATTTTCTAAGATAAAAAAATTGAATGAGTTTAGGACGGTTTTTATCGGTTTAGGAAGTCACTATTATCGATTTTTCACAGCACTACTTTCTATCATGTCGGTTATTATCGTTTCGAGAACTCACTATTATCGATTTTTCACAGCACTGCTTTCTATAAACCATAGATAAATATATAGATAATATATTTCTTTATCTGTGCTATAAACAATTTTCTTTATGTTGGTATGAATAGATGCTCATCAGTCATACATCAGTCAAGTCCTGTCAAAACCAACCGTTTGACAAAAACGTACTATGGAGTTCCTTCTCTTAGAACGTAGTGATTATATGTAGTAGAAGAGCCGGCCGCAAAATTTCTAACCGACTTGATACCACGATGAAATGCACAATGGTTTCCCAGAAAAGTTATGCTAAGTCCGAATTCGATAGTCTGCCACGGCGGAACTTGCCGAAAGTACGAAAAAGAAGGCCACTTCCGGTGCGAAAAAAGGGGCTGATTTAACCCATCTGATACCGAGATAGTAGTTATGGCAGCAGTTAGAAATTTACATGTAGACACAGAAAAGCGAAGTCTGCCACTATTTTTTTTGCCGGAAGTGCTTGGCAGACGCTCTCAAAGGTGACCATCGGGACCCCTAAATTAACCCATCTGATACCACCATGAAACCAATGCCAGTCGGTAGGTATGAACTCTCATGTCAGGAATATATAAGTCTGCCAAGGCTTTTCCTGCCGAAACACCATGGCAGACGAGATTATGTAAGCAAGGTCGCCATCGGTTACCCTACACTAACCCATCTGATACCACCATGAAACCAATTCCATTCGGTAGGTATGAACCCCCATTTTAGGAATATATAAGTCTGCCAAGGTTTTTCCTGCCGAAACACCTTGGCAGACGAGATTATAAGCAAGATGACCATCGGTTACCGTACACTAACCCATCTGATACCGCCATGAAACCAATTCCAGTCGGTAGGTATGAACCCTCATTTCATGAATATATAAGTCTGCCAAGGCTTTTCCTGCCGAAACACCTTGGCAGACGAGATTATGTTAGCAAGGTGTACATCAGTTACCCTACATTAACCCATCTGATACCTCCATGAAACCAATTCCAGTCGGTAGGTATGAACCCTCATTTCGGAAATTTTTAAGTCTGCCAAGGCCTTTCCTGCCGAAACTCCTTGACAGACGAGATTATGTAAGCAACATCCGCATCCGTGGGACCGGTATACGTGATTACTGTAGGCTTATTTATTACTTTATGCTTTTACATATTTGTATATTATTATGTTATTAATGAAATATATTTATAATTTATTAAACCTATACCTAATACATTGGGAATTCATTACCTGCTTACGGCAGTAGTAGGGAGTAGTGGGTGAGTTCTGGCTCACTTAGCCAGGCCAACAGTCCCTCCCCCTTTTTTTCCCTTGTTGAGGCCCTGCAACCTTACCTTGAACCCAACCTAATGTCATTGTAGCTCGAATCTAACCTAATCTTCTCATTTTTATTGCTTTTAGAAAATATTCTAATAACAATTATCTACTTTTGCAAAGTTAAATGTTGAATTCTTTATTTCGCAAAATGGAATTTTAATGTGACTATAATGTATGTGCAATCTACTTAGAAACTGGGTTTAGAAATATAAAAACACACATTTTATATAGGATAATAAGTTTATTCAAGTAATATTCTGAACATATGAGATACAGTAACATCATTACTTATTCTGTGTACAGTGGAGAAAACATGCAAGTTGACATTTTTCGTTTTAAAATAAAGATAAACTAAACAGTATTTGCCACAAACCGATGTAAAAAAAACTTTGCAGTTGTTGATTACAATTCAATTCAATTCAATTCAATTCAATATCTTTAATGTCAAAAAACACATGTCAAAATATACAATAGGTACACAATAAAATTAAAAATACATAATCCACACAAATTAAAAAGGAATATATACAAATGTCAGAGTGCATAATATAATACCTATATACCTATATAATACATAATATAGTACATAACATAATATAATATACAATACCATATCTTAAGGCCCCAGTACACAATGGGCCATCGCCGGCCATTCCAAGGGACGCATTTATGCGTTAGAGGGAGCAAATGATATTGCTATCTCATTCTACCGCATGGCTGCGTCCCTTGGAGTGGCCGGCAATGGCCCATTGTGTACTGGGGCCTTTACAATTTCTCTCCATGTACATTTTATGATACCCAACCAACCTTCCGGTTTTCGCCCGAATGAATTAAAATATTCACCAACACCATTGACATCAATATAAATGGCTATCCGATGTCAGCCAGGTTTAAAATCCGGATCTAAATTGATAATAAGCAATTTAAACAGGTGAACAGGTAGCTGAACAAACATTGGCATTTTGTTGGCTGCAAATACATTCGATTCCACGCCTATATTCATTTTACTCATATAGTGTTACACAGAACTCATTTGCTGTCAAGAATTACCGACAATTGTCGTGTTTCTTGTGACAATTGTCATTAGCTTCGCAAAATAAGTACTTAGTATTTGGCGATATAATGGAGTTTTTATTTTATTAACATGTTGGTGGCAAACAAGCATACCGCCCGTCTGATGGTAAGCGGTTACCGTAGCCTATGGAGGCCTGTAACGTCAGTACCAACTGTGATGTCGACAAGTGTCGCACCTGCCACCGTAGTGAAATAGAGGCCAGGCCCCAATTTCACATCGGTGACAGGTGCGACGAATTGTAAAATCACTATCGCTGACGTCACAGGCGTCCATGGGCTACGATTACCACTTACCATCGGGCGGGCCGTATTCCTGTATGCCACCATCATTGTATTATTAAAAAAAAACTTTATTATATCGGAAAAAACAGATATTTCTCCTGTGAAGTTTCTGACAATTGTCAAAGATCTAGAAGAAATGTAGGTAATTCTTGACAGGTAATGAGTTATATGTCGGAATTTCGTGACAATTGCAGTGTTTCTGTGACAATTGTCATAAACTTAGCAAGAGAAATATCTGTTTTTTTTTCCGATATCATAAAGTTTTTTTTTAATAATACAATGATGGTGGCAAACAGGAATACGGCCCGCCCGATGGTAAGCGGTAACCGTAGTTCATGGATGCCTGTGACGTCAGCAACAGTGATTTTACAATTCGTCGCACCTGTCACGTTGGTGAAACAGGGGCCAGGAGTTAAGTCAAAAGCTAGTAAACAGTAATCTCCTCCATAGTCCTCTCTAACTTTCAGGCAGTTTTATTAACTTCTTATGGTATCAATGTGGAGTATAAATAGTCTACTATAAATATATCCCAAAAACTTTAACGTTTACGTTTTTAAATACAGGGTGACCTTAGCCATTGGACAAACCCTGAAATCCCACATAGGGTTACTTCTCAGAAATGCTCTAACGGTAATTTCTTTTTAATTAGAACAAAAGATAAAACATTAAATTATCAAACAAAAGTTAATTCCAATAATCGACAACAAAAAGAAACATACTGTATTAATCATTGGCAGTGCTTTTGACAATTTGTTTGAAAATGTGCGGCAATGATGACATTTGTCAAAAGTCAGAATCTTATTAATGTCATAAATAAAAAAGATAATCAAAACGGTCGAAGAAAGTTTTAATTAATTTAATTTAATTTAATAATTTAATAATTAATAATTAATCTTATTTAAAGCTGCAACACGACTGATTAATTGACATGATTGTTCTCCCAGAAGGAGGTTCGTGGGGTGTTAGACTTTGGTACGGTCGTATAGAGGGCGGTCTCGTGACTTCAGAAAATTCCGACTTTTGGCCTACCGCTTCCGGTCAGAAAAATGTTCGACGGCCCGGCCAAACGGTGGGAGGTAGGTGGGGGGTGCTCGACCAAATGTCATAGAGGGTCCCTGGCAGATTTTGACGCCGCCATTTTTTTTCAAAATGGCTGACTTTTTTTTTTAATTTTTTCAAGTTCGTCCTAGCGCGCTGAAATTTTGGTCACGGAATCTCGGGGTCCTCTAGATTCGTATGGGAAAAAAAATTCGAAAAAATCCAAGATGGCGGAAAAAATGGCCCCTTTTATTTTGTATGGCAACTTTTAAACGGTGTGAGATAGGTGGGGGGTGCTCGACCAAATGTCATAGAGGGCCCCGAGACAAAATAAACTGCATTTAAAAATTTTCAAACGGGCCGACTTTTTTTTTTTTTTTTTTCAAGTTGGTCCGAGCGCGCTGAGATTGGCATGGCGAGAGATAGAAGCCTCTAGATTCCTATGAAAAAAAAATTTTTGGAAAAAATCCAAGATGGCGGAAATAATGGTCATTTTAATTTTGTATGGCAACTTTTAAACGGTGTGAGGTAGGTGGGGGGTGCTCGACCAAATGTCATAGAGGGCCCCGAAACACAGCAAACTGCATTTAAAAAATTTCAAAATGGCCGACTTTTTTTTTTAATTTTTCAAGTTGGTCCGAGTGCGCTGAGATTTGGCATGCGGCGAGCTAGGGGGCCCAGTATTACCATGTAAAAAAAATTTTTGGAAAAATCCAAAATGGCGGGCGACAAGGGCAAAATTCAAATTTCCAAGTAGGTTAAGCAAGCCCGAAGGGCGAGCTTCAGGCCGGGAGGCCGAAGGCCGACCCCGCGTAGGGCCGTCAGGCCCGGAGCTTCACCCCGAATATCCAAGCGTGCCCCGCCCCCAGTAATTTTGGGCGAGGCCGAAGGCCGAGATGCGGGAATGACGAACAAAGCAAAATCCTATACAAAAAGTGTGTTAAGCGAGCCCGAAGGGCGAGCTTCAGGCCGGGAGGCCGAAGGCCGACCCCGGCGGAGGGCCGAAGGCCCGGAGCCTCCACCCCGACTCCCAAAACGCGAGGCCGAAGGCCGAGCTGCGTGAATGCAGTTCCCCCAAGCGTTCTACAAAGTCAACTGTCTTGATAAGCGAAGCCGGCGGGCCGAAGGCCCGACGGCGAAGCGTCGAGGCTCGCGAAGGCCGAAGGCCGAGCTCCGCGTAGGGCCGAAGGCCCGAAGCGTCACACGAGAGGGGGAAGTTGGCCTACGGCCTTCGGCCTTCGGCCCGCCGTTTCGCTTGTCTAAGACACTTTTCCTATTGGGTCGTGTTTAAGCTCCAACTTCCCGCTTAAGCCCCGAAGCAAAACCAACCCTCCCAACTGTTTTAATAAGCGAAGCGGCGGGCCGAAGGCCCGACGCTGAGCTTCGAAACCCAGCGAAGGACGAAGGCCGAGCTCCGCGTAGGGCCGAAGGCCCGGAGCGTCCCTTACGAGTTCCCAAGCACGCGAGGCCAGGCCGAGCTGCGGGAATGTACTGCTTTCACGCGGATCTTTTCGTCCTAGCAAAAGTACAACTTTATTTCTTTTTCCCTTTGGAAAACAAACTACTACTACAACAAAAACAACAGCACCAACAACAAACTACAAGAAGACCGCGGGGCCCTCGGGCCCTGCGCACAGGGCAAAATCTAGTCATACTATTTATTACCTCAGGAGCTACTAACACATACAGGTTGCTCCAAAGTAAAAAAATCGTAATTTGTTATGATACTTTGTATACTGGTTCTAAATACCATTGACGTGTAAAATTGTATTGATTTTATGAATAAATTATTGAATATTGAATATAAATACCCTAATGCATGGACACCCTGTATATCAACTTGAAAGAAAATGTTCAATATTTCTTTATAGTGCGACTCCTTAGCTCGATTTAGTATGGAGGTAGAGTCTGGCTAATAAAAGATGAACCTGCAAAAATGTGGTCCTGGTCTGACCCATCCTAAATCCTGTCCCATCCGGCAGAAAGCACGAAACTTGGCATGCAAACTTCAAACTTCAACATTTATTCAGCAAATAGGCCGCAAGGGCACTATTACACGCCGCTAAAGAAATTTTCACTTCAAAAAGTTTTGAGATGTAATGTGAAACCAAGTCGGTTATTTTAATCAGTGCCAGGGGGTGTTAAAACAGTATCAATAAGATATCTTTAATTTGTAATTTTTAGCGAGTTTTAGCGGTGGGCAAAGTAATCCGGTGATTTGGCATCCATTCCAACATTGCCCACCACCAAAAACGGATTAGGGTTGTCACTTTCATCTAATTTACCCAACTTCGCATGTAAAATAAGGTTATGTTTGTACACTAAAGTAAGTTTATAAATATATACTGTATTTAATTTGTCTTATTATCCTTTACTTAGATGTTTTATCCCGTTAACTAATGAAAACACAGCAAAAATCATATTTTTGGCCATTAAACTATTGTAACAGATTTTCTCAAAAGTGGCAACCCTAGCCTTTGTAAAATGCTTAGGCGAGCCTTATATGGAAATGAGCAAAAACGGATAGGCAACATTGCCCAGCAAATTTATTTAAAAGTTTTTACACTTATCGCTAAGTTATTAACAGGGAATGGTAGGATTGCCCAAAACCAGTGATCCTTAGACATCATCATCATACGAGCTGTATTTGAATACCAAATTGACGTGGGCAATGTTGGCGAAAACTCCGGATATCTTTGCCCACCCTCTAAAACGCAAAAAAATGGGTAAAAACACGATAAAAATATTTTTTCTTCAAATAAACTGATGCGTTTGATCACAATGGACGTGCTGAGCAAAAAAAGTAATTACGATTTGTTTTTTTTTTGAGAAATTCGTGTTTTTTTTTAAATGCGGGCAAAGTTGGTGATAATGACCGGTACCTACTCTTCGAAGGCCGCAAAAATATATGACATGCTCTTATGGTTCTACAAATAAGATCGTGTCAGATATTTTTGCGGCCTTCGTTGTGTGTTGTGTAACATAAATTGCAGGTGACTGTATATTAGGAATAATTATTTTATTTAGTTTCAACGAAAGTTTCAAGTTTAGTACGAAAATACTTCAGATATACAATATGCACAAAATGTAGACCTAATCGAAATAAAACATTGCTTTTTATAGTAAATTTTTTTTTAAAACATTCGATACATAGGTATACATAACAATAACCAGGCCACAGCGGTATTGGCCTGTAAGCTTTATCTCGGTCTCCAAAGCCGCAAAAACTCGCTAGTACTTCGTGCTGGTCTAGCCGTTATTTTTTCTTGAAGATTTTCAGAGAACAGCACGTACACGCATTATACATATAGACGGAACGAACGGCATAATCATAATCATTTATTCGTCGCAATCCATGGTATTACAGATCTAGGTACAAGACTTTCAGGTATTACTTATACGAATTACATAACGCTTCCTGTTAATAGGCAATATTTTAAGATAAAAGTTCTATAATATATTACAAGATTACAATTGTCATCAAAATTAATTGACGTACAGAAATCAAATACGTTTTTAAAATGACGCAAAATGAAAATTAATCCCAATCAGTAAAGGATGAGTCTTTAAACTTTTTTCATTTTAAGCGAGTTTTGATTTGAAGGAACATAATACTTAAATTCGACTGTAATCGTATTGTTTTAAGATAGTTTACTGAGGTTTTCAACCATTATGACCCGTAAATAACAGCAAATCAAATTTAAAGGAGACGCGAGCTGATATTTATGTACCCTATTTTTTGAAATACAATTTATCTACTGGTATACTTTCTCGTGTGCGTATATGATTTAATGTCAAATCAAGCTGTCATTTTTATTTGAAGAATTATACGTGTGCTCCGGTGCAGCCCCAGCGGGCATCTGACTTGAAGAAGAATTTTGAGTGATGTCGTCAATGTATGGAAATTGTTCGAAGGTTTACATTTGAGATTGAATTTCTGTGTTGTCTTTGTGAGTAAAAATATAAATCTTGAATTGTCTAGCTTTCAAAATCACACAATAATTCAATTACTGTCAAAGACAAAATTGTTTTGCTTCTTTCTCAAACGGATCTCCATATTTTGATATTTTGATACTTTTAGTGTCGATTTGTAGAGAATAACAGCAAATTAAAAATATAATGGCATGAAGAGTCGGTACACGGTTTCTTCGTGAACAAATTTACGTGTAATAATAATAATTATAATATAATATATATTATAGTGGTTTTCCGGGTCAAGGTCCGGGTCCGAGTCCCGGTCCGAGTCTGAGTCCGAGTCCGGGTCCGAATCCGTGTCCGAGTCCGTGTCCGGGTCCGAGTCCGAGTCCGGTTCCGAGTCCGGTTCCGAGTCCGGGTCCGAGTCCGAGTCCGGGTCCTAGTCCGAGTCCGTGTCCGAGTCCGAGTCCGGGTCCGAGTTCGATTCCAAGTCCGGGTCCGAGTCCGGGTCCGAACCGGATCCGGGTATGAGTCCGGTTCTGGGTCCGAGTCCGGGTCGCAGTCCAAGTCAAAATCGAAATTAGAAATCACCAAACGTGTACTATGCGTCGTTGAAGAGTTTTGTTCTGGTCATCATCAGCAGTTCCACTTCATCAAATGCGACAGTTTTTAATGTAAATGCTTGATTTTATGATGAAAATACAAAAAAAATCTATACTTATGCCTTTAATATTTGAGGAGTTCCCTCGATTCCTTATGGATCCCATCATTAGAACTCGAGCTTGACAAAAATGTGGCTTTAAAACTTGACTTGCTTAACAAACATAACGAAGAGGAAAAATCGCCAAACGTGAACTATGCGTGGTTGAAGAGTTCTGTTCTGGTCATCATCAGCAGTTCCACTTCATCAAATGCGCCAGTTTTTAATGAAAATCCTTGATTTTCTGATGAAAATACAAAAATGTCTATACGCATGCCTTTAAGATTTGAGGAGTTCCCTCGATTCCTCATGGATCCCATCATCAGAACTCGAGCTTGACAAAAATGTGGCTTAAAAACTTGACTTGCTTAACAAACATAACGAAGACAACAAATCGCCAAACGTGAACTATGCGTCGTTGAAGAGTTCCGTTCTGATCATCATCAGCAGTTGCACTTCATCAAATGTCACTTTTTTGAATGTGTATGCTTAATTTGATGATAAAAACCCAAAAATCACTATATGTATGCGTTTAAAATTTGAGGAGTTCCCTCGATTCCTCATGGATCCCATCATCAGAACTGGGTTTTGACAAAAACGGAACCAATCTGTATGCATATACATACAATCAAAAAACTAATTTTCAAAATCGGTCCAGGAATGACGGAGATATAGAGTAACAAACATAAAAAAAATAAAAAATAAAAAAAACATACAACCGAATTGATAACCTCCTTCTTTGAGATTTGGAAGTCGGTTAACAAACTAATATTAGCCCAAAATCTAAAATAAATGAAGTACCGATCACATAAAAAGTAAAAAATTAAAATAAGTAAGTAAAAACAGGAAGGTATCATAAAATGTTAATGAAGAGAAATTGTAAGAGATGGTATTATGCCAACCAACAACTGCAAAGTTTTTTAACATCGGTTTGTGGCAAATACTGTTTAGTTTATCTTTATTTTAAAACGAAAAATGTCAACTTGCATGTTTTCTCCACTGTACACAGAATAAGTAATGATGTTACTATATCTCATATGTTCAGAATATTACTTGAATAAACTTATTATCCTATATAAAATGTGTGTTTTTATATTTCTAAACCCAGTTTCTAAGTAGATTGCACATACATTATAGTCACATTAAAATTCCATTTTGCGAAATAAAGAATTCAACATTTAACTTTGCAAAAGTAGATAATTGTTATTAGAATATTTTCTAAAAGCAATAAAAATGAGAAGATTAGGTTAGATTCGAGCTACAATGACATAAGGTTGGGTTCAAGGTAAGGTTGCAGGGCCTCAACAAGGGAAAAAAGGGGGAGGGACTGTTGGCCTGGCTAAGTGAGCCAGAACTCACCCACTACTCCCTACTACTGCCGTAAGCAGGTAATGAATTCCCAATGTATTAGGTATAGGTTTAATAAATTATAAATATATTTCATTAATAACATAATAATATACAAATATGTAAAGGCATAAAGTAATAAATAAGCCTACAGTAATCACGTATACCGGTCCCACGGATGCGGATGTTGCTTACATAATCTCGTCTGTCAAGGAGTTTCGGCAGGAAAGGCCTTGGCAGACTTATATATTCATGAAATGAGGGCTCATACCTACCGATTGGAATTGGTTTCATGGCGGTATCAGATGGGTTAGTGTACGGTAACCGATGGTCATCTTGCTTATAATCTCGTCTGCCAAGGTGTTTCGGCAGGAAAAACCTTGGCAGACTTATATATTCCTAAAATGGGGGTTCATACCTACCGAATGGAATTGGTTTCATGGTGGTATCAGATGGGTTAGTGTAGGGTAACCGATGGCGACCTTGCTTACATAATCTCGTCTGCCATGGTGTTTCGGCAGGAAAAGCCTTGGCAGACTTATATATTCCTGACATGAGAGTTCATACCTACCGACTGGCATTGGTTTCATGGTGGTATCAGATGGGTTAATTTAGGGGTCCCGATGGTCACCTTTGAGAGCGTCTGCCAAGCACTTCCGGCAAAAAAAATAGTGGCAGACTTCGCTTTTCTGTGTCTACATGTAAATTTCTAACTGCTGCCATAACTACTATCTCGGTATCAGATGGGTTAAATCAGCCCCTTTTTTCGCACCGGAAGTGGCCTTCTTTTTCGTACTTTCGGCAAGTTCCGCCGTGGCAGACTATCGAATTCGGACTTAGCATAACTTTTCTGGGAAACCATTGTGCATTTCATCGTGGTATCAAGTCGGTTAAAAATTTTGCGGCCGGCTCTTCTACCAATGCTCTTTGTCCCGTGTCGCATGGCACTTGCAGAGGAAAACCCCGCGTGTCTTCAGACCTACATACTGCGAGCGACTACCCAAAGATTTGATAGACGAGCCCTCTAACGTAAAATCGCTTGAAAAACTTTTTATGAGATAATACATTGTATTTCATAAAAGAGTTTTATGGAATATTAAGGTCTACTTTGTTTCCTTTACTGGTAGCTTAGTGATGACCCTTGGTGATTTAAGTTCCTATAAGTGTAATTGCTTAACCTGACATATAATTTTGATTGAAATATATATTGTTAAGTAAAAGAAGCCGATAATCACGATAAAATGACTAAGAATTGATTGTGTGTTGATTGTTTTAAAGTTAAATGTAATTGTATATTATATGATAAATAAATCAAACCATATCTATCATATGAAGACCCTTATGCGTGTCACCAGCATCACTCGAGATATCATAAAATACGCAATTATAATCGTAGTGAAAGCTGGCTGGAGATTCTAAGAAGAAAATAGCATTTTTATGTCCTAGGATATGCATACCTGCAATTTTCTTGACTTTAGTTCACTGATTAAATTGACAATCAAGAGACTAAAACAAAATGCGTTCTACAAAAAAGCTGTGCGATAAAATATCAAATAACCTGTGATCCAGAAACTAGATCTTGTTTAAATTAACGCTAAATCGTTATCACTGCTAACACCGCAACGACAAAAATGATACTATGTAATTTGGTTCACTGGCAAATAATAAGCGAAAAATCATAAGGATCTTCAAAACTATATGTCTGATACTATCTACTCACTACGCAAAATGCAATAAGATACGTTAGGTATCAAAATTTCCCACGCCGATTATACGCCGGTCAAATTTATCGGCGGCGGCGGCGGCGCTGCGCACATGTCTAGTGTGGGCTGACCCTAACCCTAAGGTGAGTATACTGTAGGACTAGTATAACATAGTAGCAGCGGGTTCACCATCACAAGTAGCCAATGGCAAGAAGCTCCGATAAGCCTAAGGAGGTGAGTGTTTATCCAAAACCAGGAATTCTGTAATAAGGACCAGTGCGTTCCTGGGTTAGCCAACTAACTCGGAGTTAACCGTTTATACAGTGTTAAACTATACTGTATAAATGCTTAACTCGGATTTAGATGACACTGGAATGCTCAGGTGGCCGGGCCATCAGTTAGGGCCACCGTGGCCCTAACTGTGTAGTGCAACACTCTGGGTGATCAGATCATTATGGTGTCGGCTGTAGATTGTAGGAGCGATGGTGTCCACTTAGGCGTCATTGACCATTAACATTTTTAATTTAATAAGATGTTTGTAAGTACCGAAGTTATATTAACGTCTTTAACCCTTGCTGCCATTATTTCTTGATAGACAGACTTTAATACATTGCATTAAGGTTCACTATCAAACTTCACCCTCTTTACAGATAATCCTGCTACCCTGCGGCCACGTGTGCCTCTGCAGACACTGTTCAAACAGAATCACAGAGCAGTGCCCGATCTGCCGAGAGCGGATAGAATCACGCGTCCCGGCCTTCATCACGTAGGGGCTGATTGATACAGCAGGGTAGGTTGAGACGGGGCAAGTTAAAACAGTGAACTTGACAGTACGAGTATATGGCAGGATGTAAAGTTTTGTGTTGTGACAGCCTGTACAATGGCGAAAATTAGACTCTCGTTAATTGCTTTTATTTGGTGCACTTCAAGCTATATCTACTGGTGCTAGTTGAGGTAGAAGAACTAGTAGAAGCATGCCATTTTTGTTATACAGGAGTCATTTTTAGGTAAAATAGCGCTCTCATGCTAAAAATTGCTTGGTGTATTAGTCAAATAGAGCTATAGTTTAGCTTAGCCAGTTAGTCAATAGTTCAATAAAATAATCTGTATTTAATAAGTGTCTTATTGTATTATTTTTTATGCAACTTGTTTGTAATGGAGCTGAGCGTATTTTGTGCTAAGTTGATAGGGTGTGTACGTAAATCAATAAACATTTTATGTTAACTTGTGTATAATTTAATCGATTTTAAAAACCTATTTGCATTGATCCTAATTTTCCACAGGATCCGGAACAACCATCGTCTTCATCCGGAATCTGTTCATTATGACCATTTACTGGTACATTTTGTGTGTTCTCTAAGCCATATTGCTCAAGTAGACTGTTTATCTTTGAATTACTTTCCGTTTCATTTGTTTCTTTAGCACACTTTCCTGAACAGTTATCACAATTCTCCTTATTCTTTAGCTTACTCTTACATCTGCCTTTACTTTTAGTATTTATAGATTCATCATTTAGATCTTTGATAGCTTTGTCCAGCTCGCTCCCAGGTTGCTTGGCATTGTACTCTTCTAACATTTTCTTGGCTTTAGAACTTTTTCCAATGCCAAGCCTGGGTAGGCCTTTGTTCAAACCCTCAAGGAGTACACAGGCTTTGCAGACTTCCTGTGAGGAGACGAATTTGCACCGCACACATATCCTTTGTGATGGGAGAGATACTTCCTCTTTCACTGCCATTGTTTCACCTGAAAATTTACAAAAATTGGTGGTGAAAGTTATGCAACAGGTTTTCACACTATATATGGAATGTCTAGATTGCTTTAAGGGTCACAGTCTTACACCACAGAACGGCCTTAAGTATCGTCCAGATCTAGAGAACTATAAACTTTAAATAAACTTGTTGTTGCTTTTATAAAGATATATAGAATTATAGCGATCGCGCGGCGAATAAAGTATGAGCATAAACCTGTTTGCAAAAGTTTCGATAGCTACACGCGCGCTGCTGGAACCGTAGTATGATTTATAGTGTAAAGTACCCGAGGGTTCGCATATGACGCACCAGGGCGCAATTGCCAGTTTAAAGTTGCATGGATATGATTTACATTTTTTTTACATTCACATTTACACACCTTACCATAATTATCATAAAGTCTAAATTAATTTGAAAATTAAAAGCATTATTCTTTTGGTGAAGTGTTTTAAATATAGCCTTATTTTGTTTGTATTAATACAGAAAGTTGAATATCTAAGAACCATTCTAGTTGAGGGGTTTTAAAATTTTAATGTATACCTGAATAAATAATGTCCATAATACAAGTGGGTCTGATCTTCTCCATATCCTTGAGCAGCGCCCGTGCGTGCCCGCGGTACGCGTTGGGCGCGAACACACACTCCGTAGAGAAGTATACCAACTTCTTGTAATGTGCATACATCACTATCTCTTTCTCGTAGGTGTACTTGAGTGGCTTCACACGAGGGATTGTACCTTCACTGCCCTGAAACAAAACATGGAGATTCTAATTACATATTCAATCAAGTGTGAATGATTTCAACAAATATGGTCAGTAGAGAGACTACCCAATCTATCTGGTTTTAGCTTTGTCCAATTAAACTGTCATTTTAGTATCATGGATATATAGAAACATAGTTTAAAAGGTATCTTACAATTTAATCAATGGTAGCTAACAAGTACAATCAACTGAGCAAGACATACAACAAAAAGTGTAGACTAAATTGATTTCATTCTTTTTACTGTAAGTTTTTAAATACTTACAGTAGATATAGCAGTGCACCTCTTTAACCTTGCTATGTCTCCTCGCAGCACATTCATGAGCACTGTCTCTGCAATATCATCAGCATTGTGCCCTGTTGCTATGCATTTCACCCGAAGCATAGCCGCCCCCCGGTCCAACGCCTGCCTTCTGAACACTCCACAAAAAGTACAGTTGTTCTTCCTACCAATTTGTGCTACTATTTCATCCATCGTCCACCCGTACAAATCTTTGTATGATAAGATTTTTAAAGACATTTCATAGTCATCCCGGTTCTGTTTAACTGTTTCAAGACTGTCATCTCTGTATCCAGTTATACCTTCGTCTATAGAGAGCAGCATCAGGTTCAAGCCGTAGTCGTACCGCTGGTTGAGCGTCTTCATCACGTGCGCGAGCACTGTGGAGTCCTTGCCACCAGAAGCAGCAATTGCAACTGCATCTCCTCTGTTAAAAAGTTCGCCTTTTGTGATTGTGTAGTGTATTTCTGTCTCGAAGGCCCAATAGAAACATTCTTTGCACAGCGCATCACCGGTTTTTGGACGCTGGAAACAAATGCGATGAACAAAATATGTAAAAAACAATATTCTCTGAGTAAGACATAACCTAAAAAAATGAAATTTACCTTTAATACAGCGTTTTTGCCACAACCAGCCCTGCAAGCCACGGGCATCGTAATTATATTACTTTACTCTCTGGACTAGTCTTTATTAATTCAATTTCGTAACGTTTACTCCGTATGGCGATTTGGCGAAAAATGTAATGAATAGACTACTGAATCTGACATTACTGACAAGTAGGTGCTTTATACTTCCATACACTCTTTCATGAAAGTGAAAAAGATGAATTTGGTGTTATTTTACTTTATGGATTAGTACCTCGAAAATTTTAACGCTAATGAGATATTTTTATAAATAAAGTTTATCTTTTACTATTGAACAATATGAATGACCTTATATGAAAAATGTTATTTATAGATATGAGATCAATTACAATAATCCGGTTGTGAATATGGGACTATAAAGTACTTATTGGAATGTTGATGACGTTTCTAGAATACGTTCCGTTCCAGTAAGAAACGAATCGAGCTTTTTGTAAACATTTTTTTTCAAGTTTTCTGCATGAATTTACAAACACTGTAAGCAAGAAGTGAAAATTTATTTCCAATATATAAGTTCACATTAAAATAACATACGGGCATAGTTGCATTTCGTCATCTGTAATATTTTTTATTGTGGTTCAAATTAGTGAAATTATCTGTTTTTGAGAAACGAAACGAAACTTCTACTTTTCCTATCGAAAGTACGATCTCGACCGACTCGGTTCTAATTACTTTAATATTGCTAAAACACCGCTAAAAATGAGTTGCTGGTGTATTTCTTCGTCTTGAATGTTTAAGCTATTAACATAAAGTAGCTATGGAATGTGAGCAATAACCGGTGAAGTGAGAGTGATGTGTCGGTTGAAGTAGTTCGTGGTGATTGAGCACTATGCGAGTTTAGAAGTGGAGAGGCTCTCAGCCGAGACCCGGGGACTTCACGATGCACGAGCTACTGAAGCACGTCCTCACGGAGAGGGACCTCACGCGCGCCGGCGACCTGTTCTCCATCACTGACAGCGAGATCGTCGATGACCTGAACGAAGTGGTGAGATACTTAACTTTGAAAGTTTTCTGTATCTCGTTTTTAAAGTTCCAAAACATGATATAGTACAGTTCATTGTAATTTGTCTCAGTTATGATAACATGAAATAAAATGATGTCACTTTCCTATTGTCTACATTGTTTTGTTCTGTGTTATGTGTTATCAATAACTGTGCATTAAAACTTGTTTATAAATCAGACTGCTTATAAAAGTGGTTATGTTTTAGTAATTTATGTATGTAAATGTAACATGAACATAGTCCCAGACATCTCCACCTATATTAAATGTGAATTAATTATGATAATCAGGTTAATTTACATTTGAATTAGATGCTTTAAAGGTATCTGTGGCAAATTGGGAGTGCAAATGAATCATTCAAGATCAATATTGGGTATTTGGATTACATTGATAGGTACCTAACCTTATAGTTATAAGTACAACATAAATTATGTAACTAACAATACACTGTGGATCCTGCAGGTTATCTAAATCAGGGGTCTCTAAACTTTTTTACCTGAGGGCCATATTGCACCTCAGAAACTTCGCGCGGGCCAACGTCGCGGGGGGTGCGTGTCTGGTTGCTGCTGTTAGGGCTGAAGCCCTGGAGCCTAGCTACCGCGGGCCGGACAGTTTGGGTGTCGGCGGGCCGTATTGGAACGCATTACGGGCCGGATTTGGCCCACAGGCCTGGGTTTGGAGACCCCTGATCTAAATAAAGAACTTTATTATTATAATTAAAAGATAGTTGTTTTGTTTTTGAGTCAGGAACTCTTTGTTATTTAATAATTTTTGTGATTGTATAAATTGTCATAAGTTATAAGAATTGGGAGGTAAGGGCCAACATGAAGCGCTTACACAAGATTCAGACAAATTGACATCCTTTTCATGTCTCTAATGAGCAACATAATTAAATAAAAACAATTTTTCTCAGAAATTATTGAAAAAAAAAATGTCTTCATTTCTTTAATGTCTTAGTTAATAATAAACTAGCGACCCGCCCTGGCTTCGCACGGGTTAACAAATTATACACCTAAACCTTCCTCAAGAATCACTTTATTGATAGGTGAAAACCACATGAAAATCAATTCAGTAGTTTTTAAGTTTATTGCGAACATACAGACAGATGCGGCGGACTTTGTTTTATAAAGTGTAGTTATTTCACCACCATTTCGTAAAAACTAGTGCCTACGTCAATTCTTCCTCCCTCCCTCCCTTTGCGGCAAAATGCCGGGATAACATGAGGAAGGAGAAGACCATCATTTGCATCATTGTCTTTAAAATATATATTTTACCACATTGCATTAATAACACCACAGAAATATTTTTTACCAATACCCCAAAACATGTTTCACTTTAATTACAGCTAAAACAAATAACAGAGATCTCATCCCGTCCCGACTACATCCGCAATGACCACGACCAAGCCCTGATCGAGATATGCGTGACGCGCGTCACGTCGTGCGTAAAAGAGACAGGAACACTAGAGAAATACTGCGGGGCTTTGGTGGCGTTACTGGAGTCTTGCTTGCACCATAATTTGATGCCCGTTGGACATCTGAGGGATGATGATCCACCGCATGCTAAAATTGCGTCAGATGTTATTGCTTGTATTGTTTTGGTAAGTTTTTTTGCTATTCAATAATAAAAACCGGCCAAGTGCGAGTCGGACTCGCGCACGAAGGGTTCCGTACCATTACGCAAAAAGCAACAAAAAAATCACGTTTGTTGTATGAGAGCCCCACTTAAATATTTATTTTATTTTGTTTTTAGTATATGTTGCTATAGCGGCAACTGAAATTAGGGAACGCAATAACCGGCCAATCTTCATAATCAGCCAATCTTCATAATCGGTTTCGGTTACGGTTATGCCCGAAAAATAACCGAATATCGGTTATAATCGGTTACGGTTATTTTCAACAAAAATGATAATTTTACAATTAAGTAATTAAAAAATTACGAAAATAAAGGTACAGTATTAGGGAATGTGAGTATAAGTCTTCATTTTTTAATAAAACACACAAAATACAGTAAGAGTAAAATACGACCTTGGATGTGATACAATATTCAATAAAAATATTTCATAAATAAGGGAAGTTAATTTGGTATATTTTCATTATTAACGTACCGGAATGACAAAAATTATAGTCACAGGCGTCACAGCCAAAAAGACAGGATTTTGTAGTCATTAGATGATAGAAACATAGAATTTAAGTCATAAATAAATAACCGTAACCGGTTATTCCATTTTCCAATATTCGCTTATGAAATTTTGACAAAATATTCGGTTGTTTATTTATTCATTGATCAAATAAGTAACACAGTGTTACAGTATAAAACCAAGGCACTGTGAAACTACAAAGTAAAAGAAGAGACAAAGAAAAACAATACACATAAAAATGAAATTAATTAAATATTAGATTTGGGCGACGACGTAACGGCGTGGCTCCGTAGCGTCGTCTGACTCGGCGTAGGGTTAGGGTTATAACCGATTATTTCGGTTACGGTTATAACCGATTTGCATTCCCTAACTGAAATACAAAATCTGTGAAAATTTCAACGGTCTAGCTATCACGTTTCATGAGTTATAGCCTGGTGACAGACAGACAGCAGAGTCTTAGTAATAGGGTCCAGTTTTTACCCTTTACGGGTACGGAATCCTAAAAATTGGGCTGGACCATTGATATACTTTTATTAAATGGGACTAGGGAATATTTCCCAATTGCAAAACATCCAGTTTACGCAATGTATTGCGTGTAACTCATTTTGTACCCAAACCAAGTATTGTCAATATTATAAGATCAATTCCTTGTTAGTTGATGAATACATGAGATTTTTTCCTTATTCATTAATGATACATAAGTTACATAACAGATTCAGTTAAATTAACATGAAATAAAATTTCCATTTATTCCATTCCATAAAATATTCATTCATTAATGAATATATGGATTATTCATTAATGAATATATCGATGTTCTGGATGGTGAATACATGGGTTATACTCAACAATTTTTAAAACAACTTACATCTTTTACTTGAACTCTCGAAAAAACAATTATTGTGTCAAAAAAAATACATCAAAACTATCAACAAATTTTTGCGATTTAAAAACCCATTGTAAAAGTTGTTCAGTATGATCTAATTGACCGAAACATATATTCTCCTTTTAAAGTATGCCTGAATGTTTAAACATCCTGTATTTTCACCCTTCTTTTTTTAATCAATGAGGAAGTTATAGACTATAGACTTAGGGCTCAATTAGATGGCGCGCGAACTCGCATGCGATTTTAGTTACAGTGCGGGCTATTGAGGTTACAACAATTCAGCCGACCGATCAAATAACGCAATGTAATGAAACTCGCATGCGAGTTCTCGCACCGTCTAAATGAGCCCTCATTTTAAATAAATTTTCAGGTGTCCTTCCCAATACAATCTGACAAAGAGATAAGCGGCAACAAGAACGTCATGGAACTCTTCCTACCTGTCGCAGTTCAGTTCCTTCATAAAGGCAATCGCGAGATATCTCGACATATGGCTCGCTATCTCTCTCTAGCAGCCGTACATCACTCTATGCTGCTGAAGCCACATGTACAGACGATTATGGACTCTATCATGACAGGTGAGAACTCATTTTAGATTAGCAAGTTTTTATATAAAGGCAATAGTAAGATAAGTATGTCGTCACATGGCTCGCTATCTCTCTCTAGCCGCCGTACATCACGCTATGATGCTGAAGCCACATGTACAGACGATTATGGACTCTATCATGACAGGTGAGAACTCATTTCAGATTGGCAAGTTTCTACATAAAGGCAATAGTGAGATAAGTATCTCGTCACATGGCTCGCTATCTCTCTCTAGCAGCCGTACATCAAGCTATGCTGCTGAAACCAAATGTGCAGACGATTATGGACTCTATCATGACGGGTGAGAGCTCAGTTTAGACTAGCAGTTAGTCAACTTAATATATAACAGCACACATTCTATTATGTCCCCTATTATTAGTAGCGAGAGTTTATTATTGTATGGCAAGTTGGCAGTAAATGCATTAGGCTATAGACCAACCGCTTAAATGAGTCCTCGCCTGCGCGGTACGGGGGCGACGGGGTAGGACGACTATTAAGGGCGGCGGGGAAGTGCGGGAGGCAGGCGTACCCCGTCGCCCCCGTACCGCGCAGGCGAGGACTCATTTAAGCGGTTGGTCTATAGCGTGGGAACCTGCTTTAACAGCCAAATCCCCTTGTGAAATAAGGTCTGTGTCGGTTTACACTTTTTGCCTTATTGCAAAGGAGTAAGGTGCTTCGGTATTTGCTGCTCATTGTATTTTTCTGTTTATATGTATATTGTAACCTTGATATATTTCATACCTTATATCACATACTGTGCTTTGTTATTGTAGCGTGTACTGTGTAACGTATCATATATTCAGTTTCTATTTGCGAGTTCCTATGATTGGCTTTGTAATGCTATCTAAAAAGTCCAATGTATCATTCATAGTTGTTGGAATTCCTAGTATAAATAAATAAATAAGTGTAAATATATTTTTGACGTCGACTGTACATAGCATCTAGGAGGGCTTCACTTGTTATAGTATTTTTATTTTTTCTAGGGAACTATCCTCTAAGCCGCATCCTGACCAACCTCTACGAAGTCTGCCCGGAGCCGCTAGAGGGCCACGTGATGGCGCTCGTCTCTCTCCTGCCCCACGCCGAGCAAGTCGAGAAGAACTCTCTATTCGCACTCTTCGAACAGATAGCTGCTAGGCGACCGGAGGCGCTGAAGACGAGCATACCGCAGTTGTTGTCGTATCTGTGCCCGCATACAACCGGTCAGAATGATCCGGGTTGCATGTGCGTGGATATACTGCAAGTAAGTTACCACAGATTACCTAGAAAATACCACCAAAATGTAGGTAGAATTATGGCTAACCGATCTAAGGTGTTGAAATAGACATAAAAACCCAAGAAATAGTCCTGCCAAGAGCGAATGTTCGATGATTCATACTACAAAATACAAGATGTCATATATTTCAAATGTCTACTTTCTGCAAATGCACGACTTTAAACATATTCTTGTATAGGACTATCGGTCAGAAAGACTGATCGTAACTGATACGTGTCTTCTAGTAATTCATCATCATCATCATATCAGCCAGAGGACGTCCACTGCTGGACATAGGCCTCCCCCAAAGAGTGCCACAATGACCGGTCTTGCGCTACCCGCATCCAGCGGACTCCCGCGACCTTTACCAGGTCATCAGTCCACCTCGTAGGGGGGTCTACCCACGCTGCACCTTCCGGACCTTCCGGTACGTGGTCGCCACTCGAGAACCTTTCCGCCCCAACGGCCATCGGTTCTGCGTGCAACGTGCCCCGCCCCCTGCCACTTAAGTTTAGCGACAGCTAGTAATTCATACCGTGTTATAATATTGCAGTTAATAGTGTGCGTGTCGCGCGCGCGCGTGTCGCTGGTGCTGGAGCACGGCGCGGCGCTGCGCCGGGCCGCGCGCGCGCCGCACGCCGGCCCGCAACATGTCGCCCGAGTCGCCTCCGCGCTGGCGCAGATGGGCTACACGTCCAAGGTCAGTTGTCACAAGTTACACGCGTTGCACTCGTTGCCGCGCCTCCGCGCCCATTTGTGCCCTGTTTATCAAAAACTTGTAACTTGTAATAAAAGTGGAAGTCCTTTTTTGACAGCTTTTGTTAGAAAGAGACTTCCACTTGTATTACAAGTTACAAGCTTTTGATAAACAGGGCACAGATGGGCTACACGTCCAAGGTCATAACCTGTAACGTGTTACAGACATATTTATCAAAATTTGGTTGCAAAAATATCTCAAAAGAATAATTGACGGTTGCACCTGACCAATTTACTGTCCAGTCACCATATTTTTATGTCAATTTTGTGCTATATTTACAAATCTGCTGAACAAATTCGGATAATTGAAAAACAAACCGCTTAGCATGGCTTAATAATTAGACGTTTTAATTCGGTTCAAAGGACCATTTCTCTATACTTATTAAAACATGTTTTGGTAACAGGAGCGCGCTCAAGAAGCCTTGAACTTCATCCTGGAATCCATGAGCTTCGGTGGCGCGGTGGGCGCTTCACTGGTGCGCGAATGTACTGCGCTATGCAGCGCCTATCCAGCGCTCTTCACTGACCGCGTCCTCGCCGCCGTGCGTTCTAACCATAGGTAAGCACACACCCAATCGCCCTAGTAAAGACCACCCCACACTATAGGCTGTATCTTTAGGTATTTAAATAAAAGTAAACAATTTGTAAATTTTCGGGTAGTTATAACAGTTATTGGTTAACCAACCAAATACAAAACCACCTGGCGGCTTAGCACAGTCGCGTTTTTATCCCTTGTCACCATGCCTGTCACGTTCTAACAAGTATGTAAGTGCGAAAGGGACGCGCATAGTGATAGTCGATAAAAATGGAACCGTGCTGAGTCCGCTGGATCGGTCACTGAACGACTTGACATTAACCTACATTATTTGATCATGTAATGTTTTCATCTACCCTCAATTGGCTTAAGGAGCCATTTGAGGGTAGATTTTGTTTACTTTTATTTAAATACCTAAAGATATAGAGTATAGCGTTTGAGCGTTAGTGTCTAGTCAGTCCTATGGAAAATGGTGTCGCTGCAGTTGCGTCAACGATGCGTCGAGCAGCAGCCATAGAGTTGACTAGACGCTGACGTCGGGAGACGCCAGTGAGGGGTGGCCCTAAGACGGCAACGGCACTGGACACGACGGGCGTGTTTGTTTTTGTACCGCTCCCCGCACTGCCGGTCGTGTGCGTCCAGTCTGTGGCCCTAGATATGGGATATTATCTATGAAAAGGGAACTGTCTATGGCGCTTACGCCGCACAGCGACGCGCGGCAATGTATTTATATCGGAGCATCGTTATTAATGGCGTAAGCGCCATCGACAAAAAAGGTCCCTTTTCATACATAACGTCACATATTTTGTAAAGCGTGACCACGGATTTGTTTAATTTTAGGGTATTCCAGTTTATTATTTCTAAAGTTACAATTTGGTATAATAAATAACCCATTCTTTCAGCTCTGAAGTAAATCGCACATCAGGCGGCGTTACCATCGTGAAGTTGGGGGGCGCCAACGGCTCAGCCCCTCCCGTTCCCACCTCTGCTAATGCCACATCGCAAACTACCGGTACGTTATCTGCCTGCTGCCTGGTAAAATAATCTGTCTCTCTATTTTACTACTACCATACTACTTATCTTCTTTTTCTTATTGTGTCTAGTATACCTACCATATAAATGATATATAAACATTAAGCATGCAGTTTGAGCGAAGTGATGTATTTGCATCACGCATAAACTTATAAGTTTATGTGGCGCATCTTAATTTTAAGTTCTTTGTATTATGTTTTAAGACAAAAAAAATCTCTTATATCTTTACCGGTAGACCACATGGGCTGCTGGTAGCTGGCGGTTCACAAAAGTTCCAGCGTAGCAGGCCGCTATGAATTTTCATTGATCTTGACTTATTTTTTTTTACGTACAGCAGCATGGAGCGGTGGCTACACTAGGCGAGCCAAGCTGGGCGACTCGCGCAGCACGGGCCGCCTGCACCCCGGCCCGCAGCCGCGCAGCATGACGCGCCTCAACGTGGCCGGTGAGTGGACACACACAGGGCAGTTAACCTTTTGGACGCCAATGACCTATTGATCATATCTGCGGTGCGGATATATTTATCCGCACCGCAGATTCAACGCCAAAGACTGATTAATCGGTCACAGACCACAGAGCAACATAGACCTACGTGCATATGCATAAAGTTCAATTTCAGTTTTGACACTTCGGTGACGTGGCGTCCGTGTGACAACTTTGTGTTTGACACGGCGTCAAAAAGGTTAATACGGCCAAGGGGAGGGGGAGGTTCATACATTTAGTTACAAGTTTTATTCTCTGTTCCCCTTGGCGACGCCCTTGGTTTTATTATCGTTAAAGTATATATATGTCATTCTCAACTAAAAGGCTATTTATTGCCGGTTGTCAATAAGTCGCTATTTCCATATAGCTTCAATTTGTAATCAACCTTATCGACAACCGACAATGTGGTACCTGTTGGTTAAACTCATCACATATATTGTTGTTACGCTTGCTACGTTGCCGTGTTGAACCGTGGTACACCGCCTCTGCATTTTCCTATATTTGTCGACAGGAGGCTCGGTCGGCGGCTTGCACAAGAGTATGACGCGGCTGTCATCGTCCCAGCAAATCAACTCGCAGCAGAACAACGCAGCTAATGCGGGTATGGCATTATTAGTATATTAGTTGTTGACCCTTTGATCGCCAAAGACGTCAATTCAATATCAACCTTCGTGCATTTCTCCGAGGTTAATGATGACGCGCCATTTACGATAGGCGGGGCGTACAAAGGGCTAAGCTATCCTTTACTTTAATATCACCTGACCCTTATTAATCCCCGTGCGTGTGCACTCGTAGTCGCCGTCACTGGTTTTTGCGTGAGGGTTTTGCATCTACATTTTTTAAAGATACACTACCTACTTTACAAGTTTACATAACCTAAGAACAGATGAACGGAACAAGAACAGACAACAGAGAGGTAATTTACCTAAAAACAGATGTAATAAAGGCATGAAATAAATGCATTTGTATTTTACATAAACCTACTCAAGTACAACTATAAGCATTACATTTAATAGTAATGTTGATATATTTCGTGTAGCGGCGGCAAACAAGTCTCGCACAGCGGGCGTCACCGTGACCACGGTGGGCCGCACGCCGCGAGCCGCGCCCGCCCCGTCCACCCCCGCCACCCCCGCCACCCCCGCCACCCCCTCCGCGCAGCCGCACACGCACAACATACTCATCGGCCCACACCATAACGTGAGTGTGCCCCAGGATGCAAGGAACTTCATTTAAATTATTATGAACCTGAATGTGATTTATACAATTCGATAACCCGACATGCACTTGCTTGGCGATGGTATTAAAGAGATGATTCGTTTCATCGAAACAAATAATATTCTGTAATAGTACATTACTACAGAGGCCGGGACAAAAGGGGTTGCCGGCCGAAGACATATAGACGGCCGAGCGAAGCGAGGCCGGATAGGTCTGAGCGCGGGCAACCCCATTTCCCGCCGAGGTATGTATAGTGCTTTTCTCAAACATGCAATGAAATAAACAAAATAAAAAATCCACGAAACCCAAGTTTTATTTATAGAAAAAACTAAAAGTAAAGTACACCCAAAATACGTACCTATATCATTATCACGCGTATGTTTTACACGAGTCGTGTATTTTTACTACCCGTATATTTTCATGTATCTTTGATTTTTTCGCCTTGTATCCGTCTGACTGTCGTTTTCGTCACATAAGTTTACATAGTCTTTCATGTTGATATCATGTTTCACATACATCGTTGCTTTATGCATGGAGTAAATAAGTATAATTTCCACAGTGTTGACGAATTTGTAGTTACATTCATTTAAAATATGCCACAAAACTGTTTCTAATAAACTGTAAGCCATTTTTCTTAGTTTCTCAAATAATAAAATTGCCATAAGCAACCATATACATACTACGTCTTTGACTTGGCGGCAGAGGCAGCAAGTTATTAAAATCAATTCTGCTTACGCTGCCAATTCCAAAACCTACGATTACAATTAATATTAATTTCATTATTTCGTCGGAACTCATATTAAAGTCAAAAAATCAACAACGCACCATAAATCCAATAAAACAGAATGAATATTTTTCAACTTTACCTCCATAACAATTTAAAAAATATAACTACGCGTGTTTGAGTAGACCTTTTTACCGCTAACGTTTAGATGAAATATTTTAAATGTTTTTATTTGTGTAGTTAAATTTATAATTATAAAATTATAGAATGTATTATTTATTAAGTTCATGTTGATTTTATACAAATAAAACTGCAAATTATAGCAAACATTGTTTTTTGTTTTTTTTTTTTATAGGCGTAGTGGCAGAGTGTCATTACGAACCATAAAGCAAATACTGCCTCTAGTTTTTTTTAATGGATGAATGCCACGATGCTGTGTCACAAATATCTGTGAAATGAAAATTAAAAAAGAGGACTTTGCCGGTCTAGGCCTGCAAGATGTGTATGAAATTCCATTAACGACCTTTTGTCCTAGCCGCACCTGAAACGTCATACTTCGCAGCCTATTATAAGGAACATAACATCAATATTTCATTCCATGTTTGAGAAAAAAAAGTTATATTAACTTTTGTTACCATACTTCATGTTTTTAATTTTTATACAATCTACGTATTTGGAAACCAATTAATTGTGAATCCTCTTTAAGTCCACCATGCAAAATGATTAATATGGAAATTTGAACCTAGTTGCGTGCTAAATTGGGTAGGAATTAATTAGTTTGCAAAAGCAGCTAAACATATGAAATGCTACTTTATTTGTTTTATAAAAGTTTCAGTTAAAAAAATATATAAATTGTAATACAAATTGCGTCTTATAAGTTTTGTTATTTATGTATACAAAAAAAAACGAAACTCTCTTTACATATAAATAAATAAATCAATAACGTAAACTTTACCTCCACAGAGCACTGGGCCGACAATAATCACCAACCCACCCCTATCCACCCAGTCCATCTCCGTGAACCCGCTCACGGGCAAGTCCGCCGACACCCTCCCCCTCCCCGCGCCCGCGCTCGGCCACGTGTCCGTGGTCACTCCCCCGGCCGTCACCGTCACGTCGAGGCGCAACAACACCAGCGTCACCATGATCAACACCAGCCAGAATCACAGGATCAGCGTGTTCGAGCCTTACCCTATGAGAGATACGGTGCAGCATTTCTGTGAGAAGCATTTGGATAAAATCAAGGCTTATATGGATATGGTGTCGCTGAGATTGCCACCGCCAGCTAAATGCACAATTGAAGGTAATTTCATTTCACTATTATCTTTCACCCCTATGATCCAGTCCGAATCAATAGTTAAATTTGAATCATGGCCTTTAGGCACATTAGGCTAGGCCATATTGGGCATATCGTCACAGTAAGGTCTCGACGAAACAGCATTTTAGCGTGCAAACATGGTACACCAAGAATAAGCGAGCATCTCGCTTGTTTCTTCCCAGAACATGCAGAATGTGGAATGACTTGCCTCCTCAGGTATTTCCTTTGCGCTACGATACGACATGGGATTCTTCAAGAAGCTGGTATTTAGGGTAATAAATGAAATAACCTTGGTCACTGGTTTCAACGTGTACTATTGTGTCCCCAGAACGTCGGTCCAAGAAGCAAGCGCGGCTGCAGTTCGCGTGCGGCACGCGCGGCCCGCACTGCCTGTACTCGCGCACGCTGTTCACCATGCGCACGCGCGCGCCCCGCGTGTGGATCCACCTCATGTTCCTGGCGCTGCAAGCGAGGCACGCCGCCGCCTTGTCCTCGAGGGACGCTTCCGTCTCCAGTTTGAAACATTGCTGGGACATACTCAAGTGCGAGAACAAGACTTTCCTCACGCTGGTCACCAGCGCTTTTCCAGGCATCAAGGTACACAATTTCACACAAATAACCCTGCTTTTCATCAAGCGAACTCAAGTGGCACGGGTCTGGATTCGTCTCATGTTCCTAGCTCTTCCAGCTCGACAAGGCCTCCAACGCACCTGCTCAAAGATTGATTTAGTGTAACTTATTTTCAACATAAACATGATTCTGCTGTGCACTAAGGTTGCTTGTTCGACAAACAAGTTATAAGGGAGCAGCAATTTCTGATACCTTTATAAAGTCTCGTAAAAATGTATGCCACTTCAGCCTACTCCACGATCCGACAATATCGTGATACTTTGTCCATAGTTCAATATCCAAGATTCCTTTTAATAACGAATGACCCAAGAACTTATTTTTTTTTAATCCAATTTATCCATATCTAGTCAGTAGGAATTAAAATGTCACAAATGTTAACAGGAGCAAGAAATGCTGCTAAACGAGCTCCGTTCCGCCGGCTTCTTCGACGTATTCTCCCTCACCACCCCGCTCGAGGCCGACGCTCCGCCCACCGCAGCCACGTGGGGCTGCTTTCTATGTACACATCCTGAAAGGGCCCCTGGATTCTTACAACCAGGGGCTCCGGTTATAGAGGGAACACTAAAAGAAAAGAAGGGGAGGTGGAGGTTGTTCAGACGTTGGCGTACGAGATATTTCACGCTGTCGGGGGCGCACCTCAGTGTGAAAGGCTCGGTAAGTGAAGAAGTCATTTAAGCGTACATTTATTCCGCTTATCACTCTCTAACCGCCGCTACATGGGGCCATGGGGCTGTGCACGCACCTCGAAGGGGCCCCCGGGTTCTTACAACCGGGGGCTCCGGTTATAGAGGGTACTTTGAAGGAGAAGAAGGGGAGGTGGAGATTGTTCAGACGTTGGCGTACGAGATATTTCACGCTGTCGGGAGCGCACCTCAGTATGAAAGGCTCGGTAAGTGAAGAAGTCATTTAAGTGTAGATTTATTCCCCTTATCACTATAACCGGGGCCATGGGGCTGCTTCCTGTGGGATTATTCCCACTAGTTACCACCAAGTTCTTACCAGTGGTACTGGGAATTTTTTTCCCACCTTTTACCACTGGTAACTACTGGGAAAAAAAATTCCCACTAGTTACCACCAACTCGGCTTGGCTCGGCTTAAATTGAATACGACGAAGGGGCATAAATATGTAATTCAATTTACAGTTAATAACATAAATTTTATCCGGATAATATAAAAATTTTACCTTCCAATAAAATTGTTATTATGTTTCCTTCTACGTCAGAGGTCTTCATTGTTTCATTGAGAGAGTAACGCCTCCGGTGTCCGATAGATGCCGCTAGCGTCTATGTAGTCGCTCCGCCCCACGCCGTGACGTAGTTCCGCTTCCCCTCCCTGCGAACCGTCGTTGCTCGCTTTCCGCGACTCGCCGCCATGACATTGTTGAGGAGAAGTACCGTAGGCATAAAAGTAGCCTAGTAGCCTGCCAGGAAGGCATTACTCAGACCTCTGACGTAGAAGGAAACATAATAACAATTTTATTGGAAGGTAAAATTTTTATATTATGTGTTCCGTATTCTACGTCAGAGGTCTTCATTGAGACCTGTTTATTATCTCCTGGTGGCGAGTCAGCGGGCGCGCAAGCGTTAGGGCTACACCTACTGTCATAGAATTCAGAGAAATAATAAATATATACGCCTTATTGCAACCCATGAAATCACAGTGACTCGTTATAATGATACATTACAGGAAAATGAGAATTTAAATTGTAATCCCAGGTTCCAATATGACGTTAAACTGGTTTGAGAGATTTCTCATTCGAAATCGCATCCGATCCGCAGAATCTCGGCGATAGAATCGTCTAAAGAAAAAGTCATGTTTCCAATTAACTTAAGCTAATTGGATAGTTTTCCAGCCAATTTAGTGATTAAGTACATCGTGGATCGAAAGCAATCGTAGGCGAAGCCGGCTAGGATGAGACTGTGGCTGGAAGAAATAGGCGCAGTATCCCCTAACATTTTGTGTAATTCTCACAAATTGACGTACCCAGACTACCTACTTACTGGGTCTATACTTTATTCCGGAGCTTCTAAGAGTCCAGTCGGTAAGACACGTTATCTGGTTTAGAGCCGAATTTCGGACACAAAATAATAGCGCGAAAGTTATCTATGCAATTGCCCGGGCTACAATGTAGTAGAGTAAGGTCATTGACCCTGCGGCCTGATGCTAACAGTAAAAGTGCGGCAGCTCTTCTATATAGGTACGTTGTAGGGCTATTCAAGTTAGGGCAAATAATTTTTATTAGATTTCTCGCGTCCCAAGTTGGTGGTTTGGGAGGCGCTGGTCTCGCTATTAATAGCCTTGGAAGAAGGCATAGTGTCCGATAGGCTTATGAACAAGTGTCGTTCTGAAAGCTAACATGGACAATAGAAATAGATGTCTGAGATAGCTCGTTACTTCACTGGATATTAGAGGTACCTGGCAATCAATCTTAATTTGGTGCACCATGAAGACCATTTCTACATTGTGGGCGTACAGGCGGCCTAGACAAGGGGACGATCTAATGAGTGCTCCCGGTACTGGTTTTCTATATAAACACAGTACCGGAACCGGGAATACCCGGTTCTCGCCATACAAACTCAGTACCGGGAGTATCCCCCGGACGATCACTTGAGTTTCTTTCTGTCTCTTTATCACTCTTCCATATTAGTGAGACACTGACAGTTGCGTCTCGTTTGCTACGTAGCGTTAGCCCTTGGCATGTTGCATGCATGCGCCAGTCACGCCAGTAGGTACATCAAGCGGACGTCACTCCTGATCCCGCCAGCCCGGTGTTGACCTATCTGACAGGAGCTACGCCTCGATTCTTAAGGTCGTTGACTCGTTAGGAAGGGCGGTCTGACGTTGTGTTCACTAGGACCGCCAGTAAATTGCAAGCTTACCACAGCTGCGTGAAGGCTCTCCTCATCACGCCGTCACAGTAAACAGACTAGGCTGGGAGGTGGAGACATCCATGCCAAGTCGTATCACCGGCAGCTGCCAAACGCGTCGTGGTAGCAGTTCAAAGAGTCTGTTAAGAAATACCGTGGCACAGTGCGAGGTCTCTCGAAAGCGGAGGCTGGCTAACAGGGCGCCTATCAGGCGAAGATATTCTCGGCGGCTTCTGGGTGCAGCTGCCCCTCTGGCGCGCAGTGACTTCTTGATAAACCGTCGCCCTCGGGAGTTGTACCGACCTGGTAAGTAGCAAGAAACCAGCGCGACTTGTAGACGATCTGCTGGCATCAGCAGTTTTTGCGACAGCCGTAGTAACGGAAGGAATGTAGTGTCGCCGTCGTTTTATGTATACTGTAACGGTCCGGTTGTATGTTTGTAGTACACTACTGTCGTCAGCGCTGCAGATGCGGCCCGTTAACGATTACTCTCCACTGAAAGGGCCTTACCTCGTACATTGTCTACCATTATTGGAGATTATAACGGACTGCAGGCATAAGATGAGGAGGGAAGTGGCACGAGGTTTTCGGCAGCTGTCAGAAGTGTTGCTGGGGACTGCGAAGGTGTCACCTTCCTCCATGAACTAAAGTTTGCGAATTTTAGACTATCAAGCAGGAGGCATTGAGTCTCATTTCTGCTAGAAACTCGGCAGCAAGGCAGGCCTGTATGTCACGAAAAAGAAAACTTTCAATCGGGGTGCTGTGCCGCGTGTCCCACGTGATGTCTAGGAGCGTGATGGTCTAATTCGCTTTATCCGAAGAAACACCTATATTGAGCTAGTATAGGGGTATGGTACTGCATGCTTTTAAGGAAATCGAACTGATGAAATCAAGTCTAAAATCGATTTTGGCGCTTTGCGTAACAAAACTGTTTCGATAAAGTCGAAGACAGACAGATGCAAACTGCTGGAGTCCTCCTGGCCCCTTTCTCTTAGCACCGGAAACTCAAGCTTGTTCAGGCGCAGCGGGTTTATTTGTCCCATTTTGTTTATTATGGGCTTGGCACACGAGTTCGTCTTTGTAAGACGGAACTTAAGCTGGAGAGCGCGGGCAGCAGAGAGATAATTATGTGAGGACTGCAGACCTTTTCGATGCCTTCAACCTCGGTTGTGAGCGGTCGCACAGGATCGTGTCGCAAAGCTGCTCTCCGGTTGGATCGCTCGCTGGCCTCGAGACGTCGTAGGACCCCCGAAGCGGCACGGCTCCTCGTCGATCAGCACCTTTAAGAAGCCCAGGGACGCGACGTATTTTCCTCTGGGTATCGACATATCTTACCGCTTTCAACTCCGGGCAATCGAGTCACGCTAGGACGAGGCTCCTAACTACCTTGTCTGCTGTTGCCATCCTTAACCGAAACCAAGAGTTTAGCGGTCTGTTCGTGCTGTGGCACCATAACTATAGGCGCCTGCGTACCTCAATGGGACCATGTGGACAGGACAAAACTGATACCGTGGCGCCAGCGTCAGCTTGGTAGGCAGCATCGGCGACGGGTAAGTTCGCGGTGGTATTCTTGCGAACAGAACATGGGCTCCATTGCAAGGGACGACATCGTCGTAGTTGCAGCATCGGTGGGCAGCATCGGCGTGATTGTCGGCGCCATCATGGCAACCGCCGCCGCTCGGGAGGCGCCGGTGCGTAAGGTGAGAGGCGCCTCGTGGTGGCCGGCTCGAGAGGTGCCGGTTCGTGAGACGAGAGGCGCCATCGTGGCGGCCGGCTCGGGAGGCACCGGTGCGCGAGGCGGGCGGCGCTATCATGGCGGCCGCCACTGGCTCAGGAGACGCTGGTGCGTGAGGCGAGGACCCATCATGGCGGCCAGCTCGAGAGGCGCTGTCGCGTGAGGCGGGTGGCACCACCGTGGCGGCCGCCGCCGCCGGCTAGGGAGGCGCCGGTGCGTGAGGCGAGAGGCGCCATCGTGGCGGCCAGCTCGGGAAGCACCAGTGCGTGAGGCGGCCGCCGCCAGGCTCGGGAGGCGCTGTTGTGTGAGGCGAGAGGCGCCATAGTGGCGGCCAGCTCGAGAGGCGCCGGTGCGTTAGGCGGGCGGCTCCATCGTGGCGGGCGGCGCCATCGTGGTGGTCGTCACCGCCGGCTCGGGAGGCGCCGGTGCGTGAGGCGAGAGGCGCCATCGTAGCGGCCAGCTCGGGAGGCACCGGTACGTGAGGCGGCCGCCGCTAGGCTCAGGTGGCGCCATAGTAGCAGCTAGCTCGAAAGCCGTGAGGAGGGCGGCGCCATCGTGGCGACCGCCGCCGCCGGCTCGCGAGGCGCTGGTACGTGAGGCGAGAGGCGCCATCGTGGCGGCCAGCTCGGGAGGCGCCGGTGCACATGACGGACGTTACCTGTACGGGAGGCGCCGATGCGTGTGGCGGGCAGCGCCATCGTAGCGTCCTCCGCTGGCTCGGGGGGGTGAAGTGTGCGCGTGGCGGCTGGCTCGTAGTTGTACGCATCATCACGGCGACACTGTTGCCCTCGGCGGCGTCATCGTAGTGGCCTCCACCGGCGCGTAGGTCACCAGCGACGCTATGACGGACGGCAACCGACAGGCGAACGGCACCGCCGCTGTACTGTAATGTTTCCACTGCTTCCACGTAACTTACCTTCCTTCCACTTCGAGCAGTCGGGACGCAGGAGCGGTCCGCCTTCACCTTTGCGCCAGGACGGGATCGAGAGGTGTAATCCACCCGCGCCGGACCGCAGCAACAGGAGCGGGCGTGTTCTCTTGGAGTCTCGGACTGGAAACGCCCGCACCGCGACACCTCGGGCCCCGGCCCGCAGCGTCGCAGCGTCTCGGAGTCATCTTGGACGACAGCAGAAGAAAGTCGGCGGCGCCGGCGCGGCGCGCGACACGGGCGGGGGGCGGCGCCGCGCGGGGCGCCGGTGCCACGGGCGTCGCGTCGCTTCTGAACGCCAAATAAAACTAGAATATCATTAAACTGGCTCACCGGATGGTTCGAGACAATCCAAACCTCCTTATCAGTCCTATTGAAGCGCGGCACCCAACATCAGCGCGCGAAGGCCGTCCGCCTCCGCGCCGCCCCGGGCGCCGCCCCCGCCGCCGCAGGCACGATGACCGCACGTTCCCTCTCCGAACGCGGAGCGACTTAAGTTACCACTTGTTGATAAAAAACTACTGACGCACTTCCTACTTCGATCTCGAAAATGCGCGACCTGCCCGAGAACCGTGCCTGTCAAAGTAGGCATTTACAATGCGCAACTAACAACACGAGGTACTCCCAGGCTTGTTAACGGTAACGATTTTAGCAGCATGGTATGTAAAAATTCATTTAGCCAGAAAAATAAAAATAAAAAGTGGGTAGAATCGATATTCACTTTCGATCGCGAGATCGCCAAAAGACTAATAATAGCGATCTCTGCTATATCTTACTATTTAATGGAACAAGCTTTGGTTCGGAAATTTTAAAGCACCATGCTGCAAAAATGTACGCAAAAAAATTTGCGGACCATCGGACAAGACGGTCGACGAAACAATGACATGGCGGCGAGTCGCGGAAAGCGAGCAACGACGGTTCGCAGGGAGGGGAAGCGGAACTACGTCACGGCGTGGGGCGGAGCGACTACATAGACGCTAGCGGCATCTATCGGACACCGGAGGCGTTACTCTCTCAATGAAACAATGAAGACCTCTGACGTAGAATACGGAACACATAATAAGTTAATTTCTACTTAACTAGAATGAGACTGCTATTTTAGTTTTTAACCTTATACCGGTAAAACTGTTTTAATATTTTTGATCACATTTAAAGCAGTTTACTGAATCACTAACTGACACTAATGTGTTGCAGAAAGTTTTTTGACATATTTTTGTATTGCATAATGTTACTTGGCAGAAATGTCGTTTGGCAGAATTACCTTTCGCATAGTATCATTTAGCATACAATCACTTCGCAGAGTTTTATAATCCAGAACCATATATTTTGGCATCCTGTTGATCATAATATTATTTTAAACGAATATTGATTTCGCAGATAAATGTACTATTTTGGTGGCATAAAGCTATCAAGTTTAATTAAAGGTGATGTTGTAAATGGTTTTAATTGACTTACCAATGTGCTGCAGTACCTAGTATGCTCTAACATAATCTGTTTTTATGGCAGTTGATCTTACTTTTCTGGTAGCCGTTCGTTTTTGTAGGAGGTTGCAGCTGTAACCTAACCTAACCTATTTTTCTGACAGCCATTAGTTTTTGTTGGTCGCAGCTCTAACCTAACCTAACCTATTTTTCTGACAGCCATTCGTTTTTATAGGAGTTCGCAGTTCTAACCTAACCTAACCTATTTTTCTGACAGCCATTCGTTTTTGTAGGAGGTCGCAGCTCTAACCTAACCTATCTTTCTGGCAGCCGTTCATTTTTGTAGGAGGTCGCAATTCTAACCTAACCTAACCTTCTTTTCTGGCACACGTCCAATTTTGTTGGGGTCGCAGTTCTTACAAAACTTAACCCACTTTTCTGCTAGCAGAAAAAATCATTATGCCATAATAAGAGTATGCTGCAGGATGATTATGGTACATAAAATTATGCTAAACGAAAGTCGGCAACAGTAATCTTCTGCTTAAGAGCGCTATTACATTTCGGCGTTGAGCGAGTTTAGGTATTTTACGCGCTGCGGCAGGCCGTGCGAGCTCAGTACGCCGATCCCTTCTACCACACTCGCACTACAATGATGGATTAAACATTCTTGATCCTTCGCGAAGCATATTGAAATCAACCATAACAACACTAACTGTACTTAACTTTTAAAGTTCTAAAACTGTTATTTGGTAAGTACGAAAATACTAAATGCAGTGCAAATGTACATAGGGGCTGTTCATAAATTACGTCATCTATTTTTGACGATTTTTGACCCCCCCCACCCCTCAAATCATCCAAAAATCAAGCTTCGGATGAATCTGTTTCCTCCTACGTCATGTTACCATCATCCGATGTCCAGACCCCCCCCCCCCCCCCCCACTCCTCCCATTTGAAACGACGTAATTTATGAATAGCCCCATACTCGTACTTATGAAGGTATATTACTCGAAAGAAATTATAGGTACCTACTCGCTTATTTACATGTTTCGTCATTGCATTTGGTACCTATAGGTTGTAAAGTTTGTATCAACGAGGGTATAAAAACGAACTGGTACTGAGGATCTGATGATGATTAAGGTGGTCACGGATACCAATCAACCATGTAGTAACATGATTAGGCTCGTTTGATTCGTCTCAACAAGATCTTTGACACTGAAGATACACAGGGTCTGATGATGGAGCTGGAAGGTGGCCACGGGTACCAGTCTATCATGTAACTAAACAACTTCGTGTTTGGGCTCGTTTGATTCGTCTCAACAAGATCTTTGAGACAAGACAGTACTCAGGGTCTGATGATGGAGCTGGAAGGTACCATTACCAATCAACCATGCAACTAAACCACATCGTGTTTAGGATCGTTTGATTCGTCTCAACAAGATCGTTGACACTAGGTGATACTCAGAGTCTGATGATGGAGCTGGAAGGTGGTCACCGGTACCAATCAACCATGCAACTAAACCACTTCGTGTTTAGGCTCGTTTTATTCGTTTCAACAAGATCTTTGACACAAGATAGTACTCAGGGTCTGATGTTGGAGCCGGAAGGTGGTCACCGGTACCAATCAACCATTTCGTGTTTAGGCACGTTTTATTCATCTCAACAAGATCTTTGACACAAGGTAGTACTCAGGGTCTGATGATGGAGCGCGAAGGTGGCGACGGGTACCTGTCAATCATCATCAGCTCCATCATCAGACCCTGAGTAGTATCTTGTCTCAAACATCTTATTCCGAGGAATCAAACGAGCCCAAACACGAAGTGGTTCAGTTACATGGTAGACTGGTACCCGTGGCCACAGTCCAGCTCCATCATCAGACCCTGAGTACTAACTTGTGTCAAAGATCTTGTTGCGACGAATCGAACGAAGCCAAACACGAAGTGGTTTAGTTGCATGGTTGATTGGTACCGGTGACCACCTGCCGGCTCCATCATCAGACCCTGAGTACTATCTTGTGTCAAAGATCTTGTTGAGACGAATCAAACGAGCCTAAACACGAAGTGGTTTAGTTGCATGGTTGATTGGTACCGGTGACCACCTTCCGGCTCCATCATCAGACCCTGAGTATTATCTTGTGCCAAAGATCTTGTTGAGACGAATCAAACGAGCCCAAACACGAAGTGGTTTAGTTGCATGGTTGATTGGTACCGGTGACCACCTTCCGGCTCCATCATCAGACCCTGAGTACTATCTTAAGTCAAAGATCTTGTTGAGACGAATAAAACGAGCCTAAACACGAAGTGGTTTAGTTGCATTGTTGATTGGTACTGGTGACCTCCTTCCGGCTCCATCATCAGACCCTGAGTACTATCTTAAGTCAAAGATCTTGTTGAGCCGAATCAAACGAGCCCAAACACGAAGTGGTTTAGTTGCATGGTTGATTGGTACCGGTGACCACCTTCCGGCTCCATCATCAGACCCTGAGTACTATCTTGTGTCAAAGATCTTGTTGAGATGAATAAAACGAGCCTAAACACGAAGTGGTTTAGTTGCATGGTTGATTGGTACCGGTGACCACCTTCCGGCTCCATCATCAGACCCTGAGTACTATCTTGAGTCAAATAAATACATATAGAATGTCAGGTCGTTTCAAATATTTTAAATCCTGTCCGGTAGTTTATTAAACTGTACCATTATAAATTATAATACTATAAAAACAGTGCTAGGATCAAAGTCTCTCGTTGCGGTTTACACGCACACAGTATAGCGTTTTACACGGCGCCCGCCGCACACAATGATAAAAAACCTCGTCGTCGCCGTTGAAAATGTGCGGAGCCGACCGACACACGTCCTGCCTCTACAAGCTCTGCCGCGGCACTGAGCTGGCGCAGCGCGCGTCATCGGTAATATAGAGTAGTTTTCAAAAAATTGCCAAAAAATTATAGTAGAATTTCATAAACACTAATGTATACCAACAGTATAAGCAAACATTGCAGATTGCTTGAGTATGAAAATGACTTCGATATTAAGTAGATTTTCGTAGGAATTGACACTTGTTTCGGAGAGAAAATCGAGTTCGTTTTACTTTGATTTTCTCTTTCTCAAAGGTATGTAGGAAAAATATAGTTTGATATGCCTAAAGTACAGGGTATTAGTAATACAAAATAGCCAGGTTTAGCAGAGTAAAATTCTCAACATTTCCAAATAAGAGCTCGCCATTCAGTGCTTCACGGGGTTTTTCGGAAACGACCATCAGAAAAAAAATCATTACTAATTTAATAAGTCCTTTTTCTAATATTTACAACGATATTTATAAAGATAAGAAGACGCTTTTACTGGAACAAGTACTCATTGTTTCTAATAATGAGCGCAAAGTCCTGAATTTCGTCGACTAGTATCATCAATTTTGCATTATTTCGACTTTTCTTGTAAGAGCGCTCTTAATGATATGCTGTAAAATGTATTGTATGCGTAGTAAATAGTAATGCCAAGTAATAGTTATGCAAAATTATCATTCGACTAAAAGTGTTTCTGCAATACATGTTTTGCGAAATGTATTTCTGACAAACAATATTATGCCAGATGAGGGGAACCCGGGGCTCCGGTTATGGCACTTTGAAGGAAAAGAAGAGGAGCTCTTGGGAGGTCATCTCAGTGTTAACGCATTCACTGCCAGGGAGCGTGGCCTAGGAACAAACTTGTATGACGGTGGACGCACATGTGCGTCGGGGGCAGTGAATGTGTCAAGGGTTCGGTGAGTGTTTTTTACCTCTTCACATGCCCCTGGATTTCTTCAATCCCGGTTATAGAGGACACATTGTAGGGAAGGGAAAGGGGGGAGGGAAGGTTGCATCTGCAAGGGTTAGGTGGATGACTTTGGTTAAAGGTTTCTGCACAAATAAGTTAGCGTTGATGTAAAGCTCCAGTTACACGGCTTTCGCTTACTTTATTTCAAACGTTTCTGCATCTTAATTCCAGAGCGGCGGCGAAAGCATAGACATCAACCAAATCCGCTCAGTAAAAGTGTCGCGCGGCGCTCGCAACATCCCGAAGGCCTTCGAGATCTTCACCGGAGACCAGACCCTGATCCTCAAGCCCGCGGCCGGCGACGCCGAGGAGTGGGCGCAGTGCCTGAGCATCGCGGTGGCCACGTCGCAGGCGCGCCACGCGCCGGCCAAGGCCAACAGCTTGCCGGCGCGGGGACTCACGCTCAAGAGCTTCTGACAAGGTATGTGCTCCTAGTACTTCCGAAAGTTTCATGGTTTTCATCTGTTGTCTATTCCATATGGATCTTAAGGTACCGTAGGTTCAGAATGCAGAGGTTTTTGGAAAAAATCGTAGCACTTTTTTTGGATCACAATATGGTTGCCAATAATTTAATTAGTAATCTTGTTGCCTTTCTCTACACTAAATTTCTTACTTTGTGTTACTTTTTATTGTCTGGCTTGAAGGAACGGAAAATTTAAGGATACTCGTATCTCCAATTAAAGTAGCAACTAAGAATATTACTAAAATTACCAATATTCTTTCAGGTGAAATCGTTGGCTAACTTTTCTGGGAAGCTTGACATTGTCGGCTAAATATGTTCAAGTAAGGCCTAGTAAAACTAAAAACTTTGTAACAATATTTTCGAAATATTATTAAAAAAGTATTGTTTATAGTCTTCTTTCTTGAATAGTCTTTCAACTAAAAGTATGGAGTCACAGCAAATAAATTACTGCCAAAATATTGACTGCATTGAAATAGATCTCATACTAGATGTAACATATACTCGTATCAATCTATCTAGTATAACGTGTATGCGGTCAGGCAACATAGTTTGAAGTCATTAGTGTCCGACCGAAACCGAACGAAGTTTTGTTCTAGTTTCGGCCAAAATTCGATTTTATGCCGAAACCGAAACTTCGATCGGACACTACCGAAAATACAGTTTCGGCGCGGCCGAAAGGTTAGGCAATTATTTGGCCTTCGAAAACATGTTTTTTTTTTGCCGGAACCGAAATCGGAACTGCGGTCGGACACATGGTATAATAATATACTCCGCCTGGTACTCTCTTCCGACCACGTGACTGACACAAGCCTACGTCATCATGCGACAGCGCTATATAATAATATGAGATAGCGCTATATAAAGTGGCAATGTTATTGTGACGTAGACTTGTGTCACTCTGGGAAGAGAAGACCATGTTTTATTAGACTATGGGTCGGACACTAAAAATTATATGCTTTTGTTAGCAGCATATAATGTGGTCATATAGTCGTATTTTATGTCCAAAACGTCTATGTATATTATGTTAGCGGGTAAGACGATGCGTATTAAATAGATTTTTAAGTGTCATATCAGAGATTATATAATTATTATTGAATGTTATCTCTGCTGCCAATTAGCGTTAAGTCCCGTGGAACTTCCCCAGTGGAAGGATCAATTTGCACAATGATTAGTCGAGGAAAGCAGTTTGTCAATTTTCGACTGTATTTCAATGTTATGAAGGTTCAAAATGAGCAAATTTTGCTATAAGCTTTTAGCGGAGTAGCTAATCTTGCACAATACTTTTATGTAAGGCAGCTTCATAACATATGGTATTGCGTACTTAAAGCGAAAACGAATGCTCACTACATATCTACATATGTATACATATACAAAAATATGACAGCGCATTGATCGCATTAACCTAATGTTGCTTTACAATAATGACCTTTATGACTATATAGATTAAGTCTTTTTGATGTACTTACTCTTGTAACGTTAATTTGGAGTTAGCGAGTGCCTTATGTATAGGTATATACATTTATATGTTAGCGTAGGATCGCCGTTCGAGCTTAAAGTACAATGAATTTATATACACATGTTTTATACGATCGATTTCTTAGTTGAGCCAGCCAAGCAAAATAGCTGAAAAAATTGCTTATTATAGCACTTATCAATAAAATGATGTGCCGTTATCAAGCAAAATGTACCACTTTCTCGCTTACCATAAGGACGAAAATTGCTTGATTGAAAATGACACATATTACTATGAGCTTAGGCGAGTTAATTTGTCCAAAGAGCAACAGCTACTTTGATTGACCGACTAGTATTTCGCTTAGCACAGTCGACGACGTCGACGTCAAAGATATGTTTACACTTTTCGCCTTATTACAAAGGAGTAAGGTGCAAAAGTGTAAACATATCTTTGACTTCGACTGTACCTACTGTTTGCTTCCAGCGGTACCTAGGTATATATTATTATTACTATGTATTTCCCAATGAAATAATATAAATTAATAAATAATGTATTCTTATTAATCGACAATGAGATTTTGTAAAAAGCTCTAAGACTGAATGCTGGTCATGTGTTTACTCGTTTTAAATATTGTTTGGAGACCAAATGTTGTGATTCAAAATTGACATTCCCGTCCTGTTTGACAGTCTTGATAATTATTTAATAATTATTGTGGTCTCAAATTATTACTTTTAATGGTTGTATGAAATGACATTATTATTACGTTAGTTAGTTTTGGATTTGCTGTATTTCCCAGTTTTTTGACTTGCCGTTTGCATTTGAAAGCACAATCGTGTTGGTTGACGTAGTTTTAGATTTCTGTACAAATCTAATAATTGAGTACGAGTATAAGTAAAAAACTTAAGAACAGCCCCTCGTCTATGTAGTGATGGAACTTATGTCTAAACTCGCAGTGCACACCGCTTTGCCCGCGTGGAACTTTGTCTATGTAATTTTCCCCCCTACTACCTAGGAGGCTGCTATCACAAAGCAAAGATAATTGATCGTAATAGAGATATAAATTCTAAGAAAAAAACGTGCCCCTTTGTTTGACATCCAAAACAGATGGCACTGACTGCGCTATATGTTTTGTGGTCACTGAATTGTCAACTTTTGACAATCAGAGTTACCGCAAAATGTATGGAGCTGTACAGCGCCATCTCGTTTATCTGTCAAATTCGAAGCAAGAAATTGTCTAAGATTTTACGCATCTCAATCGATGTATCTTGGCACAAAGTCATGCTACTGCAATAGTGTTTACAATTCCTTCGTGAACTTGCCAAATTTTATCGGAATATTAGATTAGCGGTGAAAACATAACAGATAGAGAGTTACATGGGCGTTTTCAGGAATAAATATCGAAAACCTGATTCTCACAGATCCCGGTGTTTTTGGGTTCTTTCAACTCAGAATCACTAGCATATTCAATTCTGATGATAAAATAAAATGTCCCAAAAATTTGAAGTGAAAAATTTTTTCATACTAAAACGTGACGTAATGGAATGGACATTTTGGGACATCTTTTTTTAATGGTGGGATGGAGAATGCTGTCGATTCTGAGTAGAATGAGCCCAAGAACGAAGAAAGAATCAGGTTTTCCATATTTATTTCTGAAAACGCCCACCTACGTATATAAATATACGTTACTTACGTCAGTATGATTGTCAACCTATTTCTTCACGCAAGACAAGCTCGATTTACATAGTCTAGGGGCACTTAAGTGTTTAAGCTCTATTAATTGTTCTGAATAACTCTAGCGTCGGTGGACGCGACGAATCATCACCAAATATCGAGTGTTCATGTAACCAAATTGTTTATTTGATTGTTATTCTACTTACGATAAGGTGCTTCCACTTTAGAGTAGAGACAGACAACTGAATTATAATAGACGCGCCTAATCAGACAAGTTTTATTTATGGCTAACTCAATAGTCGTTATTTTAAGGTGCATCCACATCCACAGTTCCACACCGCAGTTACATTGTAGAGCAACACGGTAACATTAGGTAACTTACCTAGTTACTTACTGTTGCAGTGTTAAGAAGTTAACTGCGGTGTGAATGAATCTTTCGGTATTTTAATTCTTTCATCCCAAAGGGTCTATGTTTGCCAGCCACCTTGTTGTTTTAAATTTAGAATTTAATTTTGACTCTTTGCTGAACATTCTTAACTGGCCGTTGGTACCTATACCTTTACTTCGCAATAAGGTTTACGAATTATCAGTTTACTATGGACGAAGTACGAAGAATTTCACACATTGACACACCTGTTCCCGTCTCTATCACACGCACATATTGCTACCTGCTCGTACAGTGGCATTGACCGCTAGCATCATCGGCTGGACAACAATATAATTATGCGCGTGCGGTAGAGATAGGAACAGGCGGGTCAAAGTACGAAATTCTTTGTTCTTAGCGTCCTGACTTTATTCTTAATCAACTTGTGCGTCTATTATAGTTATTTTGTCTGTGTTATAGTATAGACAAGCGTAGTATGTAGTAACTGTGACGTCCATTTACAATATAATAACAGTTTTCTGTGTCGGTTAAAGTGATTAATTTAGTTCAAGTGCAAGCTTGATATGTTACAATTAATATAATTTGCTCACCTGTTTGTCTGTACAATTAATTCTGATACTTTTGTACTGTTGATGCCATTCAATATTTCTGGAAATAAGTATCAACTCGTTTAAGTAAGCTTGTAAGTGATTGCAGATTATTGTTACACCATGATGCTTTGCATACCAATAGGCACCTTATGCAGTTGCCATAAGGTACTTTTTGATACGAAATGCCACGTATAAGAAACAATAGCATATTGCAACTCCAGATACTTGCCCATTACCGAGTTTTTATAGATTTATGTTAAGTTATCATACTCAAAATGTGCAGAAATCGCTAACGATCGCCAGTACAAAAGTTTTGTTTAGTTAACTTAAGGATCTATATTGTTTACGCTCGCAGCGTCTATGTACAGAAATATATTTATACAGTTTGAGTTTTATACATGTTGATTAAGTTTAAGTTTAGCTTCAAAACTCGGTGCTATTTGTCTTATGAACTTGAAATAATACAATCTTCCTCGTATTTAATAATGAACTGAGAATTGTTCTCTACAGCAGCAGTTGCTTTAAAATATTGAAAGGCCCTTGTACTTATTTTATAGTCAATAAATAGTTCTGTTTGTAAATTGTTATTTTATTGTACAACAAAAATACACTCTTTGGTTAAACTGTTTTAAGACATGACCATTGCACCAAAAATGAATATAGTCGTCAAGTCGCTATGTGCATGTCTGTGGCGCCTACCTAGCGGGTATGGGACACATTAGTTTTCTGACAGTTGTCAAATATGTAGTATAAAGACATAGTCCCATGAAAGATGAAATCTTTCCGACGCCGTGCGTTGTCGCCGCTTGTGTTTCCCTCGCCACGCACTCCGCATGAAGCCAAATCATAGTAACCTTCATGATTTAAATTTTCTCTTGATGTTGACGTTATATAAGACGTATTTTTGTGTTTAGATGACTTGTCCAGATTTCATAGCCTGTAATTGCTTTTTGAACCCATCATTGGGTCGTATGGCAGGTCGCTTATCCTTGACCAAGCGATATGCGTCTTCAAACTCCATTCCTTTGTATTGCATGAGGTAAGCAATCGCAACAGTTGAGGTGCGGGAAACGCCGGCGTTGCAATGTACCAAAACATTCTCACCACGACACACTGAGTCGTGGACAAATGGTAAACACTCTGTTAATATTTGTTTAACATCAGTCTCTGGTAAATCTAAACATTGCACAAACTTATGTCCGACGTTCACTTCAGCATTTATTCCTACACTAAGCACATTTTTAATATTATATTTTGTTAATACATCGTCAACAGTACAGTCCTGAGATCCTATATACAAATGCTCAGTCACTAACACGGGTATATTGTCAGGTTTATTATCCACCACAAAGCCATAAGTCGAGGAAATCTCAGTCTTTTCTCCATTCCGTTCTATGAACCTCTGTCCAGCAGCGTTTGTGACTACGGTTTCTCTAACTTTGAGTTTATTCTTTTGTTTCTGTAATTCGTTTAGAAAGCTCATGTTTGCGTGGCTTTCACTGTCTTAGATTTGTGTGCGTTGATGTTCTAAGGCACCCAAGACAACAGAGGGCCCTTCAGCCTCGCTCCAGCTCAGATTTTTAGATTTGAGTCACAGATTTAATAAGTTATTTCACAACCAATACTGCACGAGTTCTTGCTGTGGAAATATGAACCCTCTGTGTTTTTTTGCCGAACCTTTTTAGGGCAGTTTTTTCCTTTTTTTACGAACTGGTGGTAGTTTCCTTTACCTAAATTGAGAAATCTAGTTTTGTTTCTTATTCACTTTAAGATTTCTCACTACTATTTCATCACTACAGTGATTCTTTGTTACTATAAGTCCTTTAGGAAGTTCATTCTTACTCATTATTAACCTGACTATCTCCAATATCCCTATAGATCAGCTCGGGTCATACTCGAGTACTCGACTTTCTAGACTACTCTAGAGGTAGTCCATGCGGCAGATTGTTCTTTATGATGTTGTGCTATGAATGCTTTGACTATGTGCTCGAGTTCGAGTCCTATTCGCTTAAAGATTCACTAGAGTTTCATCACTATTCTCTTTGTTTCATTTATTCTTCCTTCACTATCACTGTCTTCCACTTGACTATCTCCACTATCCCTATAGATGAGATCCTCCGGGTTATACTCGACGTTGCAGAGATAGAGTCCTTGCGGCGGGCAGTTCTGGATGAAGTTGTACCAGGAGTGCTTGGACGGGACTTGCAACATCACCTTTATCTCGTCGGCGGGGAGCTTGCCCACTGCTACGCTTATCAGTGTGCCCATCATCCGACGGATCTGCAAGTATTTTAACACATTTATTGCCACCCAGCCATACAAGACATCCGCGCCAGGCCACAAAAATTTAGTCATATATAGCTTAGTAGTACGAGTATCACGATCCCGACTATCGGGTCGTCCGGCCTGAGAACGAAAACATAAAATACCCGATAGTCGAGTTTTCGGCACTGAATGTGTTAATGTACTGTGCTATTTGAAAAAATAGACACTACAGTGAGTGAGCTATTTATGACAAGTTTCCTTTTTCTAATACTTGTCTTTGTCTACACAAGTTTGTGACAATGTTATTAAGATAAATCCAGACATTAGTGCAGCGGTCGGCAACAAGCGGCCCGCGGGCAGCATGCGGCCCGCGAACCTCTCGCTTGCGGCCCGCGAGCCTCCCTGGCTATTTTGTATGTAATATTGACAAACGACAATGTCTGCTAAAATCCCAAATATTACCAAAGTGCGGCCCGCGTCGACTTCGTTAACTACTATGTGGCCCTTGGCTGCTAAAAGGTTGCCGACCGCTGCATTAGTGGAAAGGAACACTTCTATTGAACACTTATAAGTACTCGGGAAGTAGACTAAAATATCGTAGCCGCAAATTTGTCAGCTGAAGTAGATAGAGCCCTGTAGGTCTGTACCTCAAAGAGTCTATGGGGCCCAATACATTCCACGACTCTTCTCTTTCCGCACAGACTAACAGTTTTGTTTTAGCGATCTACCTGTGCCTATCTTGCATCTCCTTCGTTTTATTTACCCACCTGATTGTGCACAAACGCCCTAGCCTTGAACTCCACATCCCAGTAGTCCCACACACTGTCCCTCGGATAACTAGTTATCAGTGGCGTCCCGGGCCTCACTAGAATGTGTTTGAGCTCGCGTCTGTTATGCTTGTGTTGCTTCAGTTTGTCGAAGCGCTTGAATGTTGTGAAGTCGTGGAGGCCGACAAAGTGTTCGCAGCCCGCTTTGAAGCGCTCTATGTCGAACCCCGGTGCTCTGAAATGGAACAGCACTTGAAGGTGGCGGACTGGACGCACGTGACTGGCGGCGCGGCAAGTCGCGCAGGGGCGTATTTTGAAATTTGGCGCCTCGGGCCAATACGTTTCGCCGCCCCGGAAGTCAAGGAAGAAAAACAAAATGCAATCCGCCAGGAGCGGCATGCCGCCCATGGGGGTTGGCATATGCCGCCCCTGGAGGTTGGCGCCCCGGGCCATGGCCCGGATGGCCCTATGGTAAATACGCCCCTGCGCGTGCGTCCAGTTCGCGGCATTATTATTTAAATAGTGCCAGTTATGTTATTAAATTATTTTATCTATCACTTGGCCAAGCCAGAACTTATTTTGTATCATGTTTGATGAATGAATGATCAAGACGGCAATAAAATACAACAAAATTAAATTGTCTTTTCCAAATTGGCATGATTCAGAATGAACTTATCTATTATTTTTATACTTCGTAAATCATTTTTTAAATAACCTGTTATATAACTGAATTAGAAAATTCGAAAATCCTTTCATTCAGAACCAGTACCTTTCGGGAGCCAACTATGATGCACAAAGAATTCCATGGCTTTGTTGTATTCCGAAAACCAGGAATTCCCAGCTTTGGGACTGATTTTGTATAGGAGCACATCCTACTGACGGCATTTTCCCATAACTTATTTAAAAGTTATAAGCTCACCTTATAAAATGGCACCTCCTCCACTCCTCTATAGGTATATGTTGTGCTATGCTCGAGAACTCTGGTAACTCAATTTCTGGCTTCAACACTGCTAACCTGTAACGCACACAATTTACTATATTTGTCTTTATCTATTAGCCTATTAGCAACTGCCCACGGCTTTGTCCTCACGAGTGACGATTCAACCCAAAAAATTATAAGCTTGTTATACAATACTAAAACTAAAGATACAATATACACCGTGTTTTTATTGAATTCCGTTAACTTCGGAGTATGGTTAAGTACGTTTAAGAGAACTAAATGGCATAGTTAATTTTCAAAAAAAAAAAACTTTTTTTTGCTTTTTTAATAAAAATATTTAAGTTTAAAAAGTAATTAAATGTAGCATGTAGCGTTGTTGTAACACGGGCATTACATTTAACTCAACCAAACAATTGAAATCTGTGACATATCAATGTCATTTCGAACATCTATCGACCGAGATTGTACTAAAGTTTAGTAGCAAATGTGTGAACTCATTCTAAACACTAATCAATATGTAAACCGGCCCTAAGGCAAGTGTACATGCTTGTAGAGGCCTTATAGGAAAAAAATAATTTTTTGATTATCTCCGAAATGGAGTTAATTAGAATATCGGTGTCTTTGAGAAAGTTACTTGATTTAAGCTCAGGAATGCACCCTTGAAATTAACGGAAATAAAAAAAAACACGGTGTACAATATTAAAACTAAAGTTAAAACTAGAAATAAAATAAAAATACAAACTATAAAATATACTTACCTACAAAAAACCAAAACAATTATAAAAAGAACACCCCGTCCAACAGGTCCGACTGCGGCATGGACCCCATGACACTGGCGGCGTTACCTCTCTGTATCGCAAGGGAAATACGTTGAGAGAGGTACGCACCAGCCCTGGGGTCCTCTGTGGTGTCAACCAGCCGCGCCGATAGTGCTCCTATGAATATTTTCATGTCGGCTGACCAGGGACCCAAAGTCTCGACCGCGAGCGCCGCAAACTCATAGTCGTTGAGCAACGTCGAATATTTGCGGCGCTTGAGAACTTGGGCCTGGTCAGCCGCAGCGCCGGCCCGAATGCGGGTCCCCTGAATGTGGGATTGCGCAAAGGTGTCGACACATGTTGCGTTCCACACCAGGGCCATTCCTAACTTCCACGGCACCAACGAGGCTCCGTCGGGACGCTTGCCGTCGTCCCTCGCCATGCCCACGGGTTCTAAAACCGCAGGCACAGACACGGTGGCAAGCGCGCGATGGACCAAATCGTTAATCGTGCTGTGGCGGAATATTCGGCCGGCGCTTCTTGAACATGAGAGGCCATGGCGGCCCAACTGGTAATGTAACATACATTCATTAATTTTGTTGGGTTGAATCCAGTTTACAATCTATCCAGGAAACCAAGTAACAATCTATCAGCATGCCATATTTTCATTCCATTTTAGTGCAGATAAATAAGTAATATGTACGTGCCTCAAGCTTTTCTTACAAACAGGGAATACAAATTGAATCGCATTATTAAAAATGTTTCACACCATACCTGTACAAATATGTTCGAGATAGCGCTTTAAACCTGGCATGGAAGTTGTCCGACACTCTCAAACAGTCCTTGACGTAGATAGGTGTCTCAGTCTTCAGGAAGTGCTTGTTCAGTTTAAATGTGACCTGATATGGTTCGTAGATCTTGCTGCCATAGCGGTCCAGGTCGAAATGGGCACTTGAATTTAAAGCATGTACTCCACCATCTGTTCTGTAAATGATAAATTTCTGTAGATATGTTTTATGCTCAGAAATATATTTGTTAAGAGATCCATTCAGATCAAGTGAATGCAGCAGGCCAGTAGCCATACCATAGCAAATTTACCATGAAGTCATTTTAATTTGCTATGGTATGGTTGGTTATTATGATTGCATTAATTTCATTTGCTGCTGTAGTATATATGCAGTTAGGTTTTTCCACATTTACAGACTACTAGCTTTTGCCCCTGTCTTTTTAAGGATAAAAAGTTTATGTTCTACTCAGAAACAAAAGTATGCTTGGGCGATTTTTATAAACGAATATAATCGGCCATTTACTGGACCAGTATCCATCACTCATCTTTGTATCCATATTTTTTATATAAGAAACTAGCAGTAACTTACCGGCTAGACAAAACAAGGTTGGGGTAGTTCAAAGAACGCAGTCCCAGCAGAGCTAGTTCCAGCCGGCCCTGTACGCTTTCCGTGTCTGTATAGTTCTTCCCATCTTTCAACCAAAGCTTCTCCGAGGACCTGCGTTTAGGAAGTAGTTGCACATGGAGTATCTAGAACAACAATGCCTCGCTAAGAACTGAGCGGATTATTTAGGCTACAAACCTGAAAGTCGACCCAATATATGAAAAAAATGTTAGGTATCTGGCTTTCATACTCAAATGCACACAGAAAACTTGTTGTTATTAATGTTTTATTTCACGAAATAAGTATTTACTTTTACAGGTTAGTTTCCCAGCTGATTTTGACACTATTCAACCCTCAACCCGATCAACTAGTTTTTTTTTATATGATGGTCAACTTTCTTTAAACAATTGTAAAAACGCTTTAAAGATGTCAGTGAAGCTATTTGAGACTACATTTAAATTGCTAGTTTTTAAAGTATCTGTTAGTGTTTTTGCTTTTTTTCCCTTTCACTGACGTCGTAAACAGCAGTTTTGAAAGCGCGGGAAACGTGAAACGTGGCGGTTGTGTGTTTTGGTTTCTCGTACATTTAATTCAATTTAAGATCAAGGAATTGGTAATTTGTATATATTTTAGATAGTATTACATGTAAATATTTTTGTTTTCTGTATATATTGTGACATTCACTCATATTAGGTAAGTCTTTTGTAATTCTTTACAATGGGGGAGGATGATCCTCCCGACCCTGGAGGAGAAAACCTCCAGGTTGGTATAAATATTGAAATAGAGTCTAGCATGGATACTGATACATCTGTAAATAATAAAAATGATTTAAAAAGAAAAGTATATAAAAATAAGAGGTGTAAAGATTGTAACAAAAAGAGAAAGCGAAATGCTGGTGGGGAATATGTTTGCGAGTGTGAAATTGTACAAAAGACCCAAGCTCATTCTATAACAAATACTGACACAAATAAAGTAGTTTCTGATATTCAAACAACAAAAGTTGGCAGAAATTTATTTTCAACAGCTGATGTTGCACCGTTTACGGTGCATGTTCAATTAAAACAAACTGATCCAAACTCGTCTCTGCACCCGGTGTCTTTTGGTAGGTTCTTAGTAAAAAACGGCTTCAAAAATATTATAAATGGCAGCGTGAAACGTATTGGTAGGACAAGAATTTCCATGGCTTTTGCAAATCATATCGATGCTAATTTGTTTGTAACCAATCCTCAACTTGACAACGAAAATTTAACAGCATACATACCATCATTTACAGTAACGCGCATGGGCCTAGTCCGTGGTATTCCATCACAGTGGTCCGAGGAGGAAATAGTGTCCAACATTTCCGTGCCCACTGGGTGTGGAAAAGTGCTTAAAGTTCGGCGTTTGAATCATAGAGTTACAGTTAATGGTGCCGTTTCGTGGCAACCCTCTGAGACAGTTGTCCTAACTTTTGATGGTCAAGTTTTACCAAAACGGGTATTCTCATGCTACAACTCACTGCCTGTCGAACTGTATATCTTTCCCACAATCCAGTGCTTCAACTGTACTAAATTTGGTCATACGAAAACTAATTGCAGATCTAAACCCAAGTGCTTTAAGTGTGGTCAATTGCATTCCGGTCATACCTGTTCAGTGGAGGAGGACGATGCCGTTTGCTGCCTTTGCAATGGTTTCCATTTCGCCACGAACAGGGCTTGCCCGGAACACAAGAGACAGAAGGATATTAAAGTAACTATGGCTAACAATTGTATTTCTTATGGTGAGGCTGTTAAATTACATCCAGCTGCTTCAAAATCATTTGCCGATGTCCTTCTGACACAATCACCCCAACAGCCACAGTCTCAGCCAAATGTACATCGCAGTGTCAATAATCCAGCCCCGGGTACAATCATGCAGTCACACAGTTATAAAAAGACAACTTTTTTGAAACCACGTACAGTTAAAAAACTTATAACAACAGGGTATGATGCAGCAGCTCACAATGCTTTAGTTAAAGAATATATCATTCCATCTCCTCAAAATGGCTGTGCACTACAGCAAGAGTCTCCTAAAGATAATGTTTCAGTAGCTGAGGAAATACAAGCGTTAATTGATCATTTATCTCAGCCTAATGTAAGAATACCGTCCCACGTTGCCCCCATGCTTGAAGAACTTGTCTCAACTATTAAAAATAATGGCCAAAATTATACAGTGGAACTGCAGAAGTGTAATAAATAAAAAACAAGATTTAATTCATTTATTAAACAAATTTCAACCATTTGTTTTTGCCCTCTCTGAGACATGGCTCAAGCCTGGGGCTCTTCTTAGAGTCACGGGATATTCATGTCTCAGAGAGGACCGTCCTTCGCGACCTGGCACTCCTGGCGGATGGGGCGGAGTAGCTCTACTTGTCAGGAATTCCATATCATTTTCACCTTTTCATCTTCCATCCCATAGCGATGATTTTTCAATTGTTGCTGCCATTGTAAATAACATCTGTATTATTTCTGTATATATTCCTCATCCCTCATCATCTATTTTTGTTGAGCTTGAACAAATAATTTCTTCTCTTCCTAGGCCCGTTTTAATTTTAGGAGATTTTAACTCACATCACCAGGTTTGGGGTAGTTCATCGTCTAATTATAATGGAGATCGCCTCATTCATATCATAGACCAACACAATCTTTGTGTTTTAAACAACGGTTCTCCAACCCGTCGAACAGCTCCAACAGAGTCAATTAGCGCTATTGATTTATCAATTTGTTCAGTTGATCTTGCGGCTTCTCTCACTTGGCATACTCTGGAATCAACATATGGGAGTGATCACTACCCTATCATTATTACATTTCCATCTTCTATTCCGCCATCTCCGAAACCTAGCCCTAGGCTTAAGTATAATTTAAGTAATGTTGATTGGAAACTTTTCAAAACCCGTGTAGAGGAGAAATTGTTGTGTTTACCGTCCATAGATGATAGTAATGTAGTTAGTTGTTCAGTTGCATTAGCTCAGATAATGACTGAAGCAGCTGATGAAATTTTTCCGGTTAAAAACAGTGCATCAGGTAAAATACCTTCTCCGCCTTGGTGGGATGATGATTGCACACAAGCTATCAGAAACCGTAAGGAGGCTGAAAGAAAATATTGTCATTTTATGACAAATGAAAATTTTGAGACATTCATGCAAGTTGCTCGTGAGACAAAAAAATTGTTGCGAAAGAAAAAGTTCGAAGGCTGGAAGCGATTTTGTTTGTCTCTTAGTCCTAGCGTAAAACCATCCATAGTATGGAATAATATTAAAAGATTTAGACATGCTTTCAATGAGTCCTCTAGACAGATCCTTCCTCCTAACCTTGCTACACAGTTTATGGATAGATTAGCACCTCCTTCCGTCCCCGAAGAATATGTATTTCACCCTGCTGCCTTTACATTTGACTCATGCTATTATAATACTTTAAATGAGCCTTTTAAAATGGAGGAGTTAAAAGCTGTATTAAGTGGTTTAAAAGATACTTCACCTGGGGAAGATGGAGTTCCTTATTCCTTTTTAGCAAATGCTAGTGATGGTATTCTTTCTTATTATCTAAATATAATAAATTCTGTTATCCAGTCTGGTAAAATTCCTGATTCTTGGAGATCTCAAATAGTTATTCCTATTTTAAAGCCGTTCAAACCAGTGTCAGATGTTTCTTCTTATCGTCCAATTGCCCTTTCCTCAGTATTTGTTAAAGTAGCAGAACATTTAGTTAAAAACAGACTAGAATATTTTGTAGAAAAAAACCAATTACTTTCTCATAGTCAATTTGGCTTCCGAAAAGGTAGGTCTACTTATGATAGCTTGGGTATATTAATTTCAGATATTCGATTGTCATTTTCTAGAAATGAGTCTATAGTAGCTGCTTTTCTTGACATAAGCGCCGCTTATGATAATGTCTTAGTCTCAGTGTTACAAGCAAAACTTCACAAATTAGCTATACCAGTAATGTTAACCAATTTCATAATAAACCTTTTATCAGAAAGGTCCATTAGCCTTCTCATAGATGACAACAATAGGATTTCCCGTTTAGTGTGGAGAGGTCTTCCCCAAGGATCCGTATTAAGTCCTTTGCTATATAATATCTACACATTTGATTTAGAATCATCCTTAAATGACACGGTTAGAGTCTTGCAATATGCTGATGATTTATTATTATATTCGCCAAACCTTTCTATTGAACAAGCCAGTAGATCAGTCACTTCTTCTTTGGGCTTATTGAAGTTATGGTTAGATTCAAATGGTCTGGAACTTTCAGTGCATAAAAGTGTTGTAGTTTTGTTTACTAGAAAAATGTTTCCTCCTCCGATCAATGTGCAATTTAATAACTGCTCCATTTCCATTAAAGATAAAACCAAATTCCTAGGTGTTATTTTAGATAATAAATTAACGGGTCTTCCACATTGTGATTACATAGTTTCTAAATGTGAAAAAAATATTAATATCCTCAGGTGCGTTTCAGGAGTTTGGTGGGGTTCACATCCTTTTTGCATGAAACTCATGTATAATGCCTTGATAAGAAGTATTTTAGATTATGGGACATTTTTGTTAGAGCCAGGATATGTAGCTGGCTTCCAAAAACTAGATCGTATTCAATCCAAAGCACTCAGATTGATTTGTGGGGCCATGAATTCAAGCCCTATCAATGCCATGCAAGTTGAGTGTGTTGAGCCTCCACTTCATTTACGACGCCAATATCTTAGTGATAGATTTATTTTCCGTTGTTCCCAATTCTCTAATCACCAACTCTGGATTATCCTGTCTAACCTTGTGCTTCAAATAACTACTTCCAACTATTGGAAACACAAAAGTCCTCCTTGTTTAGTAAAAAGCTTTCAAAAACTTAAATCTATATCAGCTCCCACTGTTAGCTCTTCAACACTTCCCATTTTCCAATATGAATATGATTCTCTGACACTTATTCCTCCAGTTCTCCTCGATATTGGAGTCTCCAAGAATGATGTTGAACAAAATCAACAATTCCTGGGATTCATTGGAACAGATGGCCTGGGTGCTCATCATATGTACACAGATGCTTCTAAGACGTCAGAGAATGGTTGTGTTGGCGTTGGTGTTCTCCACACCCAATCTAATATTTACCAAAAAATAAAGTTGCCACCAGAATCCTCTGTGTACAGTGGTGAGTGCTTTGGAATCCTGAAAGCAATAGAGTTCATCATTATAATGCATCTCAAAAAAACAATTATTTTCTCAGATTCCCTAAGTTCACTACAGGCAATATGTAAATTTCCTTTCAAATCTAAATCTAATAACCCAATTATTTATCAAATCCGTAGCCTATTGTTAAAATGTCACATTAAAGGGTATTCGGTTTCCATTGCCTGGATCCCTGGACACAGAGGGATTAAAGGTAATGAAAGGGTGGATGATTTAGCTCGAGATGCCATTAGTTGTGGGGACATGTTTCCGTTTAAGAATGTGTCTGAAGACCTGTTGGCACTGCCTAAATTATACCTACGAAAGGAATGGAGGAATTTATGGACATCTGGTGCAGGTGCTGCTGCGTTACATTATCGAAGCATTCAAAAATCAATTCCTGCCAAACCTTGGTTTGCTAAAATCTCTCTGCCAAAACCTGCAACTAGTATGTTAATTCGAATGAGATTGGGTCACGTATGTACACCGGAACACCTCAAATTACTAAATCGCGTGGCCAGTTCTGCATGTACTTGTGGAGCTGATCCCGCTGATCTTAACCATATATTCTTTGCATGTAACCTTTATGATCGTTCTATACTATTAAGACAGCTGTCAGATTTTAAAGTTCCGTTTCCCACATCTATTACAACACTCCTGTATATGAATGATTCTTCTCCATATATATTTAAATCATTGTATTCATTTATTTCACGTCATAACATTAAACTCTAACTGCCTATAATTTACCTTTTCCTGATCCTTTTCCAAAATTCCGTCTTACCCGTTATAATGTAATCCTTTAATTCCGTTTCCCTGCTTTACTCGTCTGGCTGAATGCGCCAGGAGCGCGATGCCATAAAAAAAAAAAAAAAAAAAAACAGCAGTTTACTTGACAGTTTTATTCAGTCAGTCGAAAAATGGCTCGACGGACGTGGCATATGTTTACTGTGATAACACTAATATTTACGATTTTATCACTCGTTGGGGATGTAAATACTTCATCACCGGCACCATGGTACGAGAACCTGCCCGCGGTGACCATGGACTACAAAGTTCACATCGACGCGGGCAAAGAAGACTGTTACTTTCAATACGTGCAGCCGGGAGCCACATTTTACGCCAGCTATCAGGTAATTAGCAATTATTGTCGCTTTCAGGCATATGCTATGTTATCGCATAGCTTTCCGGTTTAATTGACAAGCCTGGCGGTAATCTCGTTAAGGTTTATGTCGTAACAGAGCAGTTTATTAACGCACTTTCTAATTTTTCCCAAGGTGTTGAAAGGAGGTGATGGCATGTGCGGGTTCGCGGTGCGGCACCCTAACGGGCAGATCGTGCACCCGTACGAGTGGCGGCAGAGTGCGGAGTACGCGGACCAGTCGTCGTCGGGGGGCTACTACTCCGTGTGTATCGACAACCAGTTCTCGCGGTTCGCGGGCAAGCTGGTCAACCTGTACCTGTCGGTGATCCGCTACGACATGTGGGAGAAGTACGCCAAGGAGGTTGAGGAGCTGGACATGAACATTAAGAACTTTACTGTGAGTTTTATTCATAAAATGCGCCTAATAAGTTCGCTTTCAAAAAATCCGTACATGCTTTCTTTGCTAGCAGAATGAAAAAATCTTAGTGTATTATTAGTTTCATAATATGTTTCGTCGTTATTTATATATATATATAGGTATATAATATATATATGTACATATATATCATAGTATATTTGTATACGTAATTAATATGTTATTCGTAATTTATTGATTGTTTTTGCTGTTGTAATTGTAGCACCGCTCACAATCTCTCTGCTTAGCCTTAAGGTTGACTGGTAGAGAATGCCTTATGGCATTAAGTCCGCCTTTTGTACTATAAGGTTTTCTTTTGTGCAATAAAGATTAAATAAATAAATAAATAAATAAAATTGCGATTGACCTCATTTAAAGCAGATTATAGTTGCCATCAGGTATATCAGAGTGAATACGGTTCTTCCTATTGTCAACATATTAGGGTACATGTTCAAATACAGTAATGGGTATATCATTGTGCAAAATTCACAACAACATGCATGCCATATGTCCATCATTATTTCTTTCTCAAGTTACTCTTGATTAAAATGATTGTTTTGTTTAATTGTACATTTCTTTTTACATATCTTTCTCATAATCATTATATTACTTACTTTATTGAAGGACTTGTGGTCCACCAGGCTGTTAAAATATACATGATAAGAGGATATTTTACCTAGTTTGTTAGTAATATTACCGTTGCCCTTCTCTTACCATGGTTGTATGATTTCCAGTCATCTATCCAGCTGGTGGAGCGCAACATTAATGACATCCTGCAGTACCAGTACCACTCGCGCGCGCGCGAGTCCCGCGACTACAACCTGTTGCAGGACAACAACACTTATGTGCTCAGGCAAGTCTTACAAAAACGGGAACTTGGCCAAAAATTACTTGTTACATTCTGCCTTTTCAGCCCAATCCTGAAATATATAGAGCAAACGAAAAGAAGTGTGAAAATGTTCAGTTGTCCTGGATTCTAATTATACTATTTGTTACGTATTGCATGTAAAAGGTTACAGTCAAAAACCGGTTGACAGCTCAGTTCCAATAAATAAATTATTGTTTACAATTTTACCTAGGATGTCATAAAAAGGTATATTTTTTGTGTGTGCGATTTTGTATCATATACAGCTGATACAAGGTACTAAATCGTGAGTAGGTAAGGCAAATGTGAGGTTATTAATCCTATACACTATAAGTTTAACGTTAAGATATTTGCATACATGTTACACAGTTTATAATATAAAATAATTAATTTGATTGCTTTTTAGGTGGTCATTCATCCAGATCCTGGCCATCACAGCAACAGGGACATTACAAGTTTACTTTTTAAGGAAACTCTTCGAAGTTAAGGACAACTCTTCAAAAACGAGAATATAAATAGAATATAAAAGAATTACAACTCAGATGAAACAGCCTATTCACTTGCGCCGCTCTAGGCCTTATCAGGGTTAGACACAACACATGTGAACATTAGTCATAAATGTGTAGACTGTTTTGTCTTGACGTTTATTTTGTAAAAATGCATTTGTTATCAGAATTTTAATTTGTTGACTGACTCTAACATTCCTTCTTGATTAATTTCCAATAATGGGTACTAATTGTGGCATGAATTGATTTACTTTTTGATTATTCTATTATTTTGATATAATAGAATAATCAAAAATTTTCTCTCTTGCAAGGGATTGATGATTTGTTATACATATAAAATGTTTTACAAGCTAGTCTGAGAAAATCACTTTGTGCTCATTAGTCTTACTTAATAATCATCGATACTGTTTCTTTATGGGTCATATGCTATTTCATGTTTGAATGCTAAGAAATCTATGGACTGTCAAAGAGGTAACGAATAGTATATCAATTTCACGTTTCGTATAATAATTTATGATAATATCCACTCTAACCTACTCAAAGTAAGATTATTTCTGCTACTCTATAGTTTTAACAATGTTTACTGAAGCACATTGAATTATTTTAAGACTAAGATCTGCTTTTTACTTTTATATTTTTTATAAGGACAGTACAATTTCCAAGGTACACAATATCTGCTGTTCCTTTGTTTTTAAGTTTTTTTCATGTTTATGATTTGTTTAATTTTGACATCACATGAATGTGTATTATTACGCTGTCTAAAATATAATTTATGGATTTTTGATCTGAATAAAAGAATAATATTTTATACAATTTAAAAAGGTTTATTTTATTTGATAAACATTATGGACAACTAAATATATCTAGATTATAATTGAATTTTGTGTCAGCTGAAATAATGTTGAGCATGATTTTTACGAATTGTTCGAGATTTCTAGTTCTAGTGACAATGGTAGAAATACCTTTTATATGTGATGTACTTACAGAATCGAATATTAAAATAAATAATATAATTATTTATGGATCTTTAATTTTATGTTTCATGACAATCATGACAAATTGAGATGTTAAGTAAGCAAATCTGTACTAGTTTTAGCAGGTGATAAAAGGGGTAGGTATAAAACATGGTATAATAATATACTCCGCCTGGTACTCTCTTCCGACCACGTGACTGACACAAGCCTACGTCATCATGCGACAGCGCTATATGATAATATGCGATAGCGCTATATAAAGTGGCAATGTTATTGTGACGTAGGCTTGTGTCACTCTGGGAAGAGAAGACCATGTTTTATTAGACTATGGTATAAAATAAAAAATCGTCTGATATGTACGGAGTTATATTTGACAACACTATAAATAAGCCCTATAAAGAATGTGGACCCTAATTCATATACACATGTATAACAATAATTTACTTAAGTACATAAATTCAAATCATGTTAATAGTAAAATAGTAAATATAATTACACGGTAGGTAAACATGGGAATGTTCTAAAATTAAATTACTTGTGATAATTTCATGAAGAAATCGTCTCGTCCGCTTATATGACTAGTTAACGATAACGAAACAGCGGGCAAGACAACGAGCTGTTGGTGCGGCCAAACTAAATAAGTCATCGCAAAACCTTGTTAAAGTTACAAAATTACAAGATATTAATTGCATTGTGTGGGTGACAGAGATGAAAATTCGATGTTCGGATTAGGCCTCCAGAGGCATCTTGTTTCATTCGCTTCACCCTTCCATAGCGATAGCCTTAAATCACGTATTTACTTTGCCTTCAGGGTACAAATGTAATTCGCATTTTAACAAGGATCTGGGTGGTTCTCAAATTATATGACTGCGGTCAGACTCAACTCCGTCAACTTTTCATACATCTATTGTATTTAGTATGGTTTGACGGAGTTTAGACGCAGGCACAAATCTGAAGAATGACCCATCTACCGCGTTCTAAAAATTAGTTTGACCGTTACATGATACGTTACTTACATCTTACAACTAATCAGCAGTTTCATAAACGTCTGTACAATAAACTCTCGAGAATCTCATGCGTAACTGTACACTCCTCTATACATTACATTATACGCTCACTATTATATACTACATTATGACGCTCTTTGAACGCGAAACATGAATACATCGTTATAAAACAAGCACCACTATCTTACTAATAATCTATTCCAAAAATGCATTATAACTATAGTCCGTCCGTTTTTCTAAGATCAAGTACGCCATAGTAAATGTATGGCGAACTTGATCTTAGAAATCGGACAGGCTACATGAAAACACGTATTAATGCATTTTGTTTTTGTAAATAATGATGACTCACACTTATACTCTTTGGACTCACGCTACATCTTACCGAACTGACTCTAAAGCTGGTTGAATAAAAGTTAAACTTGCATATTTCGCAGCGCAATGTGTTTTCAAATGACACTTGTATTAGGCGCGGCTCGATATAGCGTGAGTCAAAACGTAGGTGCTGTAACATTGTGTTGGTTAAAATGCTCCAAAATACTAAGGTCTATAGTATAGTCTACTAAAATAAGGCAGTGGTTGGACGGACATTCTAGTCTCTTCACCGCTTCATCACTCAGATCATTATGAAATTGTGAAATATGTTAATAATTACAACTCATTAAAGCACCACGATTCGAGTGGCTAATCTTATACGTACTTGAGCTATTTGATAGTTGGACAAAAAGACTGGACATACTCCTGATCCTGGACACAGAAGTGGCGATAAAAAAACAACCAATCTCCTGGAGTCTTTGGAAAGACAGCTATTATATCGTCACTTTCTAAATACATCTGACGTAGTTTTTCACAGCGTATCAAGCCTTAAATTTGCAAAAAAACGTTAGAATTCACCAGGCTCAAACGTTTTGGTTCTTAAAAAGTGTATAAACGTTAGTTTTACTGGCAATTTAAGGGTAAATCCCAGTTCCGCCGGAGCTACGTGAAGAGCTAAGCTCTTCGAAGCTACGCTCGCAAGCTTTTCACATAAGCCCTACACAAAAAGCCTTTTCGAAGCCCTACACACTGTGAAACGTCTATTTCCTTCGGTAAGTCCGTCAGGTCAGGGCTTCTTCTGTCCCAGATTCGTGCCGGATGGCGCTAGCAGGATGTACCGCAGGTTGCACCGCAGCGCACCGAGGAGCGGTCTGGGAGCCTAGTTCTATCATAGCTATTTTACGTCCCGCTTAGAATTGACATAAATCCTTGACGGTCTAGGGACTGTGACACACCTAGGTCCCTCGGCTGGTCAGGGTTTCTTCTTCTGGCCGAGGTAAGTCCCGGACAGAGCCAGCAGCCGGTAGCGCTGGCGCAGGTTGCGCGCGCGCGCGTGCGCGGAGGCGACCTCGGTGGTGTAGGAGCCGGGGAACCAGCCCGCCTCGCCGTCGCGGGTGCGCTCGCCGTAGTACCAGCCTGAAACACAAACATTTCTTTATAAATAAAATAAAATATCTTTATTTCAGAATATAAAAATTCCATACAATATTGTTAGTACCATAATACATTACAGCTAGATGTTAGTAAGTAGGTACATTAAAATTAATCATTAACACAATATTTTGACAATGAGATCAAGATTTATAATAAAATTGATTGATTTATAGAACAAACCTTAAAGTTTAGGAAAAAAATTAGGTTAAGTTTAATATTGACTCTTGCATTTCTATTTATTTTCTGGTTGGGTTTTAGACATGGTCACGCATTTCCCCAGAAAAAGAATCGTCTCCTATAGCTGGTCAAGCAAATCTTGTCAGTAAAAAAAGGCGCGAAATTCAAATTTTCTATCGGACGATATCCCTTCGCGCCTACATTTTTCAAATTTGCCGCCTTTTTCTACTGACAAGATCTGCTTGACCAAGTATATAAACGCTGGCGGGTTACATGTTACTATGTAGTTTATTTATTTATCCATTATAGAAGCACTGCTATCTGGAGAAGTGTGACGGCCGGCCTACAATCCCGCTACACCGCCTCGGTACACAACACTGACCTTCGCTAGTCTTGCGCGTGACGCGTGTTGGCTCCCTCTGCTAATGACAGCCTATCAGGCTGAGCGGCCGCGTATAAGGCGTATAAGGCTACAGCCTGAGGACAGTCCCGCAACACCGCAACAACAGTACACACTCACCTTCACTAGTCTTCCGCGTGACGGTGAACACGTTGTAGCCGTCGCGATAATTCATCAAGCTGAGCGGCCGCGTAGGCCTACGGCCTGCGGGCAGTCCCGCTACACCGCCTCGTTACATAACACTCACCTTCACTAGTCTTCCTCGTGACGTTGAGCACATCTCCCTCTGCCAGCGACAGCTCGTCGGGCTGCGCGGCCGCGTACGCGTACAGGGCTACAGCCTGCGGGCAGTCCCGCTACACCGCCTCGTTACATAACACTCACCTTCACTAGTCTTCCTCGTGACGTTGAGCACATCTCCCTCTGCCAGCGACAGCTCGTCGGGCTGCGCGGCCGCGTAGGCGTACAGGGCTACAGCCTGCGGGCAGTCCCGCTACACCGCCTCGTTACATAACACTCACCTTCACTAGTCTTCCTCGTGACGTTGAGCACATCTCCCTCTGCCAGCGACAGCTCGTCGGGCTGCGCGGCCGCGTACGCGTACAGGGCTACAGCCTGCGGGCAGTCCCGCTACACCGCCTCGTTACATAACACTCACCTTCACTAGTCTTCCTCGTGACGTTGAGCACATCTCCCTCTGCCAGCGACAGCTCGTCGGGCTGCGCGGCCGCGTACGCGTACAGGGCTACAGCCTGCGGGCAGTCCCGCTACACCGCCTCGTTACATAACACTCACCTTCACTAGTCTTCCTCGTGACGTTGAGCACATCTCCCTCTGCCAGCGACAGCTCGTCGGGCTGCGCGGCCGCGTACGCGTACAGGGCTACAGCCTGCGGGCAGTCCCGCTACACCGCCTCGTTACATAACACTCACCTTCACTAGTCTTCCTCGTGACGTTGAGCACATCTCCCTCTGCCAGCGACAGCTCGTCGGGCTGCGCGGCCGCGTACGCGTACAGGGCTACAGCCTGCGGGCAGTCCCGCTACACCGCCTCGTTACATAACACTCACCTTCACTAGTCTTCCTCGTGACGTTGAGCACATCTCCCTCTGCCAGCGACAGCTCGTCGGGCTGCGCGGCCGCGTAGGCGTACAGGGCTACAGCCTGCGGGCAGTCCCGCTACACCGCCTCGTTACATAACACTCACCTTCACTAGTCTTCCTCGTGACGTTGAGCACATCTCCCTCTGCCAGCGACAGCTCGTCGGGCTGCGCGGCCGCGTACGCGTACAGGGCTACAGCCTGCGGGCAGTCCCGCTACACCGCCTCGTTACATAACACTCACCTTCACTAGTCTTCCTCGTGACGTTGAGCACATCTCCCTCTGCCAGCGACAGCTCGTCGGGCTGCGCGGCCGCGTAGGCGTACAGGGCTACAGCCTGCGGGCAGTCCCGCTACACCGCCTCGTTACATAACACTCACCTTCACTAGTCTTCCTCGTGACGTTGAGCACATCTCCCTCTGCCAGCGACAGCTCGTCGGGCTGCGCGGCCGCGTAGGCGTACAGGGCTACAGCCTGCGGGCAGTCCCGCTACACCGCCTCGTTACATAACACTCACCTTCACTAGTCTTCCTCGTGACGTTGAGCACATCTCCCTCTGCCAGCGACAGCTCGTCGGGCTGCGCGGCCGCGTAGGCGTACAGGGCTACAGCCTGCGGGCAGTCCCGCTACACCGCCTCGTTACATAACACTCACCTTCACTAGTCTTCCTCGTGACGTTGAGCACATCTCCCTCTGCCAGCGACAGCTCGTCGGGCTGCGCGGCCGCGTAGGCGTACAGGGCTACAGCCTGCGGGCAGTCCCGCTACACCGCCTCGTTACATAACACTCACCTTCACTAGTCTTCCTCGTGACGTTGAGCACATCTCCCTCTGCCAGCGACAGCTCGTCGGGCTGCGCGGCCGCGTACGCGTACAGGGCTACAGCCTGCGGGCAGTCCCGCTACACCGCCTCGTTACATAACACTCACCTTCACTAGTCTTCCTCGTGACGTTGAGCACATCTCCCTCTGCCAGCGACAGCTCGTCGGGCTGCGCGGCCGCGTAGGCGTACAGGGCTACAGCCTGCGGGCAGTCCCGCTACACCGCCTCGTTACATAACACTCACCTTCACTAGTCTTCCTCGTGACGTTGAGCACATCTCCCTCTGCCAGCGACAGCTCGTCGGGCTGCGCGGCCGCGTACGCGTACAGGGCTACAGCCTGCGGGCAGTCCCGCTACACCGCCTCGTTACATAACACTCACCTTCACTAGTCTTCCTCGTGACGTTGAGCACATCTCCCTCTGCCAGCGACAGCTCGTCGGGCTGCGCGGCCGCGTAGGCGTACAGGGCTACAGCCTGCGGGCAGTCCCGCTACACCGCCTCGTTACATAACACTCACCTTCACTAGTCTTCCTCGTGACGTTGAGCACATCTCCCTCTGCCAGCGACAGCTCGTCGGGCTGCGCGGCCGCGTAGGCGTACAGGGCTACAGCCTGCGGGCAGTCCCGCTACACCGCCTCGTTACATAACACTCACCTTCACTAGTCTTCCTCGTGACGTTGAGCACATCTCCCTCTGCCAGCGACAGCTCGTCGGGCTGCGCGGCCGCGTAGGCGTACAGGGCTACAGCCTGCGGGCAGTCCCGCTACACCGCCTCGTTACATAACACTCACCTTCACTAGTCTTCCTCGTGACGTTGAGCACATCTCCCTCTGCCAGCGACAGCTCGTCGGGCTGCGCGGCCGCGTAGGCGTACAGGGCTACAGCCTGCGGGCAGTCCCAGCCCGCGTACACGGCCTCGCCGGCGTCGGCCGCGGGCGGCGCGAGCGCCTCGCTCCAGCGCGACGCGTCCGTCTCCGACGGGCACGAGATTAGCTGGGGAATAGACAAACTGCCGTTATTTTTAATAAATAATAGGAAGATTACTTCCTCCTTGCTCGGCTGATTACGCTACAAAATATATCAATTAGAAAAAAAAAATTATATTGTTTAAAACCAGTTAAGATGTATGAGTATTCAATTATAACCGAGCGATTGAACATTCGATAGTTTAGGTATTTACAGTAGTGTTTATAAATGTAAACAGGTAAGTGGTGAGTTATGCAAATATATAAAAAAAATGTTATTAATTTCAGAAGTCTATTTAAATTATATTTTTGTGTTTAAACACCAATTAACATATTACTAGGTTACATTTAACGGTGCAGTGATTACATATTAGAACATGCGTCAATCTGTTGGCAATTTTACGTACGAAACATGAAGTAAGTCCAGTCAGTTTGTCCGTATTGTTGGTCTAAATCATCTGAAAATATACTTCATTAAAAAAAAACTCGTATGATAGAGTAAGTAATTAAATGTAAATAAGTACCCATTTCAGTTATCTAGAATCTCTGTGTCCCACTGGCAACTAAGGTAATTGCATTGTTTTAATAATAATAATGACATTTGAAACATTTGTTACACAAGCACCGAGCGTCTCTAGCGGCGAATTCATAGCATTAATCTTACTGCGCCATGCTTGATGCGCCTAGGTTTTGTGGACCGGTGTGTCAGTTTGCAACTCGTATCGGTTGAGGTCTCATAATCCCAATGTTGGTAATGTTGTATCCGATCTTACCATCTCGAGCGTGCGGCCCTCGTGGTTCTCGAGCAGCGTGAGCAGCAGCGCGTGCTTGGCGGCCAGCCCGCCCGGCCCCGAGTCCCCCGCGCACACCTCCAGCAGCGAGCGCGGGCAGAAGTCCACCGCTATATGGCTGTTCTCTCTGTAACGAACAATTATCGGGTTATGATTAGATAAATATATTACAACGTGGAGTTACTTTCATATAGATATTGCGATACGATACTGACTGATTCGAGACTGACAAAAATGCTTGATGAGCAATGTGTCAGAAATGCATACTTGTAACGTACGGAATTGATATGTGGGGACAAGCAGCGGACAGACAAAGGGTGTTTATAATGCAAAAAAGGGTAATTAGGATTATGGCTGGGGTACCCTGGGACACACCTGCCCGTAGCCTATTTCGGAAGTTAAGGATCATGACTGTTCCAGGTCTGTACATATTTGAAGTGGCTAAGGTAGTTCGAAAAACTCTTAATGATTTTTTTCTACTCCCGTACTTTTATTTGTCATTTAAAAGGTCGTGGACACACCTTTAAAACCCTACCTTATAGTTGTCAAGACAAGTCTTTAGTCTATTCCCCAAAAAAGAATTTGTGCATACACGCAGTATCTTTTTGGCGATTTTACGATACTTCGTGTAATGACCAACCAATTTGATCTGCTAGCTAACCTTTCCATTCTGGCTGAATCTAGAGTATCTAAGGTTGGTATTCCACCTGTCCAATTTCTTGGTCCAATATCATTGCGTCTCACTCTCACTCTCTCTGATAGCTAATGAAGTGGACTGTAAATATTATGACTAATGGGATGATGGAAACGCGTTATACTCGTATAATTAACTATTTTAATAAACAATATTAAGTACAAGGATGTTATTTGTAACACGGTGACAGGCAGACTGAATGACAAGCAATCATTCAAAAAGTATACAAATTAAAAGTATAAAATAGGTCGCATGCCAGCCAGTCGCCAACACTCTCATTGTGCAAAATGTCAAAAAAAAAATACACATTGATTGGGACAAAGCCTTCATTCTTTATAGATCCAACCCGTAGATCCAAAATTGGACAGGGTGGTAAGGTAACCCTTAGACAGAACTCGCAATAACAATCCCTTCCAATTGCGACTTTGCTGTCTAAAGCATACGGTTTAATCTCTACTGACCCCTTCTTCTTAGTGATGACGAGCAGATCGTTGAACAGGAACAAGTGAAGCGGTGTCTTGTGGAACTTGCGGCCGAAGGTTAGCTTGGACTCGTCCGCTTTCCATACCAGTTGTGTCGCTTCGCCTGATCGCACTAGCCATCGCACCGGTCTGTGTAAAAGAAATTGAAATTGATTTATAAATAATAAGAATATTAGCTCTAGTTAAAAAATAAATAAAAGTAGATTGGAATTTATATAAATTAAATGGCGACCTGAATGTTAGGTTGTCACAAAGCAAATGAGAATTTTGCGACCCGAACTGAATGAGACGAAATAACCGATAATGACGTTAATGTTCGATTCATATCAAAGCACTTGAGTAGTGTTTCAGAAGAGAGAACGGAATTTCTACCTTCTACACAGTAGTTAACGCATTCACTGCCAGGGGGAGTGGCCTAGGAACAAACTCGTATGACGGTGGACGCACATGTGCGTCGGGGGCAGTGAATGTGTTAAAGTCCATATTTAACTATTATCAGTGCACCGCGGCACGCAACAATTTAGACATTGAACGTAACTACCGTATTGTAGGTTCAAATTTCTATGACTCTAGGAAGACCTTAATGACAAGTTCTGACCATATAATTATAATATATGAAAAATGGTAACTTAATAATAATAATTGTAACTTAATTTATCTAATTTAATTTCAATTTTGACGTGTAATTGACCGAAGCGAAGCGAAGGTCTACGTTTTGACTGGATGTTCTCCTCTACAGGTCGCAATTCTTAACCGATTCTCGTGAAATTTTGTAACCGAATTCTATGAACCGATATTTTTTTTTTGTCGAGACGGTTTTTTAAAATTTTTCAAAATGGAAAAGTTGTGATAGCTCGCGCTTATACAAATAGTTGTATCGGTATCATAAGAGTGTATTCTTTTTAAGACATGTTTACAGATTAAATGTCAAAAAATTTAGAAAATTTATTTCGCTGGTTTTGGAGGTATTAAGATATTTCGTTTTGTATGTCCGGATGTTCTCCTCTACAGGTCGCAATTCTTAACCGATTCTCGTGAAATTTTGTAACCGATTTCTATGAACCGATAATTTTTTTTTGTCGAGCCGGTTTTTGGAAATTTAAAAAAATGGAAAAGTTGTGATAGCTCGTGCTCATACAAATAGTCGTATCGGTATCATAAGAGTGTATTCTTATTGAGACATGTTTACAGATTAAATGTCAAAAAAATCAGAAAATTTATTTCGCTGGTTTTGGAGTTATTAAGATATTTAGTTTTTACTTGAGAATGAGTACCTAAATTTCGTCACCTTAAGTAAGAACCATCATGGCGTATTTTGCAAACGTTCGCTTTTTTTGTTTGCACAGAAGGTCTGGGTTCGATCCCCAGTAATTATATGCTGGGATATAACTTTTTGTATTTTTTTTACACTTTTCGTATGGTTTTTTTTTTTTTTACTATATTTTCATCGTGCCCAATAAGATATGCTCGCGAGGTCTACAGCTCACAGAGCCACTAGTCTAGTATGTAATTATATTATAAATAAATGAGGATGAGTATGAAGATGTTAACCTCTTATCCCGACGTGAACAAGCCGGACCAAGGTTGGGTGGGTTTCGCATGGAGGACGGGAACTCGATGCTCTGCGATATCCGGAACATTTCCTCGATGCGCTCCGTGTTGCGCGCTCCCTCGTTACACTGTGACACGAACTGTAACAAAGGAGACGACAACATTATAACTGTTTATATATGATATTACAGGCCTACCACTTAACTGAGGCTATTTGTAAGTGTAACCCTCATTCGAGTTTGAACATGGGGATCAGCAAACGGTTCTTCGAGTGCACTACTTGTCCCGGTCCTGAGCTGATGTCATCCATTCTTCCGAATGTGGTCCCACGAGGTATCGAACCATTGTAACGCCGGTAATGTTACAACAATATTTAGTCTACGTATAATACTGACGTGGTTGAGGGTGGCCAGAGCCAGCATGCAGCCCTCTCGTTCCTCGTCTCCCTCGTTGAGGTGTTTGAGCACGGCGTCCAGCACTAACGGCAGTCTGGTCACGCGCTGCATGGGCAGCATCAGGAACGAGTGGAGTTTCATCATCTAGATATAATACATGGTACTAACGTGGTTGAGGGTGGCCAGAGCCAGCATGCAGCCTTCTCGTTCCTCGTCTCCCTCGTGGAGGTGTTTGAGCACGGCGTCCAGCAGTAAGGGCAGTCTGGTCACGCGCTGCATGGGCAACATTAGGAACGATTGGAGTTTATCCTCTAGATATAATACATGGTACTAACGTGGTTGAGGGTAGCCAGAGCCAGCATGCAGCCCTCTCGTTCCTCGTCTCCCTCGTTGAGGTGTTTGAGCACGGCGTCCAGCAGTAACGGCAGTCTGGTCACGCGCTGCATGGGCAGCATTAGGAACGAGTGGAGCGACAGCGACTGGCACGCTGGGTGGCTTTCGAGTCTGGAAACAGTAAAAATACATTAGTAACGCAATTATAAAAAAGAATAAAGCCAATCAGACCACGAGGCTCGTAATTTCCACCGTTTCTCAAGGAGAGACACACCCGAAAAGCAACTCAACATCAACAGTCAGTGTTTCTATAAAAATAAATTTTGCTTATTTTATTTCCTCGTTAAAATCAAGCTTATTTCCGTAACGGACCTTTTCCTCGATCTAATCGATCTTAGTATTCGTGGATAAGTGTTGTTCATGGTTTACCCAGTGTACATTGTCAAAAAGTACTAATGTATGCCGCTGGTGCGAGCAGGAATAGTAGCTGTGGAATAGCTGTGAGGAGTCACAAGATCACAACCAGTGAGAATATTCTCAAGACATCTCACCTTCTCATCGCAGTTGCAAACGCAGGCCTCTCTCTCAAACGCTGTAGCGCCCGCACCATGAGCGCCTGGTTCGAGCAGTACTTGACGTAGCTGTGGAAGTGTTGTTCGGCGTGTCTCCTCACGAGGTCGCAGATGCCGGTGAGCAGGATGTTCTCCTGCCAGCAGCGCTCCAGTTCCACCATGAGGAGCTGGGAGCACTTGCGTACTGGAAGGAAATTAGAAGAAGAAATATAATATTACGTAATTAGATATTACGGCTAAAAGAAGTAAAAAAAAACAAGTTACAAGATCCATCGTAGGCAAAACCATGAGGAGGTTTGTGTGCCGATGGGGTTGACTTGTAGTTTCGGCTTACTGAGTTTGGTGCTGACATTTCAAATACAACTGGCGACTTAGAGCCATTCCACCTCTGTCGCTTACGAACGCTACACCTTTGAGTATTCTGAGAATGTTACAAAGCTGAATTTCGATACAAGTAAATAAGAGACTAGTAAAATTTTAAGCCAAGACGTTTTGATTCTGACAAAATGATTTTGAAGGCATGAAATGTGATCAAACCAAGTATTAAAAAGGTAGCCTTCGTAAGCGATACTTTTAGTTTTTTTCATCAGAGCTGATAGTTACCAGGTATTATGGTGGAGAACAGTGCCTCCCACTCCTCGCGGGGTAGCACCTGCGGGTCGCGGAAGGCGGGGTGCGCGATGAAGTGCGACTCGAGGACGTTCAGCGAGTTGAGGTACGACGCCTCTGAGGTGAGTAGCTCGAACTTGGCTTCTTGCAGTCGCTTTTGAGCTGGCGCTAGGGAACCTGTGATGATAGAAGTGAACATAATTAATAAGTCACTGCAAAATACAGGGTATAAGATGCACCTATACAGTTTACATAAAATGAGATGGATGTAAGTATGTTACACGAAAATAGGGGATGTGTTATCTACTGTAGCACGCTTTTTGGCAAACTAGCGGACACAGGACAGGGTGAACTATACTGTTTATGTTTTACAATAAAACATGCGATAGCAAATTGGTACTGTCAATAATGTCTGGACGTATAAAAGACAAAATTGAGATTTTTATAGTGACTGGAGTAGACTGTCGGTACTTCTAGTCACTATAGGTATAGGTACCTACATCCGACTGAACTTACTGAGGACAGTAGACTGCAGCACTTCTGGCACCTCGCACCAGAGCGTGCGTGCGGGCCCCCGCGGCGCCACCAGCGCCATGGCCGACGGCCGGGAAGGCGCCGGCGTGGCGCCCAAGCCGGCGCCCGCGTCGTACGCGTCCGAATCCGAGTCGCCGGTGTCGCGGCAGACGGACTGTGAAATCATAAAATGTTAGACATTTATTCCGCAATTACAGGGACGAGGTAAAAACAAAGCCCACAGAAAAAGATTTTCAAAGCACAGGGGACTCTAAACAAGCAAACACAATCAACAATTAATCAATTGGACACGATTGCCAATAATCATCAACAAATGATCTAGCTTACAGACGACCAAGTTCGTTGCAAATGTAAATCAAAACCAGCGCACAATAGTCCGCGCGTGAGTTGAACAAGCGCGTTACTCTTCATTTGAGACCATCGATCTCCTAAATAAAATAATAACATCGACTGCAACCGAAAAATAATATCTAGGTAAAGAAAATAGAGAAGGAAGGATTTTATTCTAACATTTATTTTCCAAATTTACACAATTTAAAGATCAAAAATTTTGACCCGTTACCATGGTTGCATTGTCGTGTTCGTATTTTATTATAGGTAAGTACCTTCGTACTTCAATAATAATGATGTATTTTTTATTCGCTTCATAACTGACAAAACTGGGCCAAATAGATTGAATCAAAAGGCAATTTAAAACATCACGATAATCTCCAAATTTTAGACTTAGCTAGTATTATCACAATAAAAATCAAGTTCTTTGTTATTTACTTTCACCGTCGACCTACCGTATCTCCGTTAGAACTCTCTAAAGTCTCTAATATTTTAAACGATTGCGCGCACAGCACACTTAAAGGACGATTCACATCTTTTATACTGTTCTTCCGAGATACCCGTTTATGTTTATTCATTTTTAAATGCATTGAACACCACTAGCACTACTGACATGTAAACAAGTCTACATAATTCTTAATTAACTCTCTCATTTAGATTAAACGAAGCGTCGGAGGTCATTCAGATAATTCACCGACCCGGAGGTCGATGCAATTATAACGTCAATTATAATAGGTGCAATTCATTAGTGGAACGATAATTGCGTGCGAATTTTGTACAATAACAGCAACAGTTGTGCGAATCATTTTTGCCCGAAACGCAAAAACTGCTCATAGAGGTATAATAGGGAACTGATTCGTGCCAATTCACTTTTCGTTAATTATGTTTTAACGAAACTCGAGATCAATAGAACGACGTAGAAGAACAGTAGGTACCAACCTAATGTATATAAATAATTCGCGCATAACTGACGACAAATCTTGATATCGGTCATATATTTATGACGATTCAATATTTCATTAAATGGAAAATTGATAAAACTTCGCAGAATTGAGTGATTAACGTACCTACTAAATTATCAGTAACCTAACGACACTGACAAAATATTTAAAAAATATTCGACGCGAAAATAATACTTAATGAAGTTTATGACGTTGTTATTGTTAATTATGTTGCTAGTTTTTTCTTTCCAAATTAAACCGACCGAGAGATAACAATTGGCTGTCTATAATTACGTAAGCGACGCAAGTAAAATACATGCCCTTTTGTCCTGTAACAGTGTTAACCTTACGTCTGACGCAAAGACGCATATATTAGCCAAAAGAATGGTTTCGGGTACGCCTATTGAGGCTGTGGGCTGTCGTCACTTGTTGAGCCAACATTAACAACAATGATGGTATTTGGGGCTCATATTTCGTTCAGGAGTAGGTACTGTGTAGTAATACTCATCTACAAAATGTTAATATGTACTTTAGTCCCCATAGTACAAGCTTTGCTTAGTTTGGGGCTAGGTTGATCTGAGTAAGATGTCCCCTAATATTTATTTTTTTATTTTTTATTTAGTTAAGGCATAGTTTGACTCCTTACCTACAATACCTACTCATTCAACATGATTACATGCACAGGCGGCCTAGCCAAGATAACATCCGTACATCGTCAAACGTTAAATTAAATTATTATTATTATACATTATTTATGTTTCGATTGGTGCTATCTTCACACACGATACTGAAGAATATGGTAGTACCTGTAGGTAGAAGTCTGCAGATATATTTGATGCAGTGCTCATCTTTCATCGTCCAGGGTTTGGGAGCCCTTACGGATACACTTCGACCCATTTACACCCATTAAAAGCATGTTCAACCTTCTCCATGTATCGGAAGATTCAGCTCAAGGGCAGGTATTCTTTTGGATCTAGTTAGTCGGCTCCACGTCTTCATTCTGTGTGGTGAGGGCGTGACAACCACACAGTCAGCAGTTCTTACCTCGACTTTAGCCGCGTTGTAGAACTGGTAGAGCGGTTCGTGTGTGAACAGCGAGTGGGGAAGTGGCGAGGCGGGGTGCGAGCCTGATGATGCACCCGACGATGATGAGATGTTGCCAGCTTGGTAAAGGCCAGCCTCCGCGTACCTGTGCCAAAAGACATGCGTAGTTAGAGTCGATCAAGCTAAGTTGTCAGCGATTTAATAGCCCAGACGGTGCAAGTGTTAAGTAAACGTTAATTTCATAGAAGTTTGACGTTTAAAATAACACTTGCACCGTATTGATAATGTTTTATTGACAATTGTTTGCAGGCAAAGGCGGCAGCTATAAATTCAGGAGGGGTCGATATCTACTGTTGTCCTAGACCCAGTTTAGGGCCCAGGGGGAGTTATGATCCCCATGTGGAAATGGAGCATGGGGCTCCAAAATGTCGGACACATGGGAGTCAACCAGAATTTGGATATCTACTCTTTTAAAACCTCTGAAATGTAACATGATTTTTGATGTAGGTACTCTGATCATTTATGGCGTCGTTTTGAATTTGACAGAGACTAACCAAAAGCTCAGTATTCAGAAAAATCAAAAGAATATATAGCGCTCTTAAGTGACGTAAGTGTTACTCTAGTCCAGCGGTCGGCAACCTTTTAGCAGCCAAGGGCCACATAGCAGTTAACGAAGTGGACGCGGGCCGCACTTTGTTAATATTTATTACTTTATCAGACATTGTCATTTGTCAATATTACATACAAAATAGCCAAGGGAGGCTCGCGGGCCGCAAGTGAGAGGCCACTGGTTGCCGACCGCTGCTCTAGTCTAGTGCAATGCCCTAAATAGGTTTTTAATGGAATAATAGGTATCTTAAGGTAGGTATAACAAATTACGCGTGTTATGTATCTGATGAATACATTTTCACACAGGAAATAGTTTATTTGAGTACATTATACGAGTAATGGTTTAATAGTAGGACTATAATTTTTTTGATAAGTGAAACGAATCTATCGCTATCGCAAAAACATTTTTTTATTAAATAATATGTCAAAAACATGCTAAAGAGACGAATGGACGCCACACTTACGTCGACCTATTGACCTAAAATACAACAAAGTAAGTACCTACTGGTAATTAAGTAATTTTCAACTTTAATCGGCAGCAAGTATCGGAACATCGATTTATCGCAAAGGGAAAGAAGGGTCACTTAATTATTAATCTACAATCGTAAACCGTGTGAATGCTACAGTAGGTATTACTACAATTACATGGTGTATTTTAAATTTAAAAAAAATCTTAAGTGTGCCCAATCATTTAGGTATAATTAATTTATTTACTTATAATTAATTCGTTCCTTATAATGTTACTTTTGTTTGTACTTATACTAAGTTTATCACGAAAAATGATTTATGATTTTTATGACTTTTACCTATACTTATACACGTGTTTCGCAGATAAACTAGGTAGGTACAATAAAAGTTGGTAAATATCATTTTTTCACTTTAAAAATATGTTACATCGATATGAAACTTTGAACACATGCCTGATTATCAGCTTGGTAACAGTTGAGAACGTTTTCAATATTTAACGAGTGTTATTATAAAGTAACGAGTTCCATATATTACAGCTAGTTGACATATGTATGAAAATTTTAGTTTTAATATGATTTTCCTGTTCCTAATTAGTATCTCGTCTTCGAGGAAATTGCAGAAATAATCACTCACATTAAAAGCTATATTTTTACCAATAACAACAAGGTTTCTTTTTTGTACCTACATGTTCTTTTACCTACTCCTCTTAGTTAATTTATTACATTGTGTAACGAAAGTTTCCCACATAAATTGTAAGTTTTTATCGCTACACAGACGTCCTACATAAATTAAATAGATACTTAATTTAAAAGTTCAATTCAGGCCTTATTAAGAACAAAATATTTGCATTCCATCCCAAAACCTATCTAGGTATCTATTACCTACTAACAGAAATTGCTGCCTAGGTGGATCGATTTACAGACATAAAAACGCGTGAAGTGCTCAACACTCCATAAAACATCCGCACTCACGATAACAACAATCTAACGCCTCAATTACCATAAACACGCCACAATTCCATTGTTTAAGTATGACTTACACTTACAGCTTACAGCGTGGGAAAAAGAGCGTCGCTACAATCCTTCACCAACCAGCACGATCCACACACTATTATAGCATCACAACTTCGCATACACTTTGAAAACAATTGAAAAAAAAACGAAAACAAAAGAGGTATTCGATATTCTGTTTTCAAACGTAACCGATTTCAACGTCCGCTCTAAAGGCAGTGGCGGTCGAGAATCGTTGGATACTGCCTTGTTCTTCGGCGGTGGCGTAAGTAAGAGGAATTTAGCGGTTTATTATATGTACTATTGTTTCTGTTATTGAATTACACTTGTCTTTCGCTTTTTGCGTATTCGACAGGTAGGTACCTACCTGTCATCATTACTGACCATGCATGGTATAATAATATACTCCGCCTGGTACTCCATTCCCGTCTTTTCTAGGTCACCTAACTGACACGGGCCTACGTCATCATGCGACAGCGCTATATGATAATATGCGATAGCGCTATATATAGCGGCCATGTTGTTGTGACGTAGGCCCGTGTCACTCTGGGAATGGAAGACCATGTTTTATTAGACTATGCTGACCATGTACTACCTAATTTGTAGCAGTGTTTTTTTTTAAATTAAATATATTACACCTAACTGATTTTAGCAAGCTGTAAAGTCTTAATAGTCTCATTAATTTAACCGATGTTAGCACCTTATGTTCGATTTTTCGCTAGAACAATTATCCTGAACTCTGGTTAAATCATTGTGCTCATATTTGACGCGATTTTAACTATTTTTAACAAGAATTTTATAATAGATGGTGAGTTGGCCCCCGGACATGACGATAAGGGCAACGAAACCAATTACTTATCGAGCAATGAGGTTATAAAATTCCTGAAAATAATCAATCTTGCTAGTTCTTGGGTGGTGTGGTATTATGGCTTTTGTTATTTTATTAGCAAGTCGCTTATGCCTCACGCCAACACCTAACGGTGATGGAACTGGCTGGTGACTCACCGCGCCGGCGCATCGTTATCCCGACTATGCAAAAGGCACTATGTAACTACGAGACCCAAACGCACATACGACCTTTCTGTTCCGCAGGGTATCGTTCCTTAGTAATCGTTGTACCAACTAGAATGCACATACGTCGTTTTAGTTCAGTAGGTACGTTTCCCGAGTATAACGTCGACTCACGCGCCGATCCAGTCATACCGGCGTTGGGATGGGGATTCTCCTACTTTGCATTGACGTATCTATGATGGTCTCAAAAATGTTTTTCCTGTCGGGACTTTCTTAAGTAAGTTGCAACTTTGGTAAGTACCTAAGTAATACGCAATTCCTCTTTCCCTGAGTTTTTTTTATGTGTTAGGTACTTACTAAGCTATTTTTTCAGTCAGAAATTCGCTTTTATAAGTCTGATGTTAATTATTAGTATTATTACCATTTTTTTTGGAAAATAACCTATCAGAAGACATTGCCTTTTGGACATAAATTTATTTTATCTACACACATATCATAAACTCTCTATGATGCCTTCAAAATCCGTAAATAATGGCCCACATTACGATAAACTGTATTGTTACAGCAAATTTCTTATCTGTAAAAATGTGGTAATAGCTTCATTACTATAGTGCGTCAAGCAAATCTTGTCAGTAGCAATGTAAAGCAAACTAAAGTAGGGCAACACTCAAAGAGCAGTATTGCGCTAAGAAAAGCAGCAATGTACGTCGAACCAAAACGAATATGATTTTTTTTCCGCTGAGCGCGCCCTACGTACGTCAGTTCAAATTGTCACTTGCGGCTTATTGAAAATTTTAGAAATTGTTATTTAATATGGACGGACAATTTAAAAGCCATGTTAGTCGAAATGATTAACAAATTTGAAGATATCAAATTACAATTAGACGCGGACTATGCCATTAAACCAAACTCACCAAACGACTCTCAACAATCTGCCAGGAGAGAGGAGAGGGCTCTTAGATTCTTTGGGCACATAATGCGGTCACCACACCACAGCCTCGCACGTGACATCATACTGGGGCAAGTTGAAGACAAGCGCGCTAGAGGAAGAGCCCCTGCAAGATGGTCGGATTCCATAAAACAACCATGTGGTTCCATGCAGAGGGCAGCCCACATAGCCCTTGTTCGCGATAAATGGAGGGACATAGTTATTGGTCACGATCCTCAGTCATGAGGGAACGCCAAAGAAGAAGAGATGCCATTAAACTAGAATGTATGAATAAAATCATTGCTTCCGCTGGTAGATGTCCTACTGGTTTTTAATATTTTATTAGATTTCTCAGTTGGAATTCAATTTTAATCATAGCAAAATGGAAATTGTGGAATATTTGATACTTACAATATAATATGCCATTTGTTAATGTAAATTAGTGTACTTTTCTGGATCAATATCACATACCTACCTGTGTAATATTTTGATTGGTATACATTGTACAATATACATATAATAAAACAAAAATAAAACAAATGATATTTGGGTGCTTATTTAATTTAAATGTAAGAGAAGATAAGGGTCACTTTAACTTACCTACACTTTAATTCAGGGCATTCATTGAAAAAATATGAAGTTACCAAGGTTACCTGGTCACTTCAACCAAGCATCATAATACTCTGTAGTCATCTATTGCATCTTAAGCATAAAACAGATTTGTTACAAAATGTGTAATTTAAGTTTCCAAACATAAGGAGTTAACTCCTTTTATCTTCCCAATATAACTTTAATTAACTTACAATAAACATTTCTTGGGTAAACTAAATATTTTTAGTTTAGTTTAACAGTAATTTGTCTAATTTAACCCTTGGTACCTATTTTATTTCATGGTGCTAAGAAGTAGTGTCCGACCGAAGGTTCGGTTTCGGTTTCGGTTTCGGCCAGTTTCGGCCAAAAAATCATGTTTCGGCTGTAGTTTCGGTTTCGGCCAAAAAACGGCCGAACCTTTCGGCCGGGCCGAAACTTACGAAATGGCACTTCGGAAAAAGACCAAAAGTTGGGGAATAAGTAGGACAACAATAGTAATAACCTACATTTACTGATTCATGTATAGGTATATTATAAAACACAATTCCACCAATGAGGGCGCCACTGGACGGTCGACGCAGTCTTATGAGGCTGTCAATACCTATAACGCGCACACTGTCTATCGCACACATTGTATCGGAGTGAATGAGATAGCAGTATCGCACGTAGCCGTTGGCCGAGTATCAGCTCGGCCCGAGTCGAACGATGTCTTTTTCGCTCTTATTCAGTCACTTTCCTATCTACCTCTAATGGCAAATTTTAAGCGAGGCTAAAGGCTACGCTCAAGTAGTGCTGCAAAGTTGATTTTCTGACTATTGATTAAAACGAAGATAAAACCCTTAAAAGTGTCCCCAGTACAGTTTTTCATACGAATGCTCGACCTTAGCCTCACTTTTTACCTCAATTTACCATTTGGTTTGTGTTCCACATGTCCTCTACTTCAACTTAGCCGTTCGCCTCGCTGCGCCATGCTCGACCTGCGCGTCTCGCTTTTTAATACAATGGACATTGGTTGGAGTCTGTGCTCAACTACTTATCCTGAAGCCTGAAGCACGGCTTTTACTTCGCATGAAAGTTCGCCTCACTGGGGCACTTCGGACTTTTAGGCCCAGGTGAAGATCGGTACCCGGCCTTGCGATTATCATCATTCACTTGCCCTTATCCCATTCATTTGGGGTCGGCGCAGCAAGTCTTTTTCTTCCATACCTCTCCCTCGCCCGTCATCTCATCATTCACTTGCGTTCGTTTCATATCATCTCTCACACAGTCCATCCACCTTTTTCTCGGTTTTCCACTCTCGTTACTTCCCTTGCGATATTGTTAACAAAAAATTTCGCGCTCGCTGCGCTCGCGTTTTCGGTTGGTTTTTTGGTTGACCCTGTATCTGATCTACATGTTAGCTTGACTGGTGAATGAATAGAGTGCTACTAGTGCAAATGTTATTTATACGTCATAATTTCATATAAATTTTGACGTTTAAAATAACACTCGCACTGCGTGTGTTATCAAAATCGTTGCAGAATTATCTTGGTCTACCTCTAGTAATTTTCTTAAAAAACTGCTTAAGTAACATCAATTTCAAGGACATTGGGTGTTGACAGCCCCATAATATTTGTGTAAAAGCGGTTTTATGACATTTTTTTAACGATTTTATCAAGTCTACAAAAGGTTCGGTTTCGGTTTCGGTTTCGGCCGAAACTAGAGCCAAAGCCGAACATTCGGTTTCGGTTTCGGTTTCGGCAAAAAAACATGTTTCGGTCGGACACTACTAAGAAGTTCTATTCTTCTATTCAATTTATAATTTGTAGGGTTTTGTGGCAGGCATAAAATAGATTCTTTATGTAGTTTGGCCCAGAACTGACTGTCTAAAGACAGAGGGAATCATACTCTTTGTCTTGTGCTAAAGCTATGAGTATAATTTTCTTGGAGCTGACTAACTGGCTAGTTGTGTTTGCCAGGCTAAAGTTTAGGAAATATGTTTGAGAAATATAACACAATTAAAATATTGTTATGTTGTGTATGGTATGTATAATCATAGTTCAGGGATACTCTTTACATGCTAGTTTGGTAACATTTTGCTCATGCTGCTGTTTTGTGTATGGGCTAAAAATGTTACACATATCGGCTAAATTATATTTGGTATGCTGATAATTAAACAAGGCATTTATATATCAGGAGAATACTGTTAGGAAATTTTATTAACTTGCACAGTAGGCTATTCAAGACTTGTCATTTTGGAAATGTGAAAATACTTTTCTAAAATTATACCTACACTGCGTCTAGTGCTCCATATGAATGCTGACTACATTATTTTCTTTTATTGAACAAACAGGTATGTAAAGCGACTTAAAACTTCTTTTAAAAAGATACATAGGTACAATCAGCAGCAAAAGTTGCTAAGCGAGCCAGGTATTCAAAATTACCTTGACACACTCTTATTCTCTTCATAATAAAGTTGCGTCAAGATCATTTTGAACACCTGGCCCGCTTAGTAACTTTTGCTGCTGACTGTACCTGTTTCAGCAAGTATAAACTAGGATTTCCCATAGGTATATATGTGCAGTAGCTGAGAGCATGAAACAAATTAGCCTAAATAATATATTTTCTTGATGACTAACATAAGGACAACTTATACAAGAATAATCTATTCCATCAATATTTAAGCTCTCAATATTTTTGTTACATTTTTAAATAATACATTTATTTTTCATCTTGGTTGCACTGTACACGTATATAAACCGCCGTAGGTAAGTATTGTCTGACTGAACTTCTGAAGAGAAACTACCTACTACGAACGCCTCATATTGAGCGAGATTTAATCCTGCAACAAACATATGTAAGGATTAGGTAATGTTGCAAAAGAACGACGATATAATCAAAGTTCTTAATACTGTTTTAAAAGTTTACCTTTGTAAATTATGTAGTCGAATCAGTCGCTGAAAATATTAAGATATGTGGGCCTATGGACGGTTTCCAGGACACAATGTGTGGTCTTATTGGATAGATTTAGGCATACGTTTTAATTTTAGTTATGCCTTTTAACCCTAAAACAAAAAAAACTGCACATAATCTTAAAAGTTCTCAAGTTCTTCCCATGTTCTTCCAGTACTTGTCATAACCTAAAATTTTAGTAATGTTTACTATCAACGAGTATGATTATACATTGCAGGCTTAGCTTTGCTTAAGGTAATGCACAATCTTATTAAATATCAGAAAATATCACGAGTCACAGCAGAAATATCTCTTGAAATAAAAACGATTCAGAATGTCAACAAACAAGTTGGCCACAGATAAAACACAGATGACACGCGATTTTGGAATTATTCGAACACAGTGTTGCTAGCCCGCGATTTTTCAAATTTGCCGCCTTTTTCTACTGACAAGATTTGCTTGACGCAGTATATATCAAAATCGATTTGGTAATGCATTCAAATTTCGAACATCTCTGAAAAAAAAAGCAAATTGATTTGACCCCTATTCTAATATCAGTCGAGATGACGTTTTATTCGAAATCAAATGACAATTGCATACAATATTGACAAATCTCGCATGTAAGTTGGTATCGGACGATATGGTAATCGACCCCGACTCTAGTTCGTCTTTGAATTAAAAAAAAACTACGGATGCGTGATGTGCGTGAAAAAAGTTTTCATTTGCCGCCATTTGACGTACAGTTTATCTTTTAATTAGTTTGTAAGTAAAAAATAATTTGTTTTGTTGTTTTTAAAGTAACTATAACAAAAGTTTCGTGTAAAATGTGCGATAAAGATATTTCGGAGACGCCAGCTCATATCCTGTAATATGAGGTTAGTGAATATATCATAGAAAGTTTATAATATGTGTGTAGATAAAGCAGTGTATGTAACTGTACATAATTATTAGGCATTAAAACACTCGTGTGATACTATTATGAAACTCATTTCATTCGTTTCGTTTAATTTCAAACCCGCACTCGTATTTTAATGCCTTTCATTATGTAGCAGTCACATAAACTACTATTACAAACGTATTTAAATAGGTAGTTGTAGTCATTTATAACAAGAGATTAATAATTTATTTTTGAAATTTCCATATTATATTAATAGCTTATTAAGATAATCTCAATTAATTCAGAAGTCAAGTCAAAAGTAGGTAATCCTTAGCCATTATGGCCGTTAATTTGAAGTGCGTTCGGATTTGCGAACGGGTTTCGGATAACGGTCACCGTCTGGCGCGGGGTTCGCATAAGTTTTATATTACGAGGAGAAAGTTACAGTCCCGGAGGAGTTAAAGGTAATTCTTATGTTCATTCATAAATATGCATCATGAGATACAACTTGGTACCAAGACGAATTTAAAAAAAATGCACCCGCTTATGATCTTCGATTTATCTACAATTTATTTGATTCCTTTGTGTAATGAAAATGAAACATACATACTCATACAAATCTCCTATAAATTTATGACAAATTTTCTATGCAATATGCCTATGTTATGTGCACGAATTAATATGATATGAACTTGGCTGGACACGCCTTGTCTACCGCGTGTCTAGATAAATTCAATATCAACCAAATCATTCGAAAAACTATATTTCAGGACATGCAGGTAGGGATGAGAGCGCGAAACCCAAAGAATGGAGACTTTATAAATGACCTGCAATCTGATCATTACAAAGGTTTTCACTAATATGTGTTACTCTTAACACGAATTAGTGGTAAATATCGGTACGTGAAATGATAAAGAAAATGTGTTTATTACTATAAAATGGCGGAAGTAGAGTTTACGGAAAACAGCAACGCCATATTATCGCGCGTGTAATTGTAAAAACCGATAAGTCGATAACAGTAGTGTAAGGGAAATTACTACATACATTGTTAGGTGAAAACTGTACATTGTTAGGTGAACTACAGCACGCTCCTGTCACACATGTGTCATTATGTGTGTGTAAAGTTTTTACGAGTTCTTTAGGTAGGTACTTTAAATGGGAAGGGAAAATGGGTTGTAAACAAATATTAGAAACTATTAAATGTTAGCTAGCTATATTTCTTTTAAAGAATGGGGCCTATTTTTGATATTTAGAACGCTTACTTTATGTTGACACATTTATATTATCAGATGTGTTTTATAGTTTTGATAACTTTTTTAGTAGAAAAGAGCGGAACATTGGAAAAAATTAACGTGTCAAGGATCAATTTCGTACCGTTGAGATTTTATAATTCAGTGACCACAAAACATACGGTGCCGTATAGCTTCATCTAGTTCAAATTTGTGTCATATATACTAGTAACTTACCAAGAAGTGTTGGAGGTGTGCGTGGATGTGTCGGAACCACATTCGGCGTACCAAGAGGTGCGCGCTCGCGGCGCCTTGTCCTTCCGCGTCAGCGTCGGCAGCAGTCGTTTCAGTTCTACGTCCAAACAACAATCAATTAGTTCTCAGTAGTCATTCTTGCGGTTTATATAAATGAGGTTAAACGAGCAAAGCATAATATAGATGGCGTTGCAGCGTAACGGTTATAGTGACAGATGAGATTTTGATAAGGTGTAATATAAATAACCGTTTATGTACTCGAAACTCGCAGCTGATTACGTCTTCTATATTGTGCAATTGTCCGTTTAAGCGCAATTACGATAGTAATTTACATGTTTTTCGTTTAATCACGCTACTAGGAATGCAAAGGCTACCAATTGACTTGAATGTGAATACAAAAGAGCTACGAATTGTGGAAGAGGTGTAAATTATTTATTTAGAGTGTAATAAAGTATTCATAAAACTTAGTTTAAGCTAAACTTTCTCCCCTTATAATAAACTTTTATTAACTGGAGACGCTTTGGCTGTCATTTTCTGTAAAAAACAGTCTGCCGATTTTTGCGGGGGAAGGGCACCTCAAATGTATGGCTATTTGTACATGGTTTGTACGTAACGTACACATAGCCATGTCAGATAAACGTCAGTCCATACAAAAGTTTGCACAACTGTGCAAGGTTTTCGGCAGAGGGGTAAGCTCTTATAAAGGCGACTCCAGTTTATTAAATGCTCTAAGGTGACGCGTGTATGTATCTGGCATGGCACCTTTTTTCTGGCATAAACGCCTATTACGTCTAACAAGCCCTTGATAATTGTTTGTATTTGTTAGAAAGAGACAAAATATAACAAAGGTTATCTAAGTTTTTTGAATACGGAGGTTAGACTTTACTATTCATAATTCATAACTCTCTGATTTGAAATAGCAATCAGTAGGTACAGAGGGGCTACCGCGAAATCCGAAATTCGCAAATTGCGGGGATCTTTCTCTTTTACTCCAATGGAGGCGTAATTAGACTGACAGAGAAAAATACCCGCAATTTGCGAACTTCGATTTTCGCGGTTATAGCCCAGGTAGCTGAGCCACGCGGATGTTTGCGTATGCAATCAATATCTGCACGCGATCGCTTCAACTGAAGGATTTATTTTGTTTCTATGCAAATGTCGAGACGAGATCGCAAGCGCATCTGAACTAACGACGCGTTAAGTGCTTCTGTCATCATTGTTATAAGACATTACCGCCTTCTTTAAAGCTGGGTTAAAATTATAAATTGAATGAGTGAAAAAGTGAAAACTATGGTTACCAGCCGCCTCGTAACGTTTTCGCGAAGCATTTGCATTGAGACTACTTATAAGGTCAATCTGGCTAATTTCGTCATAGGAGGTCTTCCGTGCACGAGCGTATATTTCTTTGATTTTCAATCGTAGGTATGAAAAAAAAAATATTTGCTTTTGTTTGCTGAAACTAAAAGCAATTTTGCTGTTTTGTTGACGAAATTATCAATGTTGTTCGAGAATAACGCTAGTAGGCAGAATAGCCCCTATGACGGAATTAGCCACATTGACCTTAACTAAATTAAAGACTTGGTACTTAAACAAAAGCAACGCAATTATCTTCAATAATGTTGCTGTTGTTTAAAAAGGAAATGTTCGTTTTGCAAACATTTTTCACACATAATTTTACAAGTGCTTGCATTATTATAATACAAAAGCGAAACCAAACTAAAAAGTGCTTATAATAATTGTTAATCGAATGCTGTACAAATGCAAAATATGCTTGGTATGACTAAAACTATGAATAGTCTGGCTTTTGTATGTATTTGTCGCATCGGCTATTTCCTATTTCGTTATCACTTTCACACGTGAAGCCACTGCGTGCGTATCAATTCGTCACATTATAAACACAACAATGTTTTGTATGGCTATTAACTAACGTGCAACGATAGTGGGAGTTAAACAACAAAACACATTACTCATGCTATTACAGTTCCATCAGACCAGTCCATCCAACATTCAATTGCGACACCGGTTAACCTTCATTGATGCATTTTGCATTTTTCAAAGCGCACACACACAGTTAACACTGAACATGACACATGAGCCGATGGGGGGCCTAGACAATTGAAAATCGAAACCCAAAACAAAACTTATTTAAGTTACATTATTTAATGTATGGAAATCACGTTCATTTTTATTGCATTTGTGGTCCCGTTACATTTTTATTTTTCGATTAGAATTGGTCGATATCCGATTATCATCTTAGCTGAGACCTCAGAGGACCTAGCCAAAATAACAACCGTACATCGACACGCCAAACGAAAAGTAAAAATATATCGGGATGACAGATGCTACGAATAATCACGTGAATATCCATATATTATTTAAGTTTCCATTGGCGTTTTCTATCAACAATTGTCATCTTGGCTACGGGCCCAGGTGCAATATTTTAAAAACAGTACCCATAACACAGAACACAAAACACGACACAGACTAAACGAAAAGATACGTGCTCGAGCTTGGAGCGCCGGCAGTTCACTAAACGGTACATGTAATCGCAGAACTGCTGGATGTAATGATATATAATTGGTATGCAGTGGGAAGGTCGCTGATGTCATAGAGCATCATAGCGTGATAATAAATAGAGCCGCGTATAGAAATTTTGAGCATGATTAGAACCATGTCAGCCTGAATCTAAGTTAGAGAATTTCGCTGCAATGCCATCGGGTGAATGTTTATTTTTTTGGTGGTTGTCGACCGAATGCTATTACAATTCTGTGTGTGAGTTCCAATTGGCAATCAGAGCATATACAATTATAATATATAAACAAGAGGTTTCTGCTAGAAATACAATTAATAATCTAACTTTCGACTTAATCATATTTAAGATGAATAAAATTGTTATGAAAGGATTTCTGCTTAAGCTTTCTGTAGGTATTAAACACTAAATATCAAGAAAATACATAAGTAGAGTATAGCTCAATTTCCTCAATTTTAGTTCTTTGTCTTTATAAATAAACATAGCTATGTATAATACATATGTATAGTACATATAAATAAACATAGCTATGTATAATACATATGTATAGTACATATGTACTACTGTGAGTCATCGGTTGTAACGTACAACTAAGGATGTGACAAGCATTTTGAACAAAGTTTAAGAAAGTACGTGACTATTGCCCACAAATCACCATGACAAATATGGATAAATGGACAGTTGGCTTTTGAAATAACAACCATGTTATGTATATTACTATTTACCTATAAATTTATTCTTTATTTAAGATGAGTTTTACACAACGCCATCATCTTCAGCTGTTAAATTCAGGGCATAATTTCGTCTTCGACTTTATACCTGTTCTATACTAGTTCGTTTTTTATAGCATTAGAAAAAGACTACGCGATCTAGACGTGTCTTTTAATTGAAAACGCTTTTTAAAAATCAGTAACTATTACTTATGAAAGCAAAATAATGTATATAGTCGTATATGATTAATAATTCTCACATACACTCGGCGTCACGGAAATCGCACACCCACGGATTTTTGTTTCAAGCCGTTATAAACCTTATGTTGTTGAAGGTAAAGTATGAGTGTGTGGGATCATTTTAAAGAGAATTTAACCCTTCATTTAAAAACAATGCAATAGTTACTAAAGAGTAAAAAAAAGGCACCTTTTTTAATAAGAAATAAAAATCGTATATTCATGCAAAAAAATCAACAAATTAAAACACAATAAAATCAACAAATATCGGAATACAAATGCCTAAAACTAAACTTAAAACCTAGTGTTGCCTCCTCTGGCCTTAATGACTGCCTCCATGCGAGCCTTCATGGACCTCACGAGAGACACGACGTATTCTTGAGGAATAGCATCCCACTCTTCAATGACGGCATCTCGAAGCTGTTCCAGGGTCGCAGGTGCAGGATTACGTGACCGCACCTTCCGTTTTAGCTGATCCCAAAGGTGCTCTATGGGATTCAGGTCCGGACTCCTTGCTGGCCACTGCATGACGGTGATCCCAACCTGATCAAGGTAGTCCCGAACAATCAACGCTGTGTGGGAGCGGGCGTTATCCTGCATGAATGTGAATCCAGGACCGACAAATTCGGCGTATGGAACCACATGGTCCTCCAGGATCTCTGTGATGTACCGATGAGCAGTCATGGATCCCTGGCCTCGACCACCACCAGCGCCTATCGTTGCAGAACAGGCACACCCTGGTCTCATCGGAGAAGAGGACAGCCTTCCATTGGTCGACCGTCCAATCCTTGTGTTCGCGAGCAAACTCACGTCTGACTCGCCGATGCTCTGCCGTCAATTTGGGACCCGTAGCCGCTCTATGGGGCATGATCTTCTTCTCCCGCAACCTTCTTCTTACTGTAGAGACACTCACCACCGTTCTCCGAACTGCTTGCAGCTGCTGCTGCAGCTGGACAGCGTTGGAGAAACGGTTCCGCAAAGACGTCGACACAATAAAGCGGTCGTCTCTTTCGGAAGTGCAGCGTTGTCCTCCGGATCCAGGCTTCCTGGTGAAGCTTCTAGTCCTCTGGAATCGATGAACTGCTCGGAGAACTCGGAAACGGCTTATGTTGAGTTGCCGAGCAACCGCAGACTGCGTCATTCCTGATTCCACCAGGGCTACTGCTTGAGCTGCTTCTGCTTCCGTGGTATCCATTTTCTTGGGGTGTTTTCTTTCTCCAGCTGTTCCGGTGTGACCTCTGTGAACTCTGGATACCGAATGACCCATATTCCACTTTTACCCCCCCTTTTAAACCTATCCAAGGTAACGCAACTAGCGACCCTTACAACGCGTATTGTAGGTGTTCTTTCAGAACGCCGTAATTTCGTGATTATTATTATTTTTCCCAAAAATGCTTTACTCATGTTTTAATGCTTATTAATTGTGCTTTTAAATGATGTATATATTGTGAGGGTATAATACATATGATAAGAGCTATATTCGCTTAAAACAAAAATCGGTGGGTGTGCGATTTCCGTGACGCCGAGTGTATTTGCCGTGACTTATTTTTCAAAAGTGTTTTCAATAAAAAGACACGCCAAGATTGGATACCTTTTTTCTAATGCTAAAAAAACGAACTATACTAGTAAATACTCTTTCTCTATGTCCACCAATGAAACCAATGAATATTTGCAATAATGATAAGAGGTATTGGTGGGTTGGTAGAGGAGTCAACGTCTGAAAGAGTTATGACGTTGTTCCATAATAATAATTACTTTTTGTGTCAATAAATGAGTCATAGGGGCTCAGTGAGTATCAATAAGTCTTAATTGCAAGTCTAAGGTCAGATTATGAATTCATTGTCAAGTGACAGGAAAAACTGAGCGAATAATACCTACTTGTAAGATTTGCCTTTGCGACTATTATGAAGGATTCCCTTCAATCGTGCTTCAATCCATTCGAGTTGTGTCGCAAATTGTTATTGATTTGCGAGCGGACAACTGCCTACTGATTTAAAATGTCGGGATTGGGGTTTATAGGGGTATAGGGTGACTGCTATAGTTATTGGCCACTAAATAGTAATTGGCCTTTCCTAACAAATCAGAAAGAAACATGCCAATTGAAGCCTTATTGTTAAGAGTGGCCACTGGCCAATTACACATGATAGAGGCCAATAACTACAGCAGTCACCCTAGGTAGTTAAGGTGTAAAATTTAGCTAGCCTTCTATTAGTATTTCTTTATTTAACTTCTTGAACGCCACGTCATCAAGCATGGTCGGATTGCACGAAGGTTGAGATATTGGGCTATAGCCTCGGGCGTCGGTGTCTTTGACGGTCAAATGTTTAACCACCAGGAAATAGATAAAATTGATTTATATGACTTGATAATGGTAGTACTTGGGCCATATAACTGCAAAACGCTTTCATCTGGCATTAGTCTAAATGCCTACATTTTCCCAATAGGTGTACGAAATATAGAAACGAAATTGTGTTAAATAATCGATTGAAGTTCACTTTACTGCCATAATTCAGTTTTAATATCGACACTAGTTAGACATAATTCTCAGCTTTTTTATTACGTTCAATAAAATTACTTTGTTACTTGATTGGCGGAGCTGCAAAACATCTTCGTTAAAATGGCCTTCAACATATAAAGGAGGAAAATACCTAATTAATCCTATGCGATTTATATTTTAGCAGGTACAAGTGTGTGGGCACCCGTGGGTTTAAAATGTACAAAACAAGTGAATTAGAGAAACACGAACACGATTCAAAGTCACTCCTACAGTCTTTTTTGCTGTGATGATATCGCGATCGTAGCTAACTATCGCATCATTGAAATCTAGATAATTGTAGATTGACGTTTATAAATGGATGTCCTTTTAAAATATATGTATTTTGATTTATGTAACAAAATAAAACTATCAACTAGAAAATAGCTACTAATAGAAGAATTTGTAACTTCTAAGAAAAATTGCCCCCGAGTTGGCCACCTAAAGTAGGTAGATGGCGCTATACGGCGCCGTATATCTTGCGGTAACTGGTTTGTCAAACATCAGCTTTGCCGTATTCAGATTTGAGGCACAAAATGTTTTCTTAGACTTTACACCTCTTCTTAAAATAATAGCTCTTTGCAACCTACTAACTGGTGACGGTTAAGAACATTAAAAAATCGAGTAAAAATAAATATTATAGTGCATTTTGTACATGGCAACTAAAAATCGCATGCTCGGTGAGTATTTTTAAAATAGTCTTCACCAATGCACAGGTATTACGTGTTTAGTACGACAGATGAATGTGTGAGTGTTTAAGACAGATGTGAGTAAGAACAAACACAGTGCAGACATAGAGCATTCTAGTGAACATAGACCTACACCATCCCGCGCTTGCTGGAAAATACTACAGTATTACGAAAGATTGTATTGTAGTCTCACCAAATCATCATTTATCAATAAGTAATCGATCAACAGCGATCGAATTGCCAAGCAAGAGAAGATCAGATCCCACAATTTAGATCGATGCAATGACAGATTGCGTAATAATCTGACAGTTTTGAAAAAGAAGTGATGTTGTTTTTTGGCATTTTCGGCACGGGATATTACACGTATTTATCAGGGTAACATTTCCATCTTGGATGTTGATTTATTGTTGACAGTAAGGTTGGATCAGACAAATTCGTATTTAGCATCGAATTCGTACTTCGGTAACTTTGGTTGTCAACCCAGTGACCACAAATCATATGGCGAATTACAGCGCCGGATGGAGATCTTTATTTGCATAACAGTTAGGGCCGTCTTCAACTATGCTGGGGCCCTTGGGCACATAAGAATTTGGGGCCCTTTTGGAAATTAAAGAAAGCTAATTAAACTAACATTTTTCTACTATGATCTAATATTTATTATGGGTACTCAAATATAATGTTACTGTTTGTCCTTCGGAGCCCCCTGAGGATGGGGGCCCTGGGCACGGGCTCCGTGTGCCCTTATGGTAAAGACGGTACTGACAGTATGTTACATACATGGACCCTGGAAAGGGCAGGCACGATTTTTTCTTGGATAACATACGATTATTTGGATTTCCGCGAATTATAAATTGTTATACCATTACCATTGGATATTTTAATTTTTAAGCATAATATGAAACTGCTAGTATTTTCCAGTTCGCAGGCACTGACCTCTGTTTAGCGCTGTCTTCGCGTCTAGGAACAACGTCCGACCTCGGACAGACGTCAACTGAAATTACTTTTGGTCGTATTTAGAGCTATTCCGTTAAGTTCATTTTATTCTATAGTTTTTTGTCGCGAACGATAGAAAGATACAGTGCAACGGTTTAAAATCGATAACTTCAGATACCTGGTAATTTGTAGGCACTAGGTATTTGTGTATGTAATTGAAATTATTCTTAATACATAATACCTGTACGCGTCATGTACATGTTGTAGACATGACATTCGACAATGGTAGTAGAATAAATAAAACCATTGATTAAGCGTATTTTATAATTATTAAATTTTTGGTAGATAGCGTTCTAAAATTGTGTACTACACAGTGTACGTAAAACAACTTTTAGGTAATTTTTTGACCAAACATTTTTGCGAGCCTAAATACCTAAATACATTTGTGTGATTAATTCAGAACAAGGCAATGTTGCGTCCATGTTGTCTGAGGTACCTACTGTATAGATCACATCTACATATCCTCGAAATTCTGCCTCTACTAAATGCGACATCCGTCCATTAGCTGTCACAAACAGGAAAGTTTCTATTCATTCCAAGAGCGCAAAAGTATCAAATCTAAATCTAAATCTAAAATTTAAGTTACTCACAATCTAGCAATAATCTCTACATATACATTTACATTTATTTTTTTATGTATTCTAAATTCTCATCTAAAGTTAGTCAAAATCTGTCATCAACCATTATAAAATTCAAATCACTATTCCAAACTCAAAGTTAGTCAAATTCTATCATTCCCTACAAACTTCCAATCAGTTAGTCCAAGCAAAAACAGTTGACGTCCGTACCTTCATTGACAGCGCTAATGTCAGTGGGCCGGCCGGGCGGCGGCGGCGGCGGCACGCTCGGACGCTCGAGCGCGGCTTGAGTGGCCTGAGTTGCCTGGGTGGCCTGAGCTGCGGCCTGAGCCTGAGCTCGAGCCAGGCAGGGCGTGGACGCGGAGATGAGCGCGCGCGTACCGTCGCGGTGGTGGCGCGCCGGGGCGGTCGGTGACAGGGTTTCCACGCTGCCTTGCCCGTTGTCGCTGCTGTCGGAGATATAGTTTTTAATGTTTTTATCTACACACATATCATAAACTCTCTATGATGCCTTCAAAATCCGTAAAAAATGGCCCACATTACGATAAACTGTTTTGTTACAGCAAATTTCTTATTTGTGAAAATGTGGTAATAGCTTCATTACTATGTCAAAATCGATTTGGTAATGCATTCAAATTTCGAACATCTCTGAAAAAAAAACCAAATTGATTTGACCCCTATTCTAATATCAGTCGAGATGACGTTTTATTCGAAATCAAATGATAATTGCATACAATATTGACAAATCTCGCATGTAAGCATCGGACGATATGGTAATCGACGCCGACTCTAGTTTGTCTCTGAATTTGAAAAAAACTACGGATGCGTGACATGCGTGAAAAAAGTTTTCATTTGCCGCCATTTGACGTACAGTTTATCTTTTAATTAGTTTGTAAGTAAAAAATAATTTGTTTTGTTGTTTTTAAAGTAACTATAACAAAAGTTTCGTGTAAAATGTGCGATAAAGATATTTCGGAGACGCCATCTCATATCCGCGAGTTCCGCCAGAGAGCAAAGTGCCCCAATGTCGGCTGTAATATGAGGTTCGTGAATATATCATAGAAAGTTTATAATATGTGTGTAGATAAAGCAGTGTACGTAACTGTACATAATTAGGCATTAAAACACTCGTGTGATACTATTATGAAACTCATTTCATTCGTTTCATAAACCCACACTCGTATTTTAATGCCTTTCATTATGTAGCAGTCACATAAACTACTATTATATTGATCATCACAACAATGTGTTGGAAGAAGAGCAGCCTCTTCTCCCAACACTCATGGATATAGAATATAGAATAGGTACTCAGCGCTAATAACGAAAAACAATCACCACGCGCTACCTCAGGTTGGGTTAATATAGGCGTCGTACTTTTTCTGGATAATCCAGAAATGATTATCCAGGATTAATAAAAATAGATGGGTTAGTAAAACTAGTAGCAGAAGTAGCTTTACGCATAAGCGTAACAAGACTCCATGACTACAATTGCTTGTTTGTAACAATTAACACAACAACAAATAACATACTTTTAATATAAGAAGCAATCCTCACCAGTTGCTAAACCCGGAGTCTCCATCCATCGAGTCAGTCAAATAGAACGTCGAATTCGTGATCTTCAACGCACTAGGCACGTCCGAGTTGATATCCACTGCCATCGACGTCGCTCGTCTGAACCGCGATTTGAACGAAAAATACGTTTTTCTAGACAACGTCCCGCTGTCTTTCTTTGTCTCACTCGTAGGGGTCGGTGGTTTATCTTGCTTCTCTTGTTTTTCAGGCAACGGTGGCGCCATCTCTCCATTACTAAACCTCTTGTCACTAATAACCGTCTTCAGTTCATCTTTGAACCCCTTCATGGGATTCTCAGTCTTATTGAGTGTCTCTTGAAAGTTCATATTGCTGTAGCTGTGCTCAGGGCGCTCGCAGTTGGCGTATATGGGCGATTTCTTCGGCTCGTTGTATGGGTCGGTTTTCGGCGTCGTTACTTTTGCGAAGGGATTACCGTCCATTGCCACTGGAAAGATAAGATTAATGTTAATTCACTTGTTTCACTCGTTCTCTCAGATAAAGATAGCGCTGTCTTTCTCTTTTGCATGTGTGTGAAAAGGTCGAAACTAAAACAAACAGCCGGATTATTTTATACCACAATCATTGTGGTATAAAATAATAAAGGAAGCTATCTGTAATATACAGTCAGCTTAATCTTTACTACTAGTGTTTCAATGATTATTTTCGTGTCAGTTCTCAACATCCGATATGGTCTAGTGGCTAGGATACCTGGCTCTCACCCAGGAGGCTCGGGTTCGATTCCCGGTATCGGAATAACTTTTTACATTTTTGACGGAATTGGTAACTGTTGGAAAGTGTCTTCGTAAACTAAAAGAATCTTGTTTTATAGGTTACTGCATAAACGCACGTGGAACAAGTTTATATGTTTGAATAATATAACAGCTTTTGTTTGCGTGCGTGATGCCGTCACATTCTTTTCGACCTTTCTGTTGAATAGCCTAAATTTGTAATCAGTGCCTATTTCCTCGGCAATATACATCTTCATATGGACTTATCATAGTTTCCTTTACGCCCAGATTTAACAAAATTAATAACCCCGTTTAACTTTTATTTAAATATTATCATTTTAAAATAAAATTGGTAAGACACTACACCTGACAAAGTCCCCGCCGCGTCTGTCTGTCTGTTACGATAAACTCAAAAACTACTGAACGTATTTTCATGCGGCTTTCACCTACCTATCAATAGAGTGATTCTTGAGGAAGGTTTAGGTGTATAATTTGTAATGGTTTTGTGCAAATTGGTTGGAATATAGGTATCCGTGCGAAGCCAGGGCGGGTCACTAGTATGTTCTAAATAAACTCAATTAAAAGATTGCATAGAGCCAAAGCTAAACTTAACTGTCTTAGCGCAAGTAAACAATTATGTCACTCGGTACGAGACAATGTTTTATTTTTAGGTTTTGTACTAAATCTCGACCAAACACTGAATTTCGCAGCACTCTCCAACATCCGATATGGTCTAGTGGCTAGGATACCTGGCTCTCACCCAGGAGGCTCGGGTTCGATTCCCGGTATCGGAATAATTTTTATTTTGTTTTTTTTTTACCTATCCAACTCTCGGTACCCATAGTCTAATAAAACATGGTATTCTCTTCCCAGAGTGACACAAGGCGACGTCACAATAACATTGCCACTTTATGTAGCGCTATCGCATATTATCATATAGCGCTGTCGCATGATGACGTAGGCTTGTGTCAGTCACGTGACCACGAAAAGATGGGAAGAGAGTACTAGGCGGAGTATATTATTATACCATGCTCGGTACCTATAAAATACGGTATAGTATATTGGTAAGAATGAATATCCTAGCTACTTATTTTTGTCAGGTGCTTCGTGCTAGTGCTACTTTATCGGAGTTATATATAACTGTCAAACACAAGTCTACCCATAAAAACTTAGGTAAGTACCTATACCAATGTAAACGATAACTTACCCGAAGGCCAATGAAAAAATGCTCCACAATTGTGACGGTGGAGTGAGTTCAAGCACGTTCGAGTACTATTCGCCATGGCTGTTACTTTAGTTCGTTTTTAACCCTTGATGGAAAAAGAGGTGTTATAATTTGTCTGAGGCATCGTAACCCCTACGATTGAATAAGGTTTATTGGGTCAAGATTATTCTTAAGAGATTTCTGTAGGTTTCTTCAAGTTTGATCGGGATGCCGGGGGGCGTCGCGGGTAGAATGCCGCAAGCGATCCCATGACGCTCCCCTAACGGCAAAGAGGGTGACGCCGCAGGGGATGTTAGTGGGTATTCTCCTTCCCTCCCTCTGGCTAGCGGAGGAAGTTACTGGAGGAGCGAGTCCCATATATCACCCCCCAATGGGATTCCCTAGCCCGGGGGTGAGATGCGTAAATGCATTAACCCCTGCGTCAAATAAAAGGGTTCTACAAGTTTAACTTTGTCGGGTGTTTGTTATAATATTGCTTACCGGAGCATCGCTTGGTGAAGTTCCGTTTCAGCTGTCGCATCTTCTTGTGAGCCACGCTGGCTATCTTGGTGAGCGTGTATCCAGCACTTGGCGGAGCTGGAAGCCGGGATGCTGGCAGTGCTGGTGCTTGGTGGGCGGCAGACTGGAATTATCAAAACATATCATATATTCATTTATTTATTTGAACTATATTACACAAATTTACACAAAAAGAGTACAAATGGGGGACCTAACGCCTTGAGGCATTCTCTACCAGTCAACCATTGGGCTAAACAGAGACAGTTTGCTGGTGCAGGATTGTAAAGAGTGTAAAGACATTTAGCAAATGTTTATCGTACTTAAGTAGTGATTTCGGGCTGTAAGTCAGAAAATTATCCGTGTATTACATTAGGTATATTGTCATGAATAAAATATCAGTAGGTATAGAAAGCTATGTATTTTAATCTCCCTTCGGTGTAACATGGTTTGAATTGAGCAAACAAACAACTAGTGCCAAAATTATCAGGAATTTCGCTAAATAAAAAGAAACCTTTTTTAACTTGTTTAAGTAAAAATGAAACAGATTCCTTTTCGCACAAACCTGGTGACGATCAGGAATATCAAGATGATAGACCAAGCAAAGAAAATCAGAGTCTCGGAGCTATAAGCATACCGAGACACTTACGTAGGACCCATCAATAAGAAGTGCAGAGACTGCAGAGTCACTGTTGATGTCCGTGATACCTAGTACCTACCTAAATCTAGGAGATACAGTATTTAAGTAAATACATTTCATTTAGTACCTCGTGTTCGTCCTCGGTATCGCTGTCGAACGAGTCGAAGTCGTCATCTAGCGCGTGCGTGCGTGTGTCATGCGTGAGCCTTGCCTCGTGCGCGGCCGGTGGCGGTGTTTCCAGCGACTCGTATAGGTGGCCTGAATCGCCGCTGTCGCATTCTGTGAAAAAAAAACGAGTATAATATAAATGTTTGCGTAGAAATGTTATCATAAAAGAGCGTTTCAAAGCTTTCTCTTGTTTCTAATTATATTGTTGCCATACTGACTAACGGAAATGAATTTAACAGGCTTAGGTAACCATTAGGTACTTAATCCTTTGCATTCAATAAAGTTGTCTGTCAATGAACTGCACCTATAGGCAATTAGGCACAATCAAAAGGTACTTCAGGATAATGCCTATAAACCTGAACACGCACTCTAAAACCTTCATAATACTTAGTGTGCAGATACTTGTTCGCTTCGAAGATCAGATGACGACTTATGATCCTCTAAGACCTAAGTTATTTCTTTACTTCAATAGCGCTTGAACTTATATACATAGACTGCAATACGTTTATATTCTATGTTTACATGTCATGATTTTGGAGATGGCATGTCGCAACGTATGAGTCGAGCTTTATAGAGAAGTAACATTGACATTTAATACCATCGTCACGATAGAGATGTATATCGATGGTATGTTAACGAAATTGGGCTACCTAGTAGGTACTGGCCTTCACACGGGCTCTAGGTAAGTATGAAACGTTTGTAACATACGTGTGAAATTGCGCTTTTAGTCACAATATTAGCTAGGTATACCAAGAGACTGTGTGGTAAAGTGCAGATCGAGAAGTTATGCAATTTTGCATTGATGCGGTTTCGGGACCAGCTAAACGAAATGGAAGTAATTTGGAGAAAATTATCCTAACAGGTCTGTAAATAAAATATTAAGTGTGTTTGCGTGAGGTCAAAACGGTCAAATGAGATCACACATCAAGTAATTTTTGTGATTTTTATCCATTTGCTAACAAAAAATATGAAATATCATTTTCTATTTAAACTAACGTCTTGTAATAAATAACGCTAACATTTAAAAGATAAATAATGCCCTTTATATAAAGATCACCTAACTCACCTAAAATGTTGCTTTTTTATTTTTTGACAACACATATATGTACATGTAAGTGTACGTGTACATACAAAACAAAATGTCAAGGCCTCGTATGACCGGCGTGACCCATCGCTTACATAACCACCTGCCCGTAACATGTGGTAACCGGTACCACGATCATACTGCAAAATCAACCCCATTGTTATAGCCTTAAGGATTACCATTTCCAATTTCACTTAGTACTACTGTATCATGAGATCATGACACGCATATGTTCAAATTGCAATCGTATGATGCGCTGAATAAAGTTCCTTTTTGTTTGATCGAGGATGAATATGAAAGTAAAATGGTGTCGAGTTGCCGGTCAGGTCTACTTGTGATGAAAGGTTAGTTAAGGTATGAGCATGGAGTTGTATGGTTGTAATGACGCCATGTCAATTAGCTATTATTGATGGACGTTAAAGTTATAATAAAAGGACGTTAAAATTATTACTTTGGCAAGCTGGGAATTGAGGGGTTAAATATTTTAACTATATTATGCTATGTCGTAGGTACATGAATTTAACAGCATTCATAAATAAAACTGCTGCACAAGTGCGACTGTAACTGTACGTTGCTGTTTTCCACCACGTAACAACACACGACGCGGTAGGTACATTACCTATTTGGTCGTTTGTCAAGAAATGTTGCCTGGTCATCCTGTTATGGGTGTACTTGTCTTTCTACTGTTTATTGTGGGATTGCATGTGAGCTTTATTTTCCACGAGCGAGGTATCTTAGCAACTTCCTTTTTTCTACAGAAAAATGTGTGATGATATCATTAGTAAATATTTTACGACTTTACGATGAGAACACATCAACCTTGTCTTTTCACTCTTTGATATACAGTCAGAAAAAGCTTTCTCAGACCTTGTATACCTACAGTGTATCCATTTCTCAGCTTTTCATACAAAATGTATGAGTCAGTTCTGCACCGATTTATTCAAAATACGCAGGGAAAACGACAAAAATAATGCAATAAGAAAAAACTTTTAAAAGTTGAAAGTATTCCTTGCTCGGAGTTGAAATTACCCTAAACGTTACTTTTATTTTTTCGGAAAAACTCTTTTTGTAACTCGTCTTAAACTTACAATTACATATACTATCCTTCATTCAGTTCAGCATCAGCACCTCAATTGAGAAGATTACATTACAGCTATCTGTTGCGTTATGTTCCGCACTCGTTGCGCATGCGGTTTTCTTACCGCTGCACGCCGTATGCGCATCGTGTTTTATAATGCGCCATAATGTATAATGTAAGTAGAGATAATACATCTTCTTTAGTTGATGTGTCACATGTTAAGAGGGCTCTACGCTAAGAAGTACACCCTTTATTTTGGCCAAATAAAAATAAGACATGATCAAGTATCGCTTGCCAATAATAGAGCACAAAAAATGCAAAAAGAGGATAAAAAAAACCGGCCAAGTGCGAGTCGGACTCGCACACGAAGGGTTCCGTACCATTATCTATAAAAACGGTCACCCATCCAAGTACTGACCCCGCCCGACTTTGCTTAACTTCGGTCAAAAATCACGTTTGTTGTATGGGAGCCATCTTTATTTTATTATGTTTTTAGTATTTGTTGTTATAGCGGCAACAGAAATACATCATCTGTGAAAATTTCAACTGTCTAGCTATCACGGTTCGTGAGATACAGCCTGGTGACAGACGGACGGACGGACAGCGGAGTCTTAGTAATAGGGTCCCGTTTTACCCTTTGGGTACGGAACCCTAAAAATTAATTCTTGTAAGATACATTGCCAAGAAAAGGGTTTAGGGGGGGGGGGGGGAGGGGGTCAAGAAAATGTGACATGTTGTGACAAGGGGAGAGGGGGGTCACAAACTTTGTAACGTCACTTTAACTTCATCAGTAACCAAAATTTTATTTTAATCATTTTAATTACTGTACAGTTCAAAAACAAGTTTTTGGAACGATAATCGTTTTTATTAGTTTAATTTTTTTTCATAATCAGTTTTGGGTTATAAATTTACTAATATTTTGACAAAAAATTAATAATACTTAATTCGATTTGCCGATTTCGTTGAAAAAATGTGACATCACACCAGGGGTGGAGGGGTTTGCCAAATGTGACCAAGTGTGACAAGGAGGGGGGAGGGGTCAAATAACCTTGAAATTCGTGTGACGTAATTAATGGATGACCCCTAATAAATAAAAATGTACAGGAGTATTTTGGCACAGATTAGAAATTCGTGAGATAGGTAGAGTCCAGGGTCCAGGAAATTTACAAACTTGGACAATCCACTTTCACCCCATTGGCCATTACACTGACAAGTCTGACATGTTGCTAGTGTTGTTAGACTCCAATAAATATGTATCTACCTAAACTAAATAAAAAATAACTAGAAGGTTATTTATAATGTTATTTCAACATTACCACCTGCACAATCAATTCGTTTTCACTTCGGATCATCTACAATCATCAATCATAATCAAGTTAGTAAATTACCGAGGCTGTTATTGCATTGAGTTTTATAAGGTAAGTACCCCTATTAACGACCCCATTAAAATTGGCATTCATTACCGCGGTATGTACGAAATAGCGTTTAATAAGAAAGTTTATTAACTTTCTTTGAATCTAAGAACACAGAAATAAAGCCTTATCTTTTGACTGTCGAATAAGTATAACATTACTACGAAAACATCACGCAAAAAGTCGAGAATCGTAAACCAGCGCATCAGGAGCGCAAGATTTGGTTGCTCCATACTAACACGCAACACCTCAAGTAAGTAAACGCGTATTCTATTTAGTGATTAGCGTAATAATAGTAAATATTATGGAAAGACTAAGACTTGAGATTGATTCTTAGTTATTATCTTTATGATTCCCAAATACTTTATTTGTGATATTTGCTCGGCAATAGGAAAAAAAATGGAAATTAAAAACCTCGGTGTTAGGTTCCATTTTCTTTGTGTGACACCTAATTTCGAGGTATACCTCGGTAAGAACCGAAACAGTATTTTAGATTCGACCGATCTTATATTCATATATAAATGCACATTTCCTTGACTTTTGATGTTATTGAAATATTTAACCACCTATAAAGCTAAAGAGCTATTAACGTGATATGAAATCTATGCAAGAACTCTTAATTTTGGTTACAATTTTAGACACCTTCTCAGACGTTTTCTTAGAAACCCTTAATATGAGAAACTCGTTCAAGTATTCATATAAAAACAGAAGTATGGATATAAAGTTTATTTTAACCATTGTTTTGTAATATTTGAAATCATCTATACTGATTGTATTAAAAAAATACGAGATAATTATTTATTTTTATTAGTCGTAAATGCGTTTTTAAATTATTTGAATTGAACCGTTTAACGATGGTTAGAAAAGACATCACTCGGTAATAAGCTGTATGAGAACCTAATACAGACCCAAAATTTTAATGTAGGTACCGTTGCACACAATATTGTTTCAAAGGCAGCAAACATAAAAGGATACATGTAATTATAAATAAAGTCAAAGTAAATATTGGTTTTTAGATCTTTGCCTAGAAGTTAGCATTTTTTTATACAACACTTGGCTATTGTGATCTTATAGACAAAGGAATCATATAGGTAGTATTATATAGAAGTGCTGGAGTAGAAAAATAAATTTTATGTTATTTTAATAACAAAATAGACACACAAACATACAGCATTAACATTAACTTACACAGATCTTGTATATTTATATTGTGTAGAATATAATTGTGATAGCTTAAACTTTTTGGCGCAACTTGCCCTCCACGTCCGGTTGAAATAATTAAGTACCTATTTATTTAACGTAGAGAGGTAATAAATTAAACAAGAATTTCGACAGCATCACACTTGCTCGTAAAGGGTAGGTAACCCACGATGTTATTAGCGTTAAAGGAACCAACTATTTTTAATTAAATTCATTAATTAAGTCTTATAATATGAAAAGCGTACTGTACCATTACCATTACCTACCACCTACTACCACCTATTACCTATACCATTTTTTATCCATTATTGTCAAATAAATATTATTTATCATAATTATGGAACTAAAAATGTGACGGGTTATCCACCCTCGTAAAAAGGAACCCACATCCGCGGTATTTGGGTAACAGTGGTCCATTACCACGGTAATAGGCGATTCCGACATGTTAGTTTTGATAATTATTTTTTCCTTTATAAGTTTCTAAAACAAGGCCAGAAACTAAAATAATATAAACTTTAATTAACAAACTAACATAAAAAAAGATGTCTTGGTTCATACACCGCCGGTTTATGCTTAATTTTTGGCTCTTTTTGGAAAACTTGCTTAACCCCCTCGTTAATAGGGGTACTTACCTTATCAGATTAACAAAGAAAACGCGAGGTAACAGGTTATTTTTATAAGCAAATATAAATTAAACACTACAGATACCTAAGCAATTTTGCTGAGTTTTTTTGCATCAGATAGCGATCGAGCAGCTATAAAAAAATAGAATCAATTATTTATTACAGCTATAATGTATTACGTGCTAATGTTTATAGGTATTTAGAATTTACATTTTGTGTAAAAATAAACATTAAACCAGTCTTAAATACGAAAGTAGGATGACTGAAAGATAAGCCTTATCGCACCTCTTTGCACCTGTTAATTGTTTTCTACATAATTGTCTATAATTATGTAGAAAACAACAACAACAACAACAAGTACAATAAGTAAGAGTTAATTGTAAGATACAAACTTCCATATCAGTAATTGTAAGATTCCCTTACGAAACTATTATGATATCTATCTTGACTGCTTAAAAGATTTGCGATGACGAAGTAATATAGCGGTATGAATGAGTCTAATTGCTTGTCTGTCAAGTTTAATAGGCTATCAATGTGTTATTGATTAGCTTAAACCGTTAGAAAGTTTATTTTTATATAGTCACCCAGTAATTTGATAAGCCGTCGACTTGTACCTATATTACATTTTGCGTTCTAAAAAAACTCAATGTCATATTTACGCGTAGCAATTTTAATTAATTGTTATAAATGATTCAAAGTTGTACGTTATTTTTATAAGAGATTGGTTTGAGCTAGAGATGTTTGCGTGTAAGTAATCTATTGTTTGTCACTTGTCAGTTTGACAAAAAGACGTGAAACTAATTGCTCAATTTCGACCTAAAAGATTTATGATCACGCGAGTGAACGAATAGATCTATCATTTTTTTCAAAAATATGACGTATAAATGACACTTGCACTGCGTGGGCTATCAAATCCGCTGCGGACTATTCTTGGTCTGAGTCTACATATTGCCAAATTAGGCTTTAGATATTTGTTCATGAAGATGATCATGGTAGGGCACCTAGGAAGGTGCATATTTACTGAATAGAATGTGTAAGTTAAGCAATTTTCCCCAAGACCACGTTGCTTACAAGCACGAATAGGTAATTTTAACATGTTACATAAAATAAAATCGCTTTCAAACACTCAATAAACACGAGTCTGCCATAAAGACTAACATCTGTCTATAAAATATCGAGAAAGTGCTCCGAGACTGCCATTTTAGTTATGATCAAGTCCATAACAGTGTTATCAAGCTACATGTCGAGAGAAATTGACGGTTAGCCGACAGTTTCCGATTAGAGGAAAAAACAGGAATTTTAATCATTTTCCGTCGATAAGGGTAGGGTGGTAAGCGAGAAGAAAATAAATCAATGTTACTAAACATAGTGAAGTAAGTTCTTGGAGTAATTGGTGGACCTCATTGAAAGTTTTATCACACAACTTACTTACTTGTGTGTAAGTCGCTGCGGGCACAATAAATAAAAAATGTATACCTACCTACATATATATTTATTATGCAAGAACTCAATAAATTTGCACTTAATATTATCAAATAAAAATGTACTCGTCAAGATAATTAATTCTTAGTATAAGTATGTTAAGAGCCAACGGGAGTGGTCATTTCTCCATACAAACGTACTCCTCGCTTTCCTCCGTGGTTTTTGAAGCTAGAGCAATGATTTTTTCAACACAGATTAATATTGTCAATATCTGTGTCGGACCGTTTTGCTTTTTTTGATATTTTTGTTTTTTAAGGCGCTAGAGCCCTTCAAAAATGGCCAAAATGGCCTAATTGACTATGCCGCAATGAGAGGCGTGGCATTCAAAACTGATATCAATTAGCCAAAAAAGCAAAACGGTCCGACACAGATAACTTCATAATCATTTAGATTTCCAAATTTGGTTACGATTGGTTAAGTTTTGGAGGAGGAAACAGAGGAGTACGAAACCTCGATTTTTCAGATTTTTACGCAGGATTTTTCGCCTTGTCCTTATCGCACTACTTTTAGGTGCCGCTACCGTTAGCGAGACGGGTATATTTACCTAAAATATTTAAAACTCAGCTCCTGTTTCGTCTTAACTCATGTAAGTGAATTGTAATATTCTTATGAGTAATAAAATTTCTTTAAACCTAACTTGTACTCATTACAAACGTCTCATGCTGTCTACCAAAACTTAGTTTGGTTGTCAAGTTTGCGCGACATCCACGGAATAGATTGATTTAAGTCCGCTGGTTTTATGTGAGGTTTTAGACGACCGGTCTGGCCTAGTGGATAGTGACCCTGTCTGCTAAGCCGATGGTCCTGGGTTCGAATCCCAGTAAGGGCATTTATTTGTGTGATGAACACTAATATTTGTTCCTGAGTCATGGTTGTTTTCTATGTATATAAGTATGTATTTATCTATACAAGTATGTATATCGTCGCCTAGTACCCATAGTACAAGCTTTGCTTAGTTTGGGGCTAGGTTTGATCTGTGTAAGATGTCCCCTAATATTTATTTATTTATTTATTTATTTATGTAACAAGAGATATCTCACTAAAAGTTCCTAGACATATATGCTCTCATGCTATGAGATTTCTGGGGTGATCGCATATTATTATATACTTATGCACAACCACCAACAGTTCCTAATACTGACAAACAACTAATGTATGTCAACTAATGTATCCTAACATGGTCACGCTATAAAAAGCAGTTTATTTACCAATAAACGCGATAAGGTCCTGTATCTCGAACTCCCCATCCCGCAGCACAGTCCTGATGCTGAGCCAGCAAGTCTGCTCCAGCACGTCGATGACCCTGACTGCGTCCCCAACATCATCGGCATCCTTCGCGACCTCATCGTTCTTGCTGTAGTACGGTGACTTGACACTCGTGTCGATATACACCGTCGTCGGCGACGAGATTAAAACTAATAAAAAGGCGATCAAGATAGCTGTTGTGTTTACCATCCTCAAACTATGAGATCACGACAGATAACGTAGCAAAGACTAATTCTTAACGCTTGTTAGCTTTGAGTTCACAAGGAATAATGCCCCAGTTGATTGTTTAATTGGTAAATTTACTCCACATTATAACTATTATGAGCAAGACTCTTGAAAATTTACATTTATTTAATTTTTTCAAAATCTGCGATGCGCGGCTTGGGGTGCATTTTTATTAACAAATGTAAAAACCGTGCAAATCTTAAAATCTCACAACTCGGATCTTCATAACTCGGTACATTCCGAGCCTTAAAGGCCCTGATAGAACATAGCAATATCTTACTTGAATTGTGTATTTACTAAGTAAGAATTGATGATTTCTTTAAATGTGACATTTTGGTCTATCTACAGGCCTGGTGGTCAAGGCAAAACAAATTTCTATAGCCTCGAATGGATGCTAATTCAGACCACAAAATGAAACCTATTTTGGCAAGTGCCGGTTGCCACATAATTGAGTCATGTTAATGTTGCCTGGCGTCGTCATACGTGTCTCGGCTGTAGGTATCACAACAGCTCTCAGTTGTATCACAACAGCACCAACTCAACCGGCTCCTTGTTGACAAATAGCATCGCTTTCAGCACTACTTCTGTTATGGCACATACCCGTTTGTTGCTGGGTAAACAGTCTCCAAAGTGTGTTAAAATTTTTAAAAGACATTTGAATTTTCTAAATGCCTCTGCTGCTTGAAACTTTTACTGCAAACAGTGTGTTATGTTACAGTTAGCTACTTTGTACTGTTAATATTTAAGCTAGTAAAAGAAAAAAAAACGTCAATAAACTAGGTAAATAGTAACTAGTAGTGTCCGACCGAAACATGTTTTTTTGCCGAAACCGAAACCGAAACCGAATGTTCGGCTTTGGCTCTAGTTTCGGCCGAAACCGAAACCGAAACCGAACCTTTTGTAGACTTGTTAAAATCGTTGAAAAAATGTTATAAAACCGCCTTTACACACATATTATGGGGCTGTCAACACCCAATGTCCTTGAAATTGATGTTACTTGAGCAGTTTTGTAAGAAATTTACTAGAGTTAGACCAAGATAATTCTGCAACGATTTTGATAACACACGCAGTGTAAGTGTTATTTTAAACGTCAAAACTTCTATGAAATTATGACGTAAGTATATAGTAGATTGTTAACCAAGGGTTGAAAGGCACCCATTTCTGTCGAGGTAGTTTGGCGCTCGAACGCAGTGAGAGCGCCAATAGTCCGAGACGGAAATGGTGCCTTTCACCCGAGTTAAACACTCTACTTTTCATATCGAATGCGAGGAAACCAAACAAGACAAGGCAATTTCGCAAAATCAGTAATTGAAGTACCCAATAGACCTACGGCCATGATTTTTTTCCTTAGGACTTACTTGCAATCGGAGACTTTACATGTGTGAAGATTAATAACCCCTAGCGAAAATCATTTAGTTTGCAATATTTAGGAAAACACACATTTTTTAACAAACTGCAGTAATTTTAAAATGATTTGTTCATTATAGTATGAAAATCAGCGGGATTGCCTCTTACTTTTTAATTTTATACTTTTTCGTTCTACAAGCCGCAACACACTACCGGACCGCATCGCGACCTTGGTGCGCCGCACCACATAATAACATAATAAAAGTATTTTAAATATTAAATAACAATTTAATTAATAATATAAGAACATTTTATGTTGTATTTTATTTTATTTTCATGAATATAGTGCTAAATAACTTTAAAAACCAATTTAATATCGTACAAACGTTTAACTGTGGCTGTATAAGATTCTGCCTTTGCTCATTTACGCAAGTGTAAGGTTTAAAAAAATATTTTTGGTGTATTCCTTTTGGTTCCCGCCTTATGAAATCGAGTTAATAAAATTCATCGAAAGAAATCAAGAATAATTTGTTTTTTACAATTTACTTACATATTTTTTTAAAAAACCAGGATCTACGTGGGATTAGTAAAATTAAACAATTACCAATTGTTCCAGGCGAGGAAATAAAGACTATTTTTCCATTTTGTTTCCACCCAGTTGTTCGTGGGACGGGGACGCAGAGGAGTAGGTACACCACTTTTCTGCGCTAGAGCATAAACGTATCACTTTCTGCGCACCTTTTAGAACAACAACGACCCACTTTCAGAGCATGAGATATGAAAAATAACATTTGCACTAGTTGCACTGCGTATGCTATCAAAATAATTGCAGAATTTTCTTGGTCTAACTCTATTCATTCACCAGTCAAATCAACATGTAGATACAGGGTCAACCAAAAACGCGAGCGCAGCGAGCGCGAATTTTTTGTTGACAATATTGCAAGGCCGGGTACCGATCTTCACCTGGGCCTAAACGTCCGAAGTGCCCCAGTGAGGCGAACTTTCATGCGAAGTCAAAGTCGTGCTTCAGGCTTCAGGATAAGTAGTTGAGCACAGACTCCAACCAATGTCCATTGTATTAAAAGCGAGATATTTCCTTGAGCGCTGGTGGCCTAGCGGTAAGAGCGTGCGACTTTCAATCCGAAGGTCGCAAGGTACAAACCCCGGCTCGTACGAGTGAGTTTTTCGGAACTTATATACGAAAAATCATTTGATATTTACTATTTGCTTTTCGGTGAAGGAAAAACATAGTGAGGAAGCCGGACTAGTGCCGATAAGGCCTAGTTTACTCTCTGGGTTCAAAGGTCAGTCTGATGGCAGTCGCTTTCGTAAAAACTAGTGCCTACGCCAATTCTTGGGATTAGTTATCAATTGGACCGCAGGCTCCCATGAGCCGTGGCAAAAATTCCGGGATTACCTAGGCGAGGAAGATGATGAGTTTTCTTATTATTCCTTTGCCCTGGCCCAGTAACATGCGACAGTGTGCTATCTCATTTACTCCGATACAATTAGACAGTGTGCGCGTTATAGGTATTAACAGCCTCTTAAGACTGCGTCGACCGTCTAGTGGCGCCCTCATTAGTGGAATTGTGTTTTATAATAAACCAATTAATTTCTGTACCTATACATGAATCAGTATATATGTAGGTACATATTAATATTGTTGTCCTACTTATTCCCCAATTTTTGGTCTTTGTCACATAGTTTAGTTTCATAGTACGAAGTACCATTTCGTAAGTTTCGGCCGGGCCGAAAGGTTCGGCTGTTTTTTGGCCGAAACCGAAACTACAGCCGAAACATGATTTTTTGGCCGAAACTGGCCGAAACCGAAACCGAAACCGAACCTTCGGTCGGACACTAGTAACTAGTGACAATGCAAACACCCAGCAACAAATGTAACACAATTTGTTCAATCCGCGCTTTTAGTGTCAGAAAAAGTGCTATTTATAACTTGAAGCCAGCCGTGTCGGCCCCGTGAGTTCCCTTAGGCCACCTTGATCGCCGCAGTTCCTCCGAAACGTCCGAGGCCTCACCGGAGGCCCGCTCACCGGGGGCCTCTCGGCGACCATTTTTCATTTTCACTACACTTCACTTTATTACGCACATTTCAATGTTTTATCACTGACAAAAGTTCACATAATCTTTTCAACTGTCATAACTTGAATGAAAATGAGATTTCCATCGTTATGAGAAGCCGGTTGCGTTGCAACTGTTTCCTATTTTAATGGTCAAGTTTCAATAAAAAACAAAGTGAGGCAGTGAGGCGGCAGCTGCGTTGCTCGGAGCGTCAGGGTCAACTGGTACGAGCGGCTTATTTCCAACGACTCTAGAATCGAGAGCTGTTTTTTGCCGGTTTCAATGCTGCAGTAATTGCAAACAAACCAAAAAGTATCTTTTATTGGATTGACATTGGCCTTTAGTCACTTTAGAGATTTTCCGGATCAAAAGCTACGTAATTCAATTCAGCTGGAAAAATATTCAAACAACTTTTGGGAGGAAAAGTGGGGAATCCACGAGAGATACATGTGTTAACATTTTCTTCAAAAACAGCTGGTTTTACCTACTGTAGGTATATGGATGGAATTTGATTGCGCTAGTGCAAACTAAAGCGGTTATGGTACAGTTGCAAAACTAGAAGATATGTGTGTATGGCGTTGCAATCAGAGCATTGCACGTTGCAAAACAATGAAGGCCTAACATAATCAGTTCCGCGGAAGGGAACCGTACGATCAATTACCAAGTATTCGAGTTTGTATGAGCTCTTTATAAACCAATGGGAGCTCTTGTATCAACAGATGAAACAATGTTCAGGTGCCTACAATATCTAGGTACTGGCAATATCACATGTGTGTTTGAAGGATCATAAATAAATCTCTGAAACAACCCTGTCAGACCCAATCTTCTCGCCGATCAAGTATCATGTTATATGAAACAGATTGGGAAGTATCATAAAAAGAACTTGAAATACTACTGTCTTATATTATTGGCCGGCACTGTTTATCAGTATTACCAATATCAGTAGTACAATATCAGGATTTATGTCTGTCTTATAATAATATAAAAGAATAGCAAACTACAAACTACAACAGCTATGGACATATTTAGAAAATAAATGAAGATCGGTAAATAGATAAGTTGTTAGCGAGCAATGTGGATAAATATGAGTTAAGTTAACACATGCACTCGCTTTTTATCTCGATTCCATATCGGGCACCGGGCACGCGACACTTTCTAACAAACGGCCGCGGCGATAGACAACGTCAGCGAGTGTGTTTTGTCTACGCGGCCGTAAATAAAATACGAACTGAAAAACGATTGCAAGAAGCGAGGCAAGGCACGCAATGGTGATGCAATTTGAATGGTTTCAAAATTTACCACAACACGAACGAGATATGTCTCTTGAGACAGCTCTTACTGGATTTTGGCAAGCTTGGGCTTTGCAGGGAAGGATAAAATGATTTGTCTAAAGCGGATTTTAGAACAAAAAAGAATATAGAAGCAAATATCGACAGTATCGGTACTCGGTACAGACCAAGGAAACGTTATAGTTACAGCAATAAAATCCATCCAATGCGTCTTTTACTTTCGGGGACAAAGGGAGTGAAATGACCCGGATCACGAAGTTAGACAGCTATTAACTACAAAAACTTTCCATTATTCCATTATAGGACATTTCGTCAACATCATCATAGTGGTTATTTGTGAACAGTAATCACAGTTTTGTCCACGTCCTGGTTCCGGCTACATGATCGCTTCAATGCGGATGCCACTTGTTACAAATACAAGCTGCATTGTGCCAAACTAGAATTAACTCAGTCCCCTATTGACCTACCAGTATAGGAAACAATAATAGCATTATTCGTAATGACCAAAATTTACTTAATGCCATTGTGGTATAAGAAATACGCAATATCGAGGTTGGGGAATCCAAATGATGTATCATTAATTTTGGCAAAGAAACAGACAATAAAACGTCATAAATCTAATTGAATTAACAAACTGGTGAGTACAATTGTGAGAAACAAAATAAAGAAGATTT